>NW_006442484.1:55427841-55453276 GCF_000325575.1 Pteropus alecto
CTTTTACAGATAAGGACCTAGAAGTCTAGGAAATGATATTAGAATTAAAAACGGTGATGAGAATTTCCCTTTTTCTTTTCATAGAAGTTCTTTATAATGCCCACAATAGAAATCTCAGCTATATGTTTTCCAAAGAACTGAAACTAAACTTAATTCAGTGTTTATTTTTTCTAGACAAGTCTCTTTGTTGACTTCCACTGTCTAAGTGAATACGTCTATTTGAAGAAAAAAAAAAAGGTAAAATTAATCGATAAATTTAACTGACTAGTTTATCTAACATGACACATTTACATAAGAATAATTAAAGTTAACAGTGAATTATGTTGAAACAAAGAATATTCTCAATTCTTCCTTATATGGATTTAAGAAACACTTTATTGGAGGCTAATAAGAGTGCTAATCCTCTATGAGATAGGTAATATTCCCACTGTGCAAATGAAGAACAGAAGTTCACAGAAATTAAACAATTTGCCTGAGAGCTCATAGAGGCTGGTAATTGCCAAGACTAACACTTGAACCCAGGTATTTCTGCCGCTCCTAACCATTCCCTATTTCACCTGATATAGGTATTAGGGAAGCCCCAGAGCATTGTAAGTAGTGCTCAAGGACCAAGCAAGATGTTTAAAACTTGTGACATCTATCAATATTGAAAAAACTTTAGCTCCTTGGAAATACCATATTCAATGAATCAGTTAATAAAGATATACTCATTTCTGTGTGTAAATTAAAGTGTTTGCTATAAACAGATAGACTTTTAAGGACACTAAGGATTCTCTGAAATTGCCCATTAGAAAAAGCTCATGCTGGGGTTGTGTGGTATGGAGGAAAGAGGATAGCCTTTGGAGATAGAAACGGTTTTAGATTCTGTCTGCCACTTACTAGCTGTGTAAGCATATGGTACTTATTCTAAAACTCAGTATTCTCATCTATAAAACACAGATAATTTCTTTTTCACTGAGTTATGGTGAAAATTAAATGAATAAAGGGCTGAGAAATAACAGATATTTAAAATGTTAGTGCCTTTCCGCTGTAGTGTCTTTTACGTAAATACCTTACAATCAATAGGTAAGAAGATATGTATTTATTTAGTCAACATGTTGTACTAAATAAAAATTAAATCTATCATTAGACCACCATTCTTTCTAGAATATATATACATTAAGTACATTAAGCTAAAATATTACTTTAGGTACGATTTACTATGTGACTATGTCCTGCTTGTTAGAGATTATTTTTTGTAAGTTCTTTGAAAATGAGTTCTTTTAAACATCTATTTCCACCGAGGTGTTTTAGTTACTATAAGACATATTTGTCCTCTTACATCTTCAATCTATTTAATTAGATTAACTTTTGTATTATTATACCTGAGTTAAGGAAACTACTCTCTAAGACAATTTTGAACATAACTATTTCAGAAACTTTGCAGTGCACTTTTCTCCCAATAAAATGCAATAAGAAAAATGTTCAAACACAAAAACATATACTAACTCACATAGAGGCCAGGGTGACGGACAAGGAAAAAAAGTACTTACTTGTACTTTGAGCTCTTCTTTGTTCATTCTTTAGATAAAATATTTGCTCCCTTTTGGACTTGGAAAATGTAAACAAGTATCTATATAAGGAAAAAGTCATTTAACTTTTAAAGTGTGACTAAATGCAGCCAGTTCAGACTTGTTTGTGATAAACGCACACGTGTTGTCACAAGTTCTTCTAATATTTCCACGCTATTCTTAAATTGCTATCTTATAAAACAAAAACGTTCTGACAGCAAAGATTTTTCTGAAAAGTGGATCAAGAGAAGAAAAGAGACATTATAAAAGAAGAAGCAGTGTTTAACTAAAGTAATAAAGTTTCAAGTAAGTGTCATTTGGGAGGAAAAAGGTAAAACTCAATTGTCTTTTGTTTTGGCGGAAAGCAATCTCAGACTAGGTATATTTCGCAATCATAATAAATACATTAGATTAGGTAATTTATATACCTACTTCTATGTTTTTAACGTTTTTAATTACTCTGTTCTATGTCTTTAAATTTTTTAATTACTGTATCAAGAGTCTTAATGCAAAGATGACTTGTAACCCTCAGAATGTTCGGAAAAGATGTGAATTGGTTGATCAGTCAACAGGTATAGATGTTAATATAATCTTGGTGAACAAACCAAATGAGGGTGTGAAGTTATTTTTTAAAACCTCATTTAGTATACTTTTATCCTATATAATTTTATTAACCAATGTCGCCCCCTATAAATTTAACTAAAAAACTTAATTTAAAAGAAATTATCTGTAAAGATACACTAAATTGTTCATAGTGGGTATTTCTGAGGATTCAGGAAGAAGGGACAGGAAGAAGGGATTTGGATAATTTAAAATTCTGTCTTTTTTTTTTTTTTAAACAGGAGCACACTATGTTTATAATTCAAACAATCTTTAAAAGTTTTTTTTTTTAACTAAATAATCATATCTTTTAACCCATTGGTGCAAACAACACCGATAAGGAATGATGGGGCAGAATTCTCAGAGGCATCAATATGGCAAGTAATAAATGCATAGAGTATTTGATCTTAAATGGTCTCCAAGATAAAAGACACATAATAGCTTAACATTTTTCACCACAAATATGTTTGCTCAGTTCTTTCTTGTTCTCGGTATTCCACAAGTTTCATATATATACTTCCTTTCCTCCTACACTTTATTCAAATACCATTCTCTTGTTCATAATCCATCCTCTTAGAGAAAAGCTCAAAAACCGGCAGCCCATGGGTGACTCACTGATAGCCCACAGATGTATTTTTATTTTGCTAGAAAGGAATTTTCAAATTAGTTGCCAGCATTTAAGAATTTGGATATTTAACATAAAACTCCAGATTCCCAGCTTCTTTTAAAAGATCAAAGTTTATGACAACACAGGGCCCACATTCCTGAGTGGCAGCTGGACTTGCTGACAGCTGCCCTTTTAGCATGGTGCCTGCTCTTCAGTTTACCATATCCCTGACCACATTCTGTCACCTCCCAAAAGCACTTCCAGTGCCATGCTCCATTTAGTACACCTCTGGCATTGCTTTTTGTCTTATGGTAAATAGGAAAGTAATTTCTTTTATTTTTATCTGTTTTTAAGGGGAGGGAGTGTTTAATAAAGGGAATATCAAGCAAGCCAGATGTTTCAAGGAAAAAAATGGGAATAGACATATTTGTTTACGGAAATGAATATAGCTTCCCTGTGTTTAATATGCAAACAAAGGATATCTATATTGAAAGAGCTTAATAATTACAAGAAGCCTACATGGAATAGAGAAAAGCATGAAAAAATTGTAATGAATCTGTTTTTAAGTGGAAACATACTTAAATGTGATACTTTTGTAGAATGTAATTACATATTAAAGACTGTTTTCCTATATCTAATCTCTTTCACTCGTTTGTATTACGTAATTGACCCCGTAAGTATTTGAGTTTGTCTCCCCATTTAGAAACACCCAGATACCCAGATCACGATCGACCGACCCCTGCCCTACTTCTTTGCCCCCGGCAATAAACAGCAAAGGTTGTCCGGGCCAGTAGATTCTCCTCCACTTTCCTCCTCTTCCTGCTCTGAACAGTACTTTGCAAAGATAAGGGAGGCAGCTGTAAAAGTTCCTTTTGACTCTCCAACTTCATGTTCCTTCCTCCTACACAAGGCCTCTCTCTAAGCCTTCAGTCTGGCAAAATGCCCATATGAAGAGCTGAGACTTTCCTTTGCTAATATGGTTCTATTCATTTTACAAGGTCATGGGCCCTCGGTTACAGCTGCAAACACTCAGGGCAGATCTCCAATCCCGGCTCGACCTCTGTGGGAGAGTGAATAACCTGTTCATGACAGTAGCTGAACCTAACAGAGGCATTTCTGTCCGTTCAAAAGTCATGAGCAGACCAGCAGCTTCAGGGTGATGCCAAAGTCTTCCAGCTTCCGATTTCAGGGGAAAGAAAAGGCTTCTCTGGTCAACCATGTCTGAGTCATATCTGCATCCCAGGGTCATTCAATTTGGGACAAAGATCAGTAAATGTTTGCTGAATATAGAATGTGGCTCTACTCTCTCTGGACTATCAGCAGTAATCTATCTTTAACTGTCATTAGTTAGGTTCAATTTCTAGTGATATAATAGTATCTCGCCATCCAGTCCACAAAGTGCTTCCACATGAATTATTTGAGTCAATCAGGAAAGCTGTGAGGTAGGTAGAGTGATTTTATACCATCATCTCTAATTTACAGAAGAGAAAATAGAACTTGGAGAGCTTAATTTGACTTCTTCAAAGACAAATAAAGAGTAGTAGGCCTTATGTTTACTACAATTGTACCCAAACCACCATAAACTAGATATATGAACAAGGAGGTAACACTAAATTTATGAATAAACTCTAACCCTTTATAGAGAAAAAATACATTATCTAAAACAGATGATTTGTAACAAAAGCGATTTTTAAAAACTGGAGAATGCAATTCAGGAAAAAGAAATCAAGATTTTAAAAATATTTTTATATAGAAATATTTTACAAAGATTTTACAACAAAGCAAATCATCACGTCATGTCATAGAAAGAAGAAAAAGATTAACCTCAAGAATAAAGAAAGTGCTCATAGCAACGTATTGCAGTCTCCATGAAAGTGCATAAACGGTTAAGGCAAAATGACTTGTAAAACAGTTATTTAAAATATATACAAAAGTTTTCCTTTCCTCCATTCTTCTCAAAAACATTTAAAAGGGATACAGTTATGAACAGTCTTGCTATATGACCAGGTAAAAATAACTCCAGGGTACAAAACAGTAAAGTAAAAATGCTTTACCCTAGCATGTTCAAAGTAAATCAAGTGATTGACGAAACAGAACCTTTCCAAGTGTGGGCTTGCTTTCTACTTTTAACCTGCCAGGCAGAAAGCTGACTCCCTCATATTCCAAGATAGAGATCATTAATGAGAGTGATGGGAGTTAAATTCAGATCTTGCTCTTCTTTGGGACTTTCAATTTCTACTTTCTATGGCCAAACTACTGGCATATTTGAAGTTCTTATGCATTCACTGTTATAAATCTACTTTACAGCTTTGCTTCTACCTGCAGCTTACCTGACAGCCATTTTACAAAGTGCTACATTTGCTTAATAGAATATTTTGCCCTATCTGATAAAAATATGAAGGTGCTCTCTAAAGTTAAACCATAGACCTTATTAGAGAATACTAGTGAATTTTTTTCCACATATATGTAAATCCTTTAAGATCAATAGGATCAATAAGAATAAAACTTATTAAACTTTAATCTTTGTATGTGGAGTAGAATTTGTTCTTATAATATAACAGAATAAAATACCAAAGAAAAAGTAAATTAACTAGACTTGGACAAGACTGAGTTTTAGGGAAAACTGATATATCTGAATTCGAGTACAGATAATATCTGCCAAAGAATAACTTAATTCACATGGCTAACCACTCTTATATAAAATTTTATCTACTCATGAGAAATGGGGAAAATCAGTGTTGCCATTTTAGTCTCCATATTTAAAATTTTTTTCTTTTCCTATTTTTTTTTTCCATCAAATGTAAGGGAAATTACCAACTCATTTCTGCTGACTTAGGTTTCCTAAATAGCTTTAGGACTTCAAGGTATATTTGTGGTAAAACCAGAGGGAAACACCAGCCATTTATTGGAATTCTGAAGTATAAAATAAGCACATGTGCGCTATATAATTTAGTAACAGGGATAGCAAACAGTTAACTGTCTTATACAACAGATGTATTAGTTTGATTTTCATTCGTAACATCTTCTTCATCAGGACCACAGACAAAAAGTTTGTTGCCCAAACTTTTCTGGGCAAATCGAAAATACATAATGTGACCCATTGCCACAAAGGAGACTGAAATCAATACGAGCAAGCCAAAAGCTTCAGGATTTGGAGCCAGGATGACCATGATGAAATGTAGTAGGTCAAGAAGATAGTTCATGGAGTTCTGTACACCATTTATAATGCCTCTTTCAGATTCAATTACATTTTCTTGCAGCAACTGTGTCACAGTTAAATCAAAGGACCAAAGACCTATAAAAAAAAAAAAATTTTTAAAAAAAGGTGTTTTTTAGAGCTACCCAAACTCTAAAATTTATAGCCATATGTTTCAGATTTATCAGTTAAAAAATCTGTTGACATGTGCAAAATACACAGTTTAGCCCTATTACTTTAAAGTCATCATATGTATATTTAACATAGCCTTGCCTTAGAGAATTATTTTTCATTAATAAATACTGGGTTAGTAGTGGCTCTAAGAAATGATTTTTACAGCTACCAGACAAAAATAAGTCTAATCTACAAACTTCTTAATGCTGTTTTTCTGTGATAATTCATACATTTAAAGCAAAACTGAAATTAGAGACAATAATCCTATTATAAGTACAGTCAAGTGCCACATAACAATGTTTTGGTCACTGACGAACCACACATACAATGGCAGTCCCATAAGATTATAATGGAGTTGAAAAATTCCTATCACCTAGTGACATTATAACCATGGTAGCACAATGTGTTATGTATCTGTGGTGATGCTGGTGTGCAAAAACCTACTGCACTGCCAGATATATAAAATATAGCACACAATTATGTACGGTACACATTATACTTGATAATGATAAATGACCATGTTACTGGTTTATGTACTTATTATAACATATTTTTATGGTTATTTTAGAGTGTCCTCTACTTCCACAATAAAAAGTTTGCTGTAAAGCAGTATGCTGCGTTATGCCAGCAGTGGCCTCATACATCTCCTGTTTATCACTGCAATTGAATCTTCTCTTGTGCTTGATTTAACCTCGTGTTGTTTTGTATAGTAACACGCTCTACAGGCTTGTAGCCCAGGAGCCACAGGCCGTACCATAGAGGGCAGATGTGTAATAGGGTGTGTAATAGGCCGTACCATCTACATTTGTGTAAGTGCACTCAACAATGTTCGTCCAACAAAACCACCTAATGACATATTTTCTCAGAATGTATCCCCATTGTTAAGCCAGCGCATGACTGTACTAGTATTTTTAAAGTTTAAAATGAATGGACTTAATATATTGTTATGGCTAAAGTGTAAGGAAACTTTAAACCATTATTACATTTACTGCTTGGGTTCTAAAGCCTTTACAATAAAACTGTCTTACTTGAATAATAATGTCTTTGATAAATTAATAAACTGCTTTGTATCACAAGACAAATATGGTTTCATTTCAAGAGTGATTCAGGAGGAGATAATTCATCAGTACTCTATTAATGATTACTTAAAATTTGCTTTGTAAGAAGTCTTTACGTTTTGTTTCCTTCCAGGGCTATAAAATCCACTTGTTTGGCAAAGTATATAATAAATACACATCGGCTAGAGAAGACCTTTGAAAGATATTTTTTCTAGCTACCATGTCTTTTTAAAAAAAATTTAAACCAAAAACACTATCTTTTTCACCTTGCCCCATAGAAATATTCTCTAAATTATAGTCTTTTTAGTAGTTATAGCAATACAAAGACTAAGTTACTAAATGGCATTATAATTATTATAGCTAATATCTTTTTAAATTAATTAACATTAAAAGAGTAATTCTTAAAATATGCATTTAGAAAAACTTATCAAGTCCTAATCATGTTTTATGAAAGTATATGTACATATACACATACTTATAGTTTTTTAAACTACAAAATAAAAATTTCATAATAAAGAACTGGATTATACATAAGGATCAATAGTGGATTTTGCTTAAATTAACATTCAAAGAATATTCCAGATAATTTATTGTTGAATTCTCTGAACCCACATTGCAAAAAGATACTTTTAATTCATTAGTACACAAAAGGAGATGTCTTACCAATTCTAGCAGCAATGACGCCTGCAAACAGCAGACTGACAGAGATTATGGACTCAGAGTTAGCATCCATCTCTAGGGCAATATTAGTAGAATCAGACCCGTTTGACATGTGCATTTCATTTGGAAAGATGATTTCAGATATTTTTGTAGATGTATTTGTGGGCAGTGGCTCGGCTTGAATGAACCTGGAATGGATATCTTTAAAAGGAGAAACAGACAAGTCCAAGGGGCTTCCAGGCATGAACACGGAGATCACACACAAGATCAAACAGGACAGCTGTGCAAATCCTGAGATCAGACCAGCCCGAACCAGGCCACATTTTCGACGTAGCCAAGTAAAAGCCACAGTTCCCATTATTCCAGTTACAGCTGATGCTCCCATCAAAATACTGAGGATGGACCCACTCAGACCCTGAGTGTAGGCGTACCCTGTGGTGATGCAATCAAAGCCCAGGACAGTCATATAGAGGAAAGCGAGACCCATGCCTGCCAGGAACACAGGCTGGTTGTAATAGGAGACCCATCCGTCTCGGAAGGTGCGGAAGGGCTCAGCCATTTGGGAGGCACAGCCTGGCTCTTGCTCCTGTTCAAGCTCGTGGATGTTAGCGTCTTTCTCACCCATTAGATGAGTTGCCTCTGGGGATTTTGGCTCATTTTCTGTTAACAGAAAACATTATTATTTGGGGGAGGGGATATGGGGAAAAAAGCCAAATATTTTACTCAGAATTTTTTCTTTTCCTCTTTCCATCCCCTGTGGGTACACTTAGCTACTACAATATAATACCTTTTACTAATACAATATAATTCCTCCAATACGATATTATTCCTTTTACTAATCTAATAATTCCAGCCAAAGAACAATCTCCAGATAACAATTAGGTTAAGTAAACAAAATATTATTGATCTCAATTGCTCATGTGCCCTCTCTCCCTCCCCCACTCCACCCTTTTCGCTACCTGCCCCCCTCCCCCAATTACACTCCTACCAAAGTAAAACTCATCAGATAAATATATAATAATTGCATGGGAAAACAAAACATCTTATTTTCTGGGGCCCCATTAAGATTCCATTTGCCTAGAAGTCCATCTTCCTCTTCCTGGGAAATGCCCACTTCCACGTCCTCACTCCCTTCCACTATCCTACAAATCACCTCTGATGGCATGTAACTTCCCTCTTCACAGACCCCTAGGAATTCGCTTGTTCTCATTTTTCTTCCGATTCCTATGGCTCAACCTTGCCCAACCATCCCTTAATTAATTGCCACTCTGGGTCCACTGCTCATGTCAAGGAAAGGGCCATGGGTTCCATTCCAACTCCATGAGATTCAACCAGGCATTCTTCCTTAGACCCTCGATAGCCTGGGTTTTGACTTACCTGCTGGAGTGACTTATTTAACCTCATATATGACTTCAGAGGTAATAAAATCTGATATAAATTCAAAATAGTTTTGGTCTTCACCAACATTTAAGGTCTGAATAACAGAATAAAATGACTGATCATTGCATTAAGTTTACCTTTGTATAGATTCAGCTGTTTCAACTCAGCTTCCTCTACTTTAAGAGCAGCTTTCACAGCTAGAGCAGGGGTTTTCTGGTAAACCTTCCAGAGCAGAAAGTACTCTATACACATGGACACCAAATTCCATCCCGAAATGAAACCACACCCAATGACTGCAGAGCCAAATGTCATAATCTGGCCGACAGCCATGGGGGCCAAGATGTTGGTTAATTGGTCAATCCTTCGTATTGTAGCATTCATATCTACAGAGGTAAGTGAAAGATGCGGTAAGTATGCAAACCTATCAAAGAAAGACTGCCCATTAATATAATACAAACTAACTGACCAAGTGTGTAGACTCCTAAAATGTAAATTTCTAAAAAGTACTCTATGAGCAAGCCATAACCATTTTCTTAGAAAATTATTTGTTGTTTGGGTCAAATCATACTAAATTTGCCTAAAAAATTTGATTCCCTTGGGACTTTATAAATTAGCCTAATATCAGCTCATAAAATGAATATAATCGTGAAAATACATTTATTTGTTTCAACAAAAAGTTGTTAAATACCTATTATGAGCTAGGCACCATTCTGTCAATATAAAGAAAATGAAGAATATCCTTTCCTGTCTTCATGGAGTTAACATTCCCATGGGAAAATAAAGATAGTAAATCGACAAGCATATAAATATACAGCATGTCAAATGTTTATTAAATATTATGATGAAAATAAAGCAGAAAAAGGGCATAGAGAGTGCTCAGGGGAAAAGAGAAATTTCTATTTTAAATATGCTGAGGTAAGGAAAGAACTCAGTGAAGTAAAGATAGCGCCACAGAAAAGACATGAAGTGGTAGGAGGCAAAAGAGTGAGTCCCATGGTATAAGTGAAATGAGAATTCCAGACCAAGGGAAGTGCAAAAGTCCTGGGCAAGAGAAGCATGCCTAGAGTGCTAGAAGAAGAGAAAGGAGGCCAGTAGGACTGGAGCAGAGCAAGTAAAGGAAGAGACAGGAAGAGATGAAGTCAGAAAGGGATGGCAGACTAGGCCAGTCATTTAAGGTCTTGTGAACATTATATGGACTTAACTTTACAGTGAATGAGTCAGGAAATCTTTAGAAGCTTATGAATTGAAAGATGACACAGTCTGACTTATATTATTAAAGGTTCGTTTTAGCTACTGTATTGAGAATAGACTGTAGAGTGAGGGTGAGGGATGTCACAGACAAGAGTAGAGGCAAGGAGACAAGTGGGAGATGATAGTAGCATGACCATAACCAATGGAAATGGAGAAAAAAGATACTGAACACACTTTAAAGATAAAATCTGGAAGACTTACAAACAGATTAGATACAGTATATGAGAGAAAGGGAGGATTAGGGATGACACTAAAGCTTTTTTCCTGAGCAGCTATTGGAAGGATAGAGTTGCCACTTACTGAAAAAAGAAGACTTCAGAAGAATTGGGTTTGGGGCAAAAGAACAAGCATTTGGATCTAGGGATTTTGACCTTGACAGGCCTACTGACATTCAAGAGGCTGTGTCAAGCATTCGGATAAGTCTGTAGTTTAGGGAAGAACTATGCATTGGATTTGGGAGCCATCAGCTGGTTGATTTTTAAAGCAATGAGACTGGATGAGGTCACCAAAGGAGTTAGTGCAGACTGAGCAGAGACAAGGTCTGAGAATTGAGTCCTGGGTATGCCGGTGTTTACAGGTCAGGAAGATGAGAAGAAAATAACCAAAGAGGCAAAAAAACAGAGGGTGTGGTGTCCTAGAAGCAACATAGTATGTTAAAGAGGAGGAAGTAATAACTGGCAAGTGCTGCTGATAAGTCAAGAAAGATGAGCACTGAGAAGCTCTAAGGTGGTCAGATGGAAGGTATTGGGGATCTCAAAAAGAGTAGTTTTGGTAGAACAAAAAGGGCAAATGCCTGAATCAAGTTGCTTTAAGAGACTGGTGCCAAGGAAAGTGATTGAAAAGAGTGAGCATAGACATCTCTCTTTCTTAAGTTTCACTGAAAAAGAGAAAAAAGAAATGGGGTGGTAAAGGGGTAAAGACAAGGATATTTAAGAAGAGCAAAATTATAACATATTTGGGAATGAGAATGATACAGTAGATGAGAAGGGGTGGAATCTAAAGCTACTACATAAGAGGAAGAGTTATTCTTACATAGGAGCACAATTATTCGACAGCAACAAGAAGGTAGGCCATATACACAGCTTTAAGTATATGGCTTCAAGTACATGTAGAAAGAGCAATGTGATGGTAGCAGCACATAGGAAGTTCTCTTCTTCTTTCTTTCTTTTACTCAGTAAAAAACACAGCAAGTTCATCAGTGAAACTGAGGATGGGAGTGGAGGTACTGAATATGTACAGAGAAAGGAGAAGGTATGAAGTAGTCATTTAGGAACGTGAGAAAAAGAAATGACCAGAGAAACAGTATGATCATCTGGCAGCATGAAAGGGCCAATTTGAACACGGTGGTCATGAACTTTAAGTGAGAACAGTAAACAAGTTTGTGTGTTTTTCTCTAGCCGTGTAGGATTTAACCAGAGTTTTATAAAAGGAAAGTGACAAAAGGAGAGGGGACCGAGTGAGCTGAGGATATATGCTATGAGGCAATCAATCACATGGTCAGAATGATTGACCTTGGAACTTAAACAGGGTAAGAAAGAGACAAGAGGGGTCATGAACAGTGAAAAGGTAGTGGAATTAATGACTCATAGGAACAACCAGGTTGGAGGACTGCTAGGAAGTGGGGTATCAGAAGGAATGAGCTGAAAAGACAGGAGATGGTAGTTCAAGACACGAATCCCTCAGATTGAGATTATGGAAGGGGAGGACTGAGTGATGATGACAAGGTCTAGGGTATGACCATGGGCATATATAGCTGAGTCAGAGTAGAAGACAAGATAAATAAAGAAAAAGAAGTCAAGGAAATTAGCTGCTGTCTCATTCTCTATCTCACAGAGTGAAATTAATGAGACAAGTCCTTGCCAATCATGCAGGGGGCTCCTTAAGGAAAAAGCAATACGTGACTAAAAGTACATTAACAGAAAGTTGCCTTTCTTCCTTCTCTAGTTCTTCCTGGTCCTAAACTATCTGCCAATTAGTCCTCCGAATGTATAATCCTTATGTGATAACGGGAGAACTTTGACACATTTCACCTTTCACTTGAGAGGCAAAGGCAGTTTTCATTGATCTTATACATGAACATTTTTGCAGAGGCTTCACTAAACTCCACGTGTCCCCCCCAACACATACACACACTGATAAATTTCCAATTCATATGCTAACACAGAAATATGGAATTGATCCAAAAAACTCAATAATTTGAATCCAAAAATCAAGTACTAATGAAAATACACATTTGGATCTGGAAACTCCAGAACAACTACTAAATTAATTTATTTACAATGATTTTGTTACTCTTTCACTACCTCAATTTTCAAGTGCTCATGAATCTTCCTAATGCCACCAATTTCTATTTTTTATATCATACTTAAGAACTAAATAATGTTTAGATGTGATATACTGTCAGAAGACAGCTTTTATTTTTCTGAAGCAGAATGAATTAAATAATAGTTTTTGAAAAAGACCTAATCATTTTACTGGTAAAAGGCTTGATAAGAATCAGTCCTCTGAATATGCAAACATATCCTTTCTACAAATTTATATTTATTCTTATGCAAACAGACAAATGCATGCTCATTTAAAACCCATTTTAACTGTTTTCATCTATAGCTGTGGCAAAGAACATGATATTAAAAAACTAACTGCTATTATAAAGGGTATTACATCTCATAGAATAACAATTTTTAAAAGCAGATTTGCTGAGTAAATAGCAGCCAGCAGTTTTGTGTACCTCAAATATGAAATCAATTTTTAGTCAATAGACTTCAAACAAAAAATTTACCAGCCATACTTGGTCAAGCTAACCAGATGTTTTTTTAGAATGGTGGACAAGAAAAATCTCAGAGGCCATTAATAAAGAGTGTTTAACAAAGGAAATAGGAAAGGAAATAAAACAACAGATGGAGTAAAAAGTCTGGGAATAGGAAGTGAGTTCAAACAGGGTTGACAGGCGAAGGGACATGGCACCAGAGAATGTTTCAATAAAACTCTAAATCAAGTGCCTAGACAAATTAGTTAACAGATTAATTAACAGTATTTATATGAAAACAAAACCTTTTCTGGAGCTGTCTAAAGTAGATGGGAACACATATATTTTAGCCTGATACCCCTGAAATTCTAAAACTTTTTAAACTAACAGAGAAATTTTCTCCTGTTCTTTAGCCTCAGTGAAAAAACTTCCAACTTTAAAATCTACTGTGAAATTAAGAAACACTGGGATAAGAAAATGGGAGCAATTTGCATCCAGTTCGCCTTTGCTCTTTATGTGTACATCCCTTCCCCTTCGACTCCTTTACACATGCACGCAGCACACAAAGCACCCACAATGCACACGGGTTTAGTTGTCCCTGCCCAGACCCCTGCTTGGGTTCCTAAGTCTTTGCCGACAACCTCAAAAATCAGCCTGATTAACATAAATTATTTCTTCCTGCAGTAGGTGCCGCTGTGTCTAGAGACACAACCTCAGAGGAACCTGGAATCCTCTCTATGTGTACGTCTCCCCTTCTCTCCTCTGTTCCTTTTTCTTTGTTCTTTAACTCTGCTTTATAGCAGAAATGGTACCCAAAATCCATGGTTAGACCCTTGCTGACCCTCAGAACTAAAGAAGTTTTTGTATCCTATTTGGAACCATGGTTTCTAATTACGCAATTACTGGGGTAAAAACTTGAGTAAACATAACATGGGGATTTTTCCTTTACTGGCTACTAACCCGCACTGCGGGCTGGATATGAAAAAGTACCACATACTAAAAGCTAACTCACAGAGGACAGGAGTTCGACAGGCAGCGTACTTCCTTTCTTAAACTTGAGAAACTCCAGAAGGTTAGAAAATAGACTATTTGGCCTAGATTCTTTCACTCTGCAATGATTTCTAATATAAAGAAAGATAGCTGAGAAATGGCCAGTATATATTTGTTTTTGTTCTGGGACATTACTTCATAGTCAGAAAAGATCTCACAAGGTTATGTGGAGTCTTTGTTTTATTTATTAATTTAAGAAAAATGAAAAATTCTGAGTAACTTTGTACTCAGGATTTTTTTACAGACTATTCAGACTTCACAGAGTCGAAATGAGTTAAGAAATACAGCAAAGGGAAAGAAGATTATTTTAAAAGTCACTTTCCCCCCCCAAATATAGTCCAACAAATATATATATAATCTATGTTCAAAACATATCCTTTTAGACTCTTTGAATTTTAAAATATGTATTACCTACCTAAAAGCATACATTAAAAAGATAACATAAACAAACAAAAAAAAAACACAAAAAAGGACAAAATCTTATCTTACAGTTCAATGTGACAAAAAGAAATATGGATTTCCTATCAGTAAAAGAAAAATCAATGAATATCATCACTTTAGCTCCAGAGAGAGTTTCCTGCAGTATAGATATATATGTGCTAAATTCATCCCATACACGCACCATCCTCTAAAATTACTGTGGCATTACTACCTAAGTACAATGCTGCTACCACAAAGTGATGATTTAAGCAAATTCTTCTTTTTCGTCTTCTGGACCTTCCACAGATTTTGCTCCTTCTCTCACCAATTCCTTTCTGTCTTTTTTTAAATCGCATGGTCCAAAGTTGCTTGCTAACCTCAGCACCTAATCTTGCCTTTTGTGTCTTGGAATAAGCGATTTAAGTTATCAGGAATGCTTTTCTTATCAGTCAGGATGGCTGGGCAATGTGTCTGTGATACTCATTACCTCAATGACCAGCAGAGTTGATTCAGCTTATCTGATCAGTAGATAGTTGTACCCTTCCTCCTTTACTCTGTGTAATTATCAATCCAATTTGTGTCTGTGTGTTGTATGATGGGTAGGTAAAAGATATTGAGTGAGGTAAGTTATTCTGAGCCCAAGTAATATTGATGTAATAGGATGTGATGCTTTGTAAGCATTCTTCAGCCTCTTATATATGTTTCCAATGAATAACTAAGATTATAAGTTTCTTAAAAACTGTATTTTGTCCTCTATTTCTTTAGTATTTATAACAGCAATTATATTACCTCATACATAATATAATAGAAGTTATAGATTATAACTTTAAAGTAGAAAAAATTAACTTATAAAATCTCTCCAAAAATTACATTGTTTCCATTTGGTTTGGAGAAAAATAATATCCACAGTAAGACTGGTAAGTACTGATAATAATATCCTATGTCAAATTTTCACTGTTCTAAATATAAAGCAAACACTTAGAAACAGTTAACAGAATTTTTTTAAAGAAAGAAAGATCAAAAGAAATGTTCTTTCATTTGGCAGGTTTGCACAGAATAATAGAGAAGTTCACTATCCTATAAACTAACTTCATAGCTCTGAGATAAATCTTTGCACTAAGACTGATCACGTAGTTTAAAAAAAAAAAAAAAAGACTGTGATTTCGATTTATTGTTCTTAAAAAATACCCAGGAAAAAAAGGTTTATAGTTTCATTTATTACCATTGATTTAAAGTGAATCCTAATATAACTCATTTAGTCGAACACAAATTACCTGCTAATTTGCTTCTGTCTTCTCCGGCAACAACAACAATCCAGTCCCTTTGGATGGTGATTGCAGTAGCAGTACTGGCCAAATTTGCAATATTTGCAATAGTGATGATCAAGATATAGCAGAAAGTCTAAGGAATTACAGGGGAAAATTGAGTTAAAATGTCAGTTTTTCCATACTATGCGTACACCTCCCTTTGCAAAGTACTTTCATGTGGTCTTTGGTGGCATAATAACCAAACTTTGACTTTAATTTCATTTATAAGCAATCATTTTACTTTGTACATATGAAACAATAAATGTCAGTGGTCAAGTTAAAGGGCATATCTTCCTAATCCATATCATCTGTAGAACATATAATATAAAAACTGTAAGTCAAGTGCAAATTTATGTGACAGGTATCACAAACTATTAACATAAGGGTGGTTTTTAATATTCTTCCCACAAATATTTCTTTTGGAAAAACATTACAGGGAAGTGAGAAGACCTGTATTTAAGTGAGAGTTCTGATACTTTCTAGTTGCATGATGATGGGCAATCAGCTAACCTCACTTGTCTTAGTTTTTTTCATCAACAAAATAAAGGAATAGACTAGAAGATTTCTACCATCCTACCTGGCTTCAAAACTCTACAATACCAATCCAAATATACATAGGAAGATTCAATAGTAACATCAAATCCATTGTTTTCTACCATACCCCCATCTCTCTCTTTTCCATTAACCTATCATGAAATCAAAGTATGAGAAGCTATCAGTCCATGTCCATGAAAAGAAACACCAATTATCATTGGAAGAATACAATCGTGATTGATTAATATATACATGGATAACATTTCATATATAGTGTGAACAAATTACAAATTAATACTAATAAGCTGAAAACTAACAACTTGAATTTTTATAATAAACTCTTGGACAAAATTTAAATTCAAATAATACTTAATGAGTGCCTGTTATGAGAGAAAACAAAAACAAAACAAAACAAAAAACTTAGGAAACAGTAGACACAGAGATCAGTATTAAAAAGTTCCATTTGCAAAAGATAATCCCTAGCCTCAAAGAGGTTTCATCTTTTACTACTACCAGATGTTCAATTCTCTGCAATCAAGAATCTCGCCGAGAACTTACAAGCATCCATCCATGGTACATGGTCAGAAGCTCGTTTTTATATAAGAAAACCATCATCAGGATGATTCCACATAGGATGACTGAAACATTCTGTATCACCAGCGAAGTCTGGGCCACTGTACAGAAGGAAAAACAAAGTGTTCACTACACACCACACCAAAATGTCTCAATGGGGCTCTTTTTATTCATACATCATTGTTCTACAACATTAATGCATATGCAAATTACTACAAGAAATTAAAAAAAATCCTGAAGTAAATCCTGCCTCAACTATTCCCAGGACAACCTAGCATATCACACCCGACCAGTAAAACTTGCAGACAGAATGATGAAGTACCCATCATTTTTTCCTCTGTTAGATGAAGCCATTCATAATGATCACATTTTCATTTAGTTTATCCTCATGAAAGTTTACTATCATAAACAGAACTATATCACATAGACAAGATCCATCTCTCAGCTCTTTGTTGCTTAAGCTAAAATAAGAACATGTAGAAGGCGATGGAAGAGGGTAAAGAAGAAGTCACAGAATCCATAACCTCCCACGTGGCAGGCTGAATCTGATAAGAGTGTATGGATAAATAGAAAAAACATATAAAATTTGTCAAGAATAAAGCAGCAGTATGTTTATTTTGGCATACTAATACTATTTGCTATTGTTATGAAATTCTAAGCTACACCTTTTTTCATAGGAAATGCCGATTTTCTTAGAGTGAGGCACTCATATAGATAAAGTACTAGAATAAGAACAGGTAAGTAAGTATACGGGTAAAGACACCTTGTAGTCTTTTCTCTGCCTCTTACTAGGGTAGACAATCTAGGGCAAGATACCTAATGTCTCTTACACCTGTGTCTATAAGGTGAGGATGCCAGCACATACCTGCCTTCCTTACTTTACAGAGTCATTATGATGCTCAAATAAAATACTTATTAATATTAAGGCACTTTGAAAAACACTGAGTTGTATATGTAAGGTATAATTACAACTCTTGTCTTGAAGGACAGTAAAACTTGTTCTGGCTTGGAAGGTCATATCAAAGCCTCAAGACAAAACAAACTGCTTTCTGAAATTACTTTGAAATAAAATCCCAACATACAACTCATTCATTGATACATTCATTCATTACACAAGGATTAAATATCAACTGAATGAGGTTCTCAGCTTTCAGGACCCCACAGACCAGAGGAAGGATAGACATGTGAACTGATAATTATAAGAGTATTAGTACAATAGCAGAGGTATAACAAAGCCTGATGAGAGAAGAAATAGTTAACTCAACCCAGAGACATCAGAGAAGATTTTCATGGTGGGTAACACATGAGTTGATTACATGAGATAAGTGGGAGACTGCTAGTCCACCACACTTTCCTTCATCCAACTCGACATTCTTTCCTAACCTACAATTTCAGTGCTCAACAATCATAAGGTTAAAGGTCTCTAGGTATAATATTTCTATGTTCCTACCTATAATGATGTAAATAACTAGGAATTTTTTTCTAGGGCACAAAATTTTTTTTCTATACACATTTTGGTCTATTCATTCTTAAAACAAAATATGTTCATTTTGACCATTTTAAGGAGAGCGTCAAGTCCTAGAATTTGACAATCCAAGTGCTCTTATCCAGGAGCAGTCATCCTACACTGAAAGAAAGTAAGGATATCTCAATCTTTCCCCAACATCTAAGACAAACATGACCAGGTCTTAGAATTATCAACTGAGCAATTCAGGAAAATTTTGCCCTGAATAATTGTCCACATTGCCCTATTAGTCTGAATAACTGAATTGCTCAGGCACTTTCTCTCTTCCCTATATAAAACTGAAAGATTTCAGTATTCATGTTCTAGAATAAATATTAATATATTATCATTTCTTCTTTTCCCTCAGAAAGCTCTCTGTGAAACAGACTCAGATATTCTCTCTTGAATCTATAGTTCTAAATCCCTCTATACACACCTCCTGTGAAACACAGTAACCCAGAAATCAGGTGTTAAAGCTGTCCCAGAAACCTAACACTAAAAAGATTCCAGTGTAGTCATGGTTAGAAAGGATGCCAGAGTTAAGCAAACTTTCAACGTTTAACATGGTTCCCAGAGAAGTGCTACATGTTAATCATTAACATCTGGAATTTATGAATAGCCGAAGATACTCAAAAAATCTACAAGTTCAATATCCTGCCATCATAACCTTGTGCGGGAGACCCAGAACCCTCCACACGGAGGTGCTGCCACCAAGTCCCCCATCACTCAAGTGTGACATGCAGGCTCACATTGGGTTAGTCATAGTGGTTTCTCTCGAGCTCAGACACTGGTCTCATGAATACAAAGGCACAGCTATAACAACACTCACCTTTGAGTCTGGCATTCTTATCCACCCAATCACCAATGATGGCTCCTAGGACCAGAACAGACCCAGCCACCACCAGCCCGTAAACTGCAGTCAAGAGGAGGCTGTTTCCATAGAGCTCGACCAGAAACACAGACACTGCAAAGTGCCACATTCGATCTCCCTTGAATAAGAAAAGATAAAATGTTTTGCTAAAATAGTTTTAGTTTCTAGCCAGTTATATTCAGGAAGTTGCTTCCTTATCAAAAGGGCACTTTCTGGCAACATCATGAAGTTTTCTGTCAATAATTCCTCTATGTATTGAAAGTGTTCATCCTGGCACAATGGAAAATATTCTTGCCCAGTTACTAAGTAAACCTGTAAAAGCATATTAGTGAAACTACACATAGTCCTTTTTTGTTCTAGAAAGAACTGCAGTTTCCAGACCGAAGAAGGTATTTTAAGACAAAACTTGTTCCCTTGTGTGAGGTTTCTACCTGGGCCTGGAATTCACCTATCCTGATTTGAGAAACATAAAGTAGTTTCTTACTGAATGAGAATGAAATTACAGTACAATTTACAAACATTAGTGTGCCTCGAATGTCAAAAAAAAAAAAAAAAAGCCAGTTTCCCAATTTGTAAAATGATAAGAATGAACTATATGATTTCTAAAGCTTCTTTTACCTCTGATATTCTAAAATCTATGCTCTATTTCGCAAATAAATTTCAAGGTCATAAAACAGCAGGGCAATCAGAAAGATGAAATTAACATGGGGAAATTCTGGTACTACATGAAGGAAGATATCAGAAATCAATGCATAAGCAAGTAATTATTTTAACACAGATGAGTTCTGAAAAAGGGGGAAAAAACTACATATTTCTTCATTCCAGACCACCTAAGTTATCTAGGAATTCAATACTGAAAATTTTGGAATGATAAACTTTCAAATGAGTCAAGTAAATTAATGTACAAAAAAAATCTATAATAGACCTTATTATGAGATCTTAGACTCCTTTTCTGACTTCTGAGGTTAACATAAAACAGGACAACAATGTCCTACCATAACTTCTCCCTAGAAATTACTATAGGAAACTAAATTACCAGGTTAGATTCTTTATGGATTTGATACTACGTGGAAGTACTTACACACTCCTTGTTCTTTCCTGATAAATTTACTGTATCAGGAGCAAAGTATTATCCTGGTATATGAAATGATTTTAAAAATTTAATAAAGCCAAGACAACAATCAGATGCATTCAAAACTTAAATTGATGCACATGCACAGTAGCAATCCTTTACAATAAATTTCACGTATGCCAGTATTTATCAAGCAGGGGTGGGAGTGGTTTTACCCTCCAGGGATCACTTGGCAATGTCTGGAGCTGTTCTGGGTTGTCACAACTTGGGGGGAGAAGGAACAACTGGCATCTGCAATGTCCCCCACAACAAAGAATTATCCAGCCCAAGATGTCAACAGTGTAGTGTGTAGTAAATCTTGGTGTAGAAAATTATGAACATAATTTAGAACCACAATTCAAAATTAACATAAAATTAGGACCTTGGAGAATGGGGTAAAGACAGTCAAATAAATGTTAAAACAAACACTGGAAGCCAGCAGAAGTACCATGTTTGAAAAAAACTCATTTGATGGTCTGAAATGTGAGCTCTAGAGCCTTCTGCACTCTCCACCTTCAGCACAGTGCATGGCCTGGAGTAGATGCACAACAAGAAACTGTGAAATCAACAAAGGAGTGGATATATAGTGGAGCCCAGGTGTGAATGAGTAAACATAGACAAAGTGGCAATAACCTACTGATTTACCAACTATATTGTTTTAGTACATTAGATTTGTTCTGACTGTTCAAGAAATTTGAGAATCATTACCATGATAAATATTTCTGAGAGAGAAATTTTTTAAGTTTGCTTTGATAATAAAAAATTTTTCCACTTGAATGGGAATTGTTAGTGTTTCAAATACAATTGTACTAAATGATTAAAAATATATGATAAATATGCAATTTGTTTGAAACCAATAAAAAGACCAGTCTATATATTAAGATAAGGATGTCAATAAGAATAGCAAATTAAACTGTTTTCTTAATTTTTAACATGAAAAGCAAATTTAGATTGGATTAGAACAAAATGGGATGGGGGAAAAGGAGGTACTTTATCCTAATCTCCATTATTCTGAATAGCTCCCAAGGAAAAGATAAAGACACATAAATGTTCCAAATGATATCTTGCCTCTATGAGTGCATTTTCTCCTTCTTAACTTAAAGAGTAAGAAATATTATTTCTACTAATATTGCTTCTTTCTTTTTTTTTTTTTCCTATCTTTTTTCCAAAAGAATTTGTCTTAGATTCCTCTAGAGCAGGCCATCAAAACAAATGTTATTAAATGAAAGTTTTCTCTCTTGGTTATCCCTGTAGAGCATGCTACCTCTTTGATGAATAGGAATAAAACTGCTCTAGTTACCCCAATTTTCAAAGGTTTTAGGTTTTAAGAAGCAACAGAGTCTAAGCTCATAAAGCTCAAGAATTGGGTAAACTCTAAGTAAGTGTTGACCAGGTGCAATCTCAAGCCCACCTGTTCCTTCTTTTTGTCCATTCCCTGCCCTCCCACAAGCTCTCAGCATACTTTGATCATTTGCTTACATGTCCATCTACACCCAGTGTGAGAGCTGAAGATCAACTGAACATCTGTGAATGAATAATCAGTCATTAATTCACGTAATATTTATTGAGAGGCTACTATGCAGACACTAGAAATTCGGTAGTGCATAAAAATCAAGGTCCACGCTTTCATGCAGCTTGCATCCCAGTGAGCACAGACCAAAAACAAATCTGGAATAGGTCAAATGGTGTAAAATTAAAATAGGGTGGGGCTGGAAGTTGGCATTTTGCATGAAGTAGTAACAGAGACCTCTGTGAGCATGGAACTGGAGGAAATAAGGGCTGCAGCAATGCAGACATCTGGGGTATAAATGGAGACAGTCCAAAGGATAATGACTAAGATATAAGCAACTGGCCACCTTTTTTCACTGCCCTACACTATTAGTTATCTTTTTGTTATTATATATTTTTAAATCCCATACTAAACTGTATTATAAGCTCCTTGATAACAGAATCCACTTCTTCCAGTACTGTACAATGTACTGATCCACTGGTAGATAGAAATGACGTTGGAAATAAACATTCAACCCTACACAAACCTAATCTCATATAGTTTTCTACTCTCATACTTCTACATTCAATATATAGGGAACCATGGTTTGGAAGAGTTGGCAGGGGAATAGAGGAAATAGATGTATACATAAGCACACATATTTTGTTGTAATAAAATAGGGCAAAATGTCAAGTAGGAAACAAAACTCAAAGGTAGAATTATTTAGAGAGCATTACTCTTTTACATTCCTTTGCATTGAAAAGAAGAAAAATCCTCTAAACCTTAAATGGTTGAAGTTGCTATTTTTTTTAATCCAACTTTTCCACAAGAACTCCCTTTGTTCAATTTACTGTAAGATTCTGGTAAGCGTCTGTCACTTTTCTTGTGAGATTTGTATTAGCATGACAAAAAAATCCTTCTGGAACAAGACAGTTCCACTCTTTTAGCAAATCTGACCTCCCTACCTATTAAAGGAAGGTTACATAAACCCTACAGTTATCAGTATTTGGAAGTGAGACACATTGTTCCCCTAATATATAGGTCAGACCACAAGATAAGAATTTCATATCCTATCTCCATCACTTGTTATCGTTTTTTCCTATACTTAATATTTACTGAATTAAACTGGAAAAACCAACTATTGGTTTAAATTATTAAGGACAGTTTCACTAGGTTTCTAGTTAGAATCCTCGGCTATTGGAAATGAAACCCACAACAGTTCCACTCTGTTTTTGTGTATTTGCTCATCCCTATCTAAGCCTCTGGGGAAAAGGCCATTTCCAAACTGCCATTTCTTAAAGAGCCAATAACTTAGCTTAATAATTTCCCAAGGGGACAGGGTATGGATTTCCTCATACAATACTATACATTCATGTATGAAGGATGATCCAATGAATGTTTCCATTTTAAAAAGAAAACAACATTTACAAAATTTACCCTCCAAATTTCTTCTCCTTACCACATGGTTCTTTTTAATTAAATATCATATATGAAGCCTGAATAGAATATATTCAGACTTATTGCTTTTAAACAACAAGAACTGTTTAATTTTAAAGATTCTAATCATTATTAACTAAATGCACATCCAATATCCTTTTGGGATTATTCTTTTGGGGGCGGTGGTTGATGAAAGAACCCAGGCCTACAAAAATAGTGGAACTCTTCTAAGACCACGTAGCAAATCAAAGGAAGAATTACAAATCAGTTGATTTTCACTGGATGACAGTTCTGAGATAGCCTGAGATGCCCCACACATATTTATCTACAGAAAACATTTTTAAAGAACAGAATTTTCATCACTCAGATATTTGTTCTTGGGATCAATTATATTTAAATTAATCTTAGAATGCTATTTTTAGCCTAAGTCATTGACTCCACTATTCCACTGTATTTTCATAGTTCGGTATGCTGGAACTTATAAATTTAACGAAAAAAAAAGAATTAGAGGACTATCTTAAAATGTGAAAGAATAGAAGGTATATGAGACATCCATCCATTCTTAGTAGCAGATATCACCATTTACTAAGCCTACAAATGAAAAATACAATTTATAAACACAAGCATTCCCATTCCAGTTAATCCTGTCTTCGGATAGTTGTCAATCTACATAAAGTGTTATACTCTGATGGATGATTAAATGGCACTTCCTAAGACCTATAAGAAACCACCTTTGGCAAAAATAATTTTTTTCGTTAAAGCATGTGTATTTGGATAATTTATTATGTTAGCTGCGTGGAAAAAAAGAAAAATGGAGGGTGGCTTAAAACAACTGGCCCGAAGGAAAGGAAACGAGAAATTGTGCAAGTGTGTTGTAAGAATTACTTTACACTCTCACTTACCCAAGTAGATAAAGAATGACCAAGGTAGAGAAGGAATTTTGCAGAGGTCAGGTAGTTTGCTAAGGATCCTGCAAAGACACAGAGGCGGAAGATAAAAAGCATATTTCGAGTCACTTGAGTGAGCTGAGGATGGAATGTATAGACGTTTGCTCTTGTTAAACATGACTATTCAAAACTTTGTGGGACAAACCATGTACATTTTATCAAGTCAACACTTAAATTTAGCATGGCCTGTTTATTGGCCAATAACTGCATAACTTCACATACAATGAAGAAAGTTCATTTCGACATTTAACTCCATTTTTTTAACAAAGCAATCCAAACTGCCGAGTCTACTCCATCCTTGCCTGCACGCAAGCCCCTTTTCCCACACCTTGAAATTCATTTCTTCCTCAACCCCCACCAAAATATGATTCAAACGAGCTACAAAGCACTCTGGTTAGCAGATGAACCTCATTCCTCCAAAACCTGCGTGAAGCCGTTGGTCTCCACCGCCCAACCTGTTTCCACCACTTGGATTTGGTCAACTCACCACAGCATCCTCTCTGGCGGTTTTGCTCTCTTTTCCTGGTCATGACACCAGGCGCCCCCCACTTGCTCTTCTGCTGCTACTGCTGCTGCTCTTGCTGAGGTGCTTGTTAACAGGAGTGCAAGGAACTGGAGAGAGCACCGCTAAAAACACAACAGCCTTGTGCAAAAAGACCCCAATGACGACTATGACATATAACAAAAGAAAAACGGACCAGGGGTCTTCTTCTGATCTTCTTTCCAAACTTAGCTATCACTGTAGCTGAAGTTGGAAAGGCAAAGCCTTATGGAAGCAGGTGGGGGGGCTCCACAGGCGTTCCGAGCCGTGTCGGTGCCCTTGAGCCTCCGCCGGCGCCGCGGCTGCTGTGGGCCAAGCCGCGCATTTATAGTGGCGCGGGGCGGAGCCTCCTCCTCCGCCGGCTCGGGGCCGCCCCTCCTTCTCAGGGCCACCCCCGCGTCCCCGCGGCGCGAGGTCAGGCGCCCGCCG
>NW_006442484.1:55453320-55487715 GCF_000325575.1 Pteropus alecto
CATCTCACTGGCTGCGAACAACCTGCGCGGCCTGCGGGGACCTCCGCCCGGCCAAGTCCACTCGCCGAGTTTTCCCAGGAGGCCGCGAGACGGGGATCGGGAAGGCCCGGGGGGCTGGGAAGGGGAGGCGGAGCCTGCACCCGGAGGGAACCGCGGGGAGCGCCGCGCCAAGCCCCGCGGCACTCGCTGGAGGAAAGCGCTTCTCACTGCCCACCTGCCGGTTCTCCGGAGAAGGTGGCCTCCCGACGGTCACCGTGCAAAGCTCCAGCCCGGGTTTGGGGGTGAGGGATCCTTTTTTTCTTTTTTCTTTTTTTAACAAAAATCATTTTTAATATAAATATCTAAATAAATAAATAAAACCCATGCCACAGAGGCTGCATTCCTGGCCTTCCCATTCCGGCCCGCCTGCGGCAGAGAATATCTTTTCTTCAGGTCTGCATGGTGGGGCTTCCCTTAAAGAACCAGAATCAAAGGGCAGGAAGGGGCGCAAAGATCAGAGTCCAGCCCTCTTCAGAGAAGTAACGCGTTGGCTTGGAAAGGTCAAGCCCAGCACCGAGTTAGGAAACCCACCCCAGCCCGGAATTCGGGTCTCCAAACTCTTCCTGGAGATGCACCAAGAAAGAGGCAGCCCAAGCATTTCCCTTCACCGTCCTTCCTTCTCCTTCAGCACCCTCTCGCCCCCGCCTCCGCCCCCACCTGAGCGTCCTTTCCCCACCTCTCCTCCAACTGCCCCAGTATCTGACAGGCAGTTACCAGGAATACCGGTTATCCCAGTGGCGTCCCTGGATCTGTCCCTGTCCAGATAAAGTCATTCAGGGGCCTCCTCAAGGGGCAGGTGAATGACTTTAAACAACACTAGACTTAAGCCTTCTTGACTTTTCCACCCACCCCCCATCCCCTGCAGTGTGCCAAACCCCCGGGGCTAGCCCCTATTGCCTTACCCTTCTCAATCTCGCAAAAACCCCGGGAGTGGATCCTACACATTGAAACTCCAACCAGATTCCACACCCTGAGCACAGGCCAGACTGATACATAGCAGTGAAGGGAGACAGGCATGAAATATACGCCCTGTATCTGAACTCTCAATCAGGAGCCCCACAGGTCAACGGGCGGGGTGCAGCTGGATTCGGTTGGGATGTGGTCTGGAGGGCAGAGATAGGGAATTTACAGTTTAGCTACTGCTGTTAACTGGGTTTTTTTTTTTTTTTTTTTTTTTTCCTTTTCAAGTCTTTTTCCCTTTCCACAACACTTGAAGTCTTTTCTCTGCATTCCTAGAGAGGTTTTGGTTTGTCATATGAAGTTGGAGAATAGGGCCATGTATTCACGTGTCCTTGAGAAGTGAACCAAGGCACATTTATATGAGGGAGCCGCACAAGGAGGGAACTGAGGAATTAAACCCCTCCACATTGTGGGGCTCTCTTACTGGAGATGGTCCTCAAGCAGAGCACAAAGCATAATGATATTTGAACTTCTGCCACAGTGTCTCTCAGAAACAAGGACCTCCAAGTGCTTTACATTAAGTTTTATATGCCACAAGAGGACTGTTGTGCTGTCCCCAACTTCCAGGTGCCTTAAAGGAGGTTCAGTGGTTTAAAAAATTTTTACTTCTGGTTCACACTGCCTGAGAAGTGTTTGTGGGAATAGTAGCTAAGTCAATGTATACCTGAAAATGTATTGCAGAGAGGCTGTTTTCCACTATCATCAAGGAGTCCCCAGAAGCCCAAACTGAGAGAATGGTAAAATGAACAGATAGTAGACTACAGTGAAGCATGTAGAAAAAATACTTTGGAAAGAAAACAAGATCTGTAACATCAAAATCAGTGAGGTGTTTGAGCTTTAGCAGGGGATTCCTAAATCCTTATTAATGGGAACAGTCAAGATTTATTCGTTGGGACTCATGAAATAGAAAGGAATTGAAAATGAAAATGGAATAAAAATCAAAATACGTGAAAATGCAAAATGACACTAATCTCCCGGCCTTGACATTCACAATTACAATGCACCACTTAAATTACAAGACCCAACTGGCTATTCCTCCTTCCAGGAATAATTTTGACTGAAAATTAAGATTTCTTTCACAGTCTTATGTATTTTTTCCACAAGTAAAAAATACAACTTCCCTGTCAATGTAATCATATTTAAGAAAGCCATGCAAGTTTTAAATGTAGATGCCCTAAAAACCATTTTCCAGTTCATCTTCAAATTTTTTAAGTTTATGAATAAGTTATCTAAATTTTTTTTAAGTCCCGGCCAGAATAAAATGTATATTCTAATTTAAAATTGATGAGTATTTATGCTTGGCAAATAAAAGAGGTTTTATTATTTTATTTTTAAGTTTCTTTTTCACTTACCGGTCAGGCATCCTAAGATTCCTCTGCTTTAGCTGATGTGCTCACCAGGACAAATGGCAAACAGAATAAAAAATGCTCACCACTACACTGCTCTAAATAAAAGTAATGAGGTTATCATTAACTGTTACAGGAAGAGGTCCGATCCAGGACAGAGCTTCTGTTGGGTGTGAAACTTTTTGGCCTAACATAGGAGCTATAAAGCCATGTTGCCATTCAAAAGCCTTTCTCGATGTTACAGACATATTTCAAGAACTGTTTGACACTTCTATAACCTATGATAGAACTCTTGAGAAATTTAAGTTCAGATACCCAATTTAAATTACAGACATCTAATTGAAAAATAAGTATCCTCCCCAGTTTTTATTTTGTTTGAATATTTCAAATAGATTTGACTATGCAGATCAAGTAGATTTCTCCTGAATGCTGACTCTGATTTCTGTCTGTCTCTATCTCTGTCTCTGTCTCTTTCTCTCATACACACACATACACAAACTCAGAGATACACTCAGTAGTCTACAGTTTCTAGTTGGAAAATTAAATGCAGAATCCAGAAGATTTCAAAAGAAATATATTCCTAAGGCAAACCCATAGAGACAGAAAGCATGCTAGTAGTTTTTAGGGAGTGGAGGGAAGAATGGAAGAATGAGTAGTGACTGCTTACTGGGTATAGGGGGTACGGGGTCTCCTTTTGGGGATGATGAAAATATTCTGGAACTAGATAGTGTCAGTAGTTGCGCAACACTGTGACTATACTAAAAGTAAATTAAATGTACACTTTAATATGGTTAAAGTAGTGAATTTAATATTATGTGACGTTTACCTCAACTTTAAAATATATTCCTACCTGGAAAGTTTGCCATTTTTGGTAATAGTGTTCACTGGGATAAATGTAGGCCAAATGTGGTTTTAGAGCTCTTAATCAAAAAGAAAGGATTTAGAAAGAAGGAAAGACATCTTGCCCAACTCACTGGAAACTAAAAAGGCATGAACCTAAGTCAACTGTTTAGTTTTCTCCATGCATATCGAGAAATACATATAAGTTCCATTTAATAAATGTTTCAGCATCTCAACTTTTGCCATAGTTTCTTTCGCTGCCTTAATCTCTCTCATGTTACGACATAAAGTCCATTCTCTTATATATCGTCTTCAGTAACACACAAGACAGATGCATAGCATCACCACAACATTCCCTTCACATTCTCAAGACCTTGCTTGGCCTTGCCCAGGTTATGTAAACAGGGATAGATTTCTCAGGCATTCAGTCATTTTAATTGGTCTTCTTGGAACCCTTTTCAACCGCACAGTTTGCTTGCAACCCCTCACAGAAGACAGCACAGAGGGCCCCACCCACCTAAACAAAGGGATCCTGAGTTATATGCTCTTATATCCTCGGTGTTCTGCCTCAGCCATTCCACACTACACACCTGTTTCTAAATAGCACCTTGAAGCTGATGCCCATTAGGCTGGCCATACATTTATGAATGAAATTTGCATTCTGGGCTCTTGGCAAATATTTCAGAGTTCCTTAATATTCTCTTTGGGACATAGTCCATGCAAGGGTTCCTGTTTTCCAGCTCCCTCCCGACCCCAGGCTCTTAGTGGTGTGATCATTTTACCTACTCTTCTTTTTCATTTGTTCATTTTTTTCTTTCAGTAAATACTACTTCCATACTGCTGATGTGTTCCTTTCAAATCTCATAAAATCCCTAATTATAATAGCATGTCAATTAGGAGTGCGGCATAGTAAAAGATAATGGTGTCACACAGCCACAAAATTATGATTAAATGACATCCTTCATCTTCGATCCTTGAATTTTTGGTCACACAGACCAGAAGTGCAATAAGGAAGACTTTAATACAATAAAGAAGACTCTTAACATGTAACCTGGACACAGCTCTCTCTCTAATGCAATTAGAAAATATTAACTAGAGTGATTATTTCAACATTTAAGAAAAGTTAAAAAAATAACAAGGCGGCCCCTCCCAAGGATGTCTGTCAGAAATGCCTTACTGTATTGTTATCTGTATTGAGCCACATATATAACAAAGGCACCATATATTTGGAGCTCTGGACAAGTGGCAGATTTTAAGTAAGGTACTTATTAGGTATTATTTCATCTTCACAACACCTCTATGAAGTAATGCTGTTATTATTCCCATTGTACACAAAAAGAAACTGAGACCTGGAGAGGTTAAATAACTCACCCAATCTCACTCAGCTGGAGAGCGGTAGAGCTAGAATTCAAGCCTAGACTTGTCTGACTGCAAAGCCCTTGCTCTTTCTGCTTTGTTATCTGCCTCTCGCCACCTAATAAGCTTGGGGCAACGCAGGTGCTACAAATAAGCATAAATAAGTTTTTTTTTTTCCCTGTTGGCTCCCTTAGAGATGACTTGGGTACCAGTGTGGGCCTTAGAACTAAGTGTTGATGGTGGAGGCCAATGTAAAGCTGGAGAGGTGGGTGTGAAATGGGAGCAACTATTATCACTTTGGGGGTGGGAGGGGTGGGAACCATCTAACACCGGGAACAGTTGGAGCAACTTACATGTTGTGTATGTTATTGGCCCAAATCCAACTGATAGTACAGCACACTGTCAGAGCACTGTATGGCTACAATATGGATAAAATAACATCAAATAGGTTGGTAAGAGCTCAATTTAAAATGTTTGGGTATGAAAAGGGGAGACTAGGTCAAAATAAAATATTTGAGGTTTTTGCGTTTTTTTATTTTAGACTACTGAATTTTGTAATTAGTATTAAAAGTTGGGGCTTTATAAAACTTTGTTATCTTAAAAATATTCTAAAAGAATTTCTTGGTACTGTAAAGGGAAATAAGATCATTTTAAAATGAGGCATAATCAGTGTAGATTTTATGTGATTAAGTTTATTTTAAGCTATTTATAAAGTAATATTGATACAGATTTGTTATTAGGTATAGAAGACTGGGGATATGGTGCCAGAAGAAATGTATTTTTGAAAATAACTTTTCATATTTAGAAAATGTTCTATCTAGTAGAGTAATAATTAATATTTGCATAGGTCTCTTTAGTCTAAAATGTGCTTTGATGTTTTCTTATTTACTGCTCTAATAATTATGCAAGGTTTTTGATCATGAACATCATACATCAAATAAATCCCAGAGGTCCACTGCTTATTCTCACTTTTCAGTAATAGAGTTTGGTGATGAAGAATATTATGGGCTTGGAAAGGGGACTTGGTTAAGGAGAACTTATGGAGCTAAAGACAGAGGTGAATGAAAGATCAGGTAGAGAGTGAGCAGCATGCTATACTGGAAACAAGCTCGGATTAGAAATCAGAAGACACAGTTTCATCTTTGCTAATAGGCAGCTTTGTGTCCTTAGGCAACTTCCTTTACCTCTAGCTAAGGTCTATTTCCTCATTTGTAAATGAAGGCTTGAGTTGATCTCCGAGATCAAATTTATCAAAATTATCTGTGATTCAATAACAGTAATAAGCTTTAATGGTTTTTATTTTCCAATCAATAATTTTCTACATGATAAGCATGAATTACTAACATACTTTTATAATGAGCATGTATTACATATCCAGAAACAAACAAAAAAAAAAAATTAAACTTTCTGTAGTTTTAATTCCTTCAACCACAAGGCTTTCTTCTATCAGTTCATTCCACTTCAACCTTTGAACTGATCCATAAAATACTAATTAAAGTGATTACATTTTTAAAAATCTGAGTTGCAATAGTAGTTTTGAAAGAAATATCAATAAACCTTTCTACCATGTGTATGAGTATTATTTTATTTAAGAGAAAAATGGGTAATCATTTTCTATCTTTGCTTTTGCACTTGAATTGATTCCATTATTATACCTCTGGAGAATTTTGAGGTATTCATTAAAGTAACATATCCTTGTTTATTTTCAGACTGCTTTATTTATCTACTGGATCTAAATATTCATAAACTGGAAAATAATATCAAGTAAGAGACCTTGGTTTTACAACTATTTTGGTGCTTCTGGATTTAAATTACTTTTTGAATTGTTTAGTCCATCTATTATCTAAAATGTAATAACGGATATTTGAAGTTTTGCCTTCTGAAGAAAATTTGAAGGTTGATTTTCAATATATACCTATAGAGATGCCAAAAATATATAAAATACGCTGCTAGAACTGACAGGCAAAAATATTTTCAAGGCTATCAATCACAAAAGAGTGTGTCCTTGAACTTTTAGGTTTCATTTGATATGTGAAGTCGACCTTAGGCTGGCTTCATCTCAAGGATTGTTTTCTTAGGTTTACCTGACCCTCCATCAACACTGCTTGTGAAAAAATCCCCTTTCCTCCCCACTCTTGCCTACTGATAGACAGTAATGGTCAATTACTGTGCTGTGGCAAGCTCAACATCCCATTTTTGGTGGTCAGGAGGTGTGTACTTTTTGTATAATCTACTTTGTGTTCTCCTCAGCATTAAGATGACCCATTCTTTGAAAAAAAAATAATGCATCCCTAGGAAGTCACATTAGAAAACATTAATGTTTTGACTAATTTAAAACTGCAAATGAAAAACACCTAGACTACAATTATCAGTTTATGAAGAAAAAGGGTATCATTAAATGAGTTTAGTTGTTTCTTCTTAGTACCAATTACTTTGCACATGCCTAATTTGTTTTTCCTTTGCATGTATAATCTATTGCCCTTTAAGGTAAATGTGGACTTATGTAGAATGATGACTGTGTGTCAGCTCTTTATAGAATGGACCATCTAAGCTAAAGTTAAACACTAAGGATAAAATGGTTTAGGAAAAGTTCACTATTGTATCATAGATGTCTCTTTCGTCTACTAAAAAAACAAAAAGTCTTTCTAAGCAGTTGACCAGCTCAAATAGACTGTAATCTCAACAAATTATGCGTATTCATCTGCCTATTGTGAGCTTAAACTGAGCTGGTGATTAAATATTTAGGAACTAATTCCTTATTAAATCTCATGAATTATGTTAAATTGGTATTTATCTTTATTTGATTGTGCTATCTGGCCCCAGGGAAAATCTGTCATAGTCCCTCTTCCAAACTGTTGACATGTTTTAGAGTAAAAGTATGTGACAACTCTTCTGATTTCTCCTGTTCACATAGTTCAGAGACTGGCTCATCAATGCCATTTGTTCCAGATTGCTTTGCAAACCATAGTAGTGTATAAAAGCCCTATGGTATAAATGTCCCAGAAGTGCTCAAATCCTGACTTTTGGTCAAATTAACTAGCAACTGTCTTCATATGGAAAAAGATCAAAATGACTTCCAATTGTTTCAATACTTCCAGTTTAAAATACTTTTGGTTATCTGCCAAATATGTCTGTAGAAAGACAATTCAGCTTACCAACTAAATCTAAAAGTCCAGCCCTATACATAAAATGTTAGCTCAATCAACAGAGGAGTGGGTAACCATTTCTGGGGTGTTTATAAGGATTACTGCTCAAAATATCTCTCTGATAAATTTCCCTTTATATACATCCAGGTTGACTCTGAGTGTAAATATTGTTGAAATTATCTTTAAATAACTACCACCCCCTCAAGGGAAAGGAAGCCTCTCTACTGGAATTCATTTGTTTTGAAATTAAAAGGGGGAAGACGATCCTTCAGATATTTAGTCTGGATTCTTTGAACTTAAATTTTATTTGCTGGCTTTGCTGTTAAGAAGTTATACACTATTTTTAAAAACTAAATGCCAGGTAGAATTAACTCAACAGAGAATTAACTCAAGATTCAGACTCTGACTTGGGGACAAAAGGATAACTTATAAAAGATGAAATGTTTTGCCTCTTTGTCTTTAAGGAAGTGGTATAAGGGATGTGCTACTCAACACTAGGCAAACCTGAGTTCATCAAGACTCTCCTTATTAACTATATGATGAGGTAACTTAACTCTGAATCTCAGCTTCCTTTTAGATAAAACGGAGATAGTAATGTCTCTACATAGTCAGTGTAGGGCCATAGATATAGTACTTGGTACATGGTGAATCTCTAATGTTAGTTATTACATCAAAATTTAGGGCAGACACCTTAGAAACCAATTAGAGAGCTATCTCTTCACTGATCTTATTTCCTGAATCTGTGTTTAGATTTCCTAATACAAATCCATTATCATTCTGTCTGAAAAAGATATTGCATTTATTTACATTCTGTATTTTATTTGGTTTAAAGATTCTTTTTTTCAAACTTTCAGGAAAGAACCCTACTTAAAGCGCCCAGAAATTGTTAAGTTGATGCTCACTTGATCTCCATCCATTGTAATTTCATTATCTTCAACCATTCCGCCTTTAAATCTTCATGTTTATAAATTAAAGTCCTAATTTAGGGGTGAGTAATCTTTGAACAATTATGGGCCAGTCTTCCTTCTGATATTTGAAGGAGGTGGGTAGTACTGACTGGCTAAATCTTCTGGATACTTTCACAAACAGGAAGTGAGGTGGAAAATACATACAGACCACATACCCTAAATGCAGATGTAAAAAGGAAGCAGTTAAACATTAGCCACTGATCTGAATAACTCCGGCTAGTCTACCCAAACTATGGAAAGATATGTCTCTCTTGTTTAACATTGTGTTTCTGGTGCCTACCAGAGTGCTTATCATACAGTAGTTGCTTAAGAAATGTTTGTTGAACGACTACATGAACAAACAAATGGGTGCCACTAAGAATCAACCCATGTGTACTCTTTGGTAACGTACAATATGTTACAGATGCCTAGTTATATCAGTTAGGAATGCTTTCAGTTGAAAGTCAGAATACTTACTCAATAGTGGCTTAAACAAATGAGGTGTATTTCCCTCAACAGTTTGGAAAATGGCCGCTGCAGCTGTGTTGGCTGAAGTGGCCTATGATGCCAGGTTTAAAGTCTCTGAGAGTCTCTTGGACTTTTCTGAGTTGCAAGATTGTTGCAAGATTGTTGCAGGAGTCCCACATTTAATGTCCTTCCATAACCATATTCAAAGACAGAAGTAGCTAGTGGTACAGGGGAGAGGGCTTCTCCTTGTACCTTCTCTCGCTAGGGAGGAAAATACTCCGCAGGAGACTTCTAGGGAATTTCCTATTACACTTCATTAGGCAAAACTGGGTCATGCTTGCTCCTAGGTCAAAAACTAGAAGCTCATGCCCTGAGATCATAGGATCTCCAACTAACATTTAAATAGGGATTCTCTTAGTAAGGAAGAAAGAATAGGATGAAAATGGCTTTTGCTACCCTCTGTTACCTTATTGTGACAACAGAATCACCTGGAGGGCTTGTTCAAACTCAGTATTTTGTTGATATTTCTCGGCTATGATTAGACATAGAATTGGTACTTTTAGTTACCACTGCTGGAGTTAAATGTAGAACGAAGGAATGTCGTTAAATTAAAATGAGATGTATAATTCAAGGAAGAGAACTAACAATCTTTCTGAATTTCTTGCATCAGTACCTGTGATTTTGTCAGCAGTTCTGAAGAAGCGTATTTGATTGGTTTTTTGCGTTCATAAAGGGAATAAAATCTATTGCAACAAACAGAAATAAATTAAGATATGGACTGATTTTGGAAACACTTTTATTGTAAGCATAAGAATATCTCAAGTTTGTGTTTTTCCTACTAATCAATGTCTATAAGAACAAAATCATGAATCAAAAAATGAAAAATTCAAACATCTTTGTAGTGTCATAGAAACTATATATACTATATCTAGTATATGGTATCACAGAAGCCCTAAAAGTGGAATCCAACCTTTTGGAATTAATTTACTTAAACTACTTGTTTATAATAACACAAGCTTGGTCTCAAAATGCTGGTTTCACTTTAAACCAAGAAGTATATGGTTTTAGGAAGTAATAATCCATGCAGTAGCTATGATTTAATGGAGTTTTATTGCTTTGTGACATTCTCCATACTGTTATTATTAGTACAAGTGATATTGCATAGTTTTCCAACATACTGTTTTAGATGACAGACATTAAACATCAAAAATACTAAAAATTGTCTCAGGCTAAGATGTCTCCTCCAAAAAAGAAAGCACTTGTTTCCATTAATTTTTAATGCATATTAAATATAATTAAGATAAAAAATATCATAATTTGTTCATTCCCCACTATAATTGAGCCTCCAGGTGTATCTATATTTACATTTCATTAGAGACAGACATATATCAGAGTAAACTCAGCCATCAAACCAAAACACTCATCTTATCTCTACCTTTTAAAAAATAGACAGAACATTAAAATTAAAGGTCATTTACTTTGAGATGTTATGTACTATAAAAGGCAACCACTAAAAATACCGTCAGTTATTTATAAGTAGGTTTTCCATACTTTTTAGAGTATGTGCCAGGCAAAAAGAGGTGGTAATATAATAAGTCATCATCAATTAATAACTTGTTTACCACTCTAGTAAATATTAAAGCCTTTATTCAGCTATAAAAGTGAAGTTTACAGGATGTAGGATTTTCCTGGTAAGTTGGAACAATTCCATAGAATGCAGGATGGGTGGCACCCTTACAGTTTCCTAGTTAAGTAGGTTATACAAAATCTGAAGATTTTTAAATTTGATTTTTTCCCCTTTTATCTGTTTACTCTTTCTTTTTTTTTAGAACTTATTTTCCACACTACAGTTTATTGAGTGTTAGATCCTTGTAAGGATGTAAGAAAACATCATTTCAGAATCTCTGCTTATTTCTATCAACTTGTCAATCGAGCATTAAAATCCCTGGCTGGAAATGGGTCGTTTAGTTGGCCAGTGGGTTGATTTATTTATTTTTGGTTGCTGATTTTTTCTTTATATATTTTTTAAGTAAGACACAAACCCAAGGGACAAGTCCCATTGCTCATAAGCATTTAAAAATAGAATTTAAGGATTGTAATTGTTATAGGTTGAATCGTGTTCTCCCAAAATTCATATGTTGAAACTCCAGTACTTCAGAATGTTACCTGAGTTGGAATAGGGTCATTGCTGATATAATTAGTTAAGATAAGGTCATACTGGAGTAGGGTGGACCCCTAATTCGATATGACTAATATTCTTATATAAAAAGGTAAATTTGGACGCAGACACAAACACAAGAACACCACATGGAGATGAAGGCAGAAATCGACAAGCCACGGAATGCCAAAGATTGCTAACAAACCACCGGAAGCTAGAAGAGAGGCATGGAACAGATTCTCCCTCATAGCCCTCAGAAGGAACCAACCCTGCTGCCGCTTCGATTTTGGACTTCTAGCCTCCAGAATTGAGACAATAAATTTCTGTTGTTCTAAGCCACCCAGTTTGTAGTACTTTGTTACAGTAGGCCTAGCAAACTAATAGGAAATTAAGTTTCTTTCATCAGAAAAACATACCATACAAATTCTCCCAAGAATTGATATGTTTCAGGAACAAACAAAGTGATTGTGACTGCGAAGCAAACCACTCATCTCATTTCTACCACTCTCCTTACAGGAAATACTTTATAATAAAAATTCTTTGGAAACTGATTAAATATTGGTTATTAGTTACGTATGCTTAATACTAATGCCACATATGGCAGAAACAGCATTATGTCACATTGAAATAAAGTATACAAAAGTAATTAAGAAAAAAATTAAGAAAAAACTCCAATAATTGAAATAAATTTAGCATTTTAACTGGAGAGCTAAACTTTTCATATGCAAAAACTACATTGAATCCCTTACATCTGAGATGAAGAAGGCATGATTTATCTTAAATAATTTTTTAAAATAGAAGTGATTGAAGAGTAATTATTCTAAGGATTTTTCTTTCTCTCTTTATAAAGTCAATAAGGGCAAATTTCACAGTTATCTCTCTGCTCTCTGCGTTAGAGATTTGGATATGATGTAGAACAAATGTGTGGTTATTTGGCAGGGACTAGAGGTCCCAAAGTAGTGATATTTTAAAATCTGGAGCCAAAGTCAAGTAATATCTGAGGCTATCTCAAGAAAATGGAAGGCTCTTTAGGGAAATTAACCCTCCCTGGAAAGGAGTAGTCCCTATCAGGGAGAGTGAATGAGAGATAGCAAGACAGAGAGCAAGAGAGCAAGAGCCAGAGCCAGAGTAGATGTCAGTGCCATCTGAGGAAAAGAGAACTACAATAGTAGACGTAAGAATTATTTGGCTTTGCCACACTTACTTGAAAAATCTTTAAAGCCATCCAATTCTTTTTTTTTTTTCATTTAATTCTCACCAAGTAATCTGATATTTATTAATATAGTATCACAGATCACATGCTGTTGGATAGAAGGAGTATTACAGAATATTCTTTTCTCTAGAAAGCAATATGCCTCTCTGCAAATTGAAACAGTGGTATAAACCAATACCCCTTGAGTTTAGCAAATACAATCTAGTTAAAATAATTTTTAAAATAATAGCTAACACTTACAGAGCACTATGTGCTTGACACTCCTGTATACTTTACATAGACTAATTTATTTAATTCTCGCATAAACCCCATGAAGTAAGCATGATTATTACACTTATTTTATAGACAAGGAAATTGAGGTTTAGATCTCTGGTTTTCTAGACCTGAGAGCTGAGAAACTAAACCCTTGACCAGTAATGATTCCCTAATGTACTCTACCTTCTTATACCTGGCTTGAAATAGCCTCACCAATCATATTACCATGCAAGGTAATAGCTGCACTACCTCAGTGACTCTATAAACAGCTCAGTTTTCTCTTGAGAATGAAGATAGCAGTAAAGAATTGCAAAAAAAACAAAAAAACAAAAAAACTATCCTCTCCGATCAACTATGGGTGAGTGATTTTCTAAGTTTTCATCTACCTAGCATCCATAGAAGATAGATAGTATGAAATAGCTTTGATATGTAGCATGTGCATATTATGTGTAATTTTGTGCTTACACCATCACAATACTGGTTTAGAAGTACAGTTGACCCTTGGACAATGCAGGTTTGAACTGCGTGGGTCCACTTATATGTGGATTTTTTTCAATAAATACTATAAATGTATTTTCTCTTCCTTATGATTTTCTTAACATTTCTTTTCTCTAGCCTACTTTACTTGTAAGAATATGGTACATAATACATATAACGTACAAAATATATGTTAAGTGACTATGTTATCGGTTAAGCTTCTGGTCAATAACAGGCTATTGGTAGTTAAGTCTTTGGGAAGTCAAAAGTTATACATGGATTTTCAACTGTGCCAGGGTTTGACACCTCTAACCTCTACATTTTCCAAGGGTCAACTGTAGTTCTGTATACCAGGATGTCAGTTTTGTAAGGGTGAATTTCTTTTGCAAGGAAGTACTGCATATTCGGGTTGCAAGTAATTAAACCTTACACCACAGCTCTATAAGAGACTTGATGCATTCCTTGGAACCACTGTAATTTCTCAAAATGTATGACTAAAAGTTAAATTTGAGGTGTCTGCTTTTCTTTTATAATTCTCCAGATCTTTAATAGATAAATTAAAAATAAACAGTAACAAAATATAGGTGCAGAATAATTTCCTACAATCAATTTTTATCTTTGACCAACAAGACTCATTTAAATTTTGTTACTCTGGTCAAAATAAGATCTTTTAAGAGCTAAGACTATGGAATTTGGCCTCAAGTACTGTTATATTATCAATGTTAAAGAAACAAACATAATCAAAATAGAGAGCAATGAAATAAGAGGTAAACTGAGGGAAAATATGAGGCATGACTTACCAATTTCTGTATAAAGAGTAGCTTTTATCCCATAAACCCCAAGACTACTAAAAGGCTGGGAGAAGAGAGAAGAGCACGTGGGGCTCACCTCGAGGTGAGGAGGAAGTGGAAAGTTACCTTCCAGGGGTTCTGAGCAGAGTCATGGTCAGGTACATCTTTGCTGCCCGCCAACTCTCATTTATGCAGCTCCTTCTAGGTGGCAGGCACCCTCCAAGGTGCAGAAATACAGAGGTGAACAGAACAGATAAGATCCCTACTCTTATCTTAAATGAGGCTTACATTTACTGTGACACACTCATGGTTGGGGTATTAATCCCTTACATTACTGGAGAAGAAAAGATTTAGAGGAGTGGACTTTCTCTGAGACTCTCTTGCACCTAACTGGATGTAACAGACAAGAAAGACATTGAGAGCTACTGAAATATCCTGATTTTCTCCCTGCTTTGGATACTCAGTAGGTAAGACTACAATATGGACCATAATCAGTAATCTATAAAAATAACAATTATAAAAATACTTGGAATCTTCAAATTGCAACAGTCTGGGCACATGGAAGATTTTCAATAAATATTTTTAAAATGAATGTCTAGCTAATAATAATTTTTAAAACTGTTAAAAATCAGCTTCATCATTTAATATTTATTGTATGACATAAAGTTATGTGACACTGTAAAAAGCATTTGTCTTTTCCTCTTAAAAAAAAAGCAATACCTGGATATTGCCTAAATAAAGAAAACGCTTAGAGAATTTAAGGTAGAATGAGGGGCTATTTCAGGCAAGCACTCCAGTTTCTTACATCCATGCGGATTCTTTATAAACAAACAAAAACATGAAGCCACAAGAGTTCCTTCACCTGAGGAGAAAGATCTATCTTATCACAGCATAGACTCCAGTGGTAGCTGGCTGACCCTTATCTTCAAAATGAATAATGTTGAGAACTGAAGAAATAAACAATGGGGATTGTTCTCCTTTCTGAGCTCAAAGGACACACTCTCTGAGGAGCAAAGGTAAAGAGGAGGAATTTAGTTTGCTTAGTGAAAACAAAAGAAATTGTCCAGTGGATTTTACTTCTAACTAGAATAAGTGAGCCATGTATAGATAGGCACAGTACAGACAAAATTTGTTAATCGGATAATTTCATTAGAAGAAATTTGATATTGAGAAAAAGAAATGTAGTTGCATAATTTTCTGTCAAACATGAAAAGTACTCAAATATACTTTAAATTTTTGGTTATAGAATATAAATAAATGTCAACTATTCCTATCATTGGTAGTAGCACAAATTTTTTTCTTTCCACATCCTCTTAATATTATCTTTCTGCCTAATTGCTTCCTCAATCATCTACTTACAGCCTAGCACAAACTGAGGAGAAAAGATTTTCATTACCATTATATAGAGTAAAAATTTTAATTAACCTTCCTAACAAACATAGAAGGAGAAATCAATAGTGATTCATCTGAATGGGAGTGAAGGAAATCATCTCTGCTAAGATAGATGTTTCTTTAGACAAAGTGAAGATGCTGTTCATCCCCAAAATGAGGTAGGGAGCAAGGAAGAGATAAGCAAAAGTCCAGGAGATGGAAGAGAGGCAGCTTGTATATCATGAGGCTGTGCTTCCTGGTACAGCTTTCACTATTTTATTTCAATCATTCTAAATTTTCAACATGACACACCCACATTAAAATATAAATCCAAAACACATTCCAGAGACATGTTAACCATACAATCATCTCTTAATTATCTCTGCTAATAGGAAACAGTGGTAAAGATAACCCAAATATCTTTGATTTTTTAGACACCACTTTGCTTTGAATTTAATGTATTTTTATTGAGATATAATTAACATACAACATTATATTAGTTTCAGGTATAAAACAGAATAATTTCATATTGATATATATTGTGAAATGATTACCGCAATAAGTCTAGTAACCATCCATCATTATACATAGTTACAGCATTTTGGGTTCTTGTCATGAGAACTATTAAGATCTACTCTTTTAGCAACTTTCGAATATGCAATACAGTATTATTAACTATAGACACCATGCTGTATATGTCATCCCCATGACTTACTTTATAATTAGATGTTTGTACCTTTTGACCCCTTTCACCCATTTCACCCACCCTGCACCTCATGCCTCTGGCATCCAACAGTCTGTTTCAAATGTCTTTTTTAAAACCATTTTAATTGGGCTATGGATATAGTATAGTATCAATATATAATATGAAAAGTTGATGAGCAATAAGAATTACTACCTTGGGACCATTGTTGGTAGCTATTTCTCCCATTCTATCAAGAAGTTTATGCCCAGTGTGGATGGAAACTAAAGAGATATAATTTATCCCTAGGAATAAATTAGGATCTGAAGGAATATGAAAGTTGAAAAGTATCCATTTCTAAGGTCTCTTCAACATTTAGGAATCTGTGTCTGGAAGACAAGGAACTTAACATGCAATCACTGGATTACCTATCACACAGAAAAGGAAAAAGGAGTTTTCTAAGAACCTTTGATCTTCAAAGTCAGAAATAAACCTAAAATAAATTTATGAGAGGAAGTGAACCTGGGGAGCATACCAGGTAGCAAGAATCAACTGGCTTAGAACCAACTGGCTCGAGAGCAGAGGAATATTTATTATTTCAATGAAAATAAGAAAAAAAAAAAATTAAAGAGAGGTGATAATGTATTTGGTTTGTTAAGAATTTAACCTTTGAAAACTTCCAAAAGGGCACTTCTACACGTGCACATCAAAAAAGTCATGGCCCCACCCAAATATCCACGCACACTAGTATTTTTAGTGCATGATACACAAACAGCTTAAGCAGGTCTAGTTCTAAAACATACTTAAGTATATTTCATGACGAATCCTCAGGCTAGAACCAGGGTAAAACCCAAGAGGCTACTGACCTTTCTGGAAAACCCATGCGGGCAGCTGCAGGATGATTAGGTGAACATAAAATGGTATGGGCTTCGGTAGGCAGAACAAGGTATTATTCATCTCTGGAAACCCAGCACCTATTACAATGCTTGCTACATAGTCATTGCTTGATAAATGTTGATTAATTAATAAATGTGCACTTTATAGGTGTATAACTATAGGTAGCTACCTGGATCGGGAATAAGTCACAGATTGAAATTCAAATTATGTTGGTAACTTGTTCTGTGAACTTTTATGATTCAGTTCCTGTCCATTTGGTCATCTGAGAAAGAGGCTGCCTATTGGGATGTTTAATGTACATAATGTGCGCTGAAGTCCTCATATTAAAGTGCCAAATTACTATTATTTTTAACTAAATAACTCATTCTTTATATTTACCAAAGTGCCTTTCATCTAAATATTTAAAAGCACTTCCAATCATAGCAAACTCCTCATACTTTCTAAAACCTTAACATATTTTAAAGACTAAAAATATATTTATAGCTTTCATTTGTAATATTCATTTTTACCTAATCCCAGATGGTTTTGCTGAAATAAAAAAACTTTAAAGTCTTTCTCTGGTCTCTTACCTTTTTCAAAATGAATGAAATATTTTCATTAAAAGGGCTACTGGGTAAAATAAAATAATGTAGTAGGCCATTAGACTCACTATTAAGTTGAAGGTCAATAGGGCTTTAACTCTGTTTATTGTAGCCAGACTCAGATAAACCTGAATAAATTTTTTGTCATTCTCCAGAGACTTGAAATCTCTGGACCACCACTAGCCCTAAGGACATAAGTCATTTCTGGGATTTAGGTGGCGGGGGAATCACCAGGGAACTTCACTCAAGGAAAGAAACTTGACTCTTCCGAATCGCAGTTCTCCTAGCACCTGACAAACCAGGGTAGGGTGGGGCACCCAGAGGCCACACTCAAGGATCCCTTCAACCTTTGCTGCTTAAACCCAGGCCAGTCTTGGCTACTGGTACTTTGGCCATTTCCAAACATCCTTCTGAGGACCATTTGCTACTACGGCACACAGGACCAGTTTCACAATCAGTGCAAACCGACCTGTCTTCACTGCTGAAAAGTAGAAATAGGCTAAGAGAAAACCAGAGAAACCAGGAGCCAATAATAGATTCAAGAAATGCTTATGTCTAACAAGGCCCTTTACATGGAAATGTCTTAGTATTGTTTTCCCAGGTCTATATTTAACATAAAACAATGATCATTTGGAAATTGAAATATATTTAAAGCATATAACATGACAATTTTAGTTGGAAAAGGAAATATCAGAAAGGATTTTTGTTGAAATTTTAAAAGAACTAAATATAGATCTTTATTTAATAAGTTGTAAAAAAAATAGAAAATTGTATAATTGACAAAATTAAAAATCAACCTCTCTTTTCTTTCTCTTTTACTTATACATCAAAATAAATCTCCCCAAAGTGTAAATTATTCCAAAATACAGACCATTTGTAAATTTTTATTTACAAATAAAATACATATTTTGTTATCTTGCACATCATTCCTTAACATGCACTTTGTTGAATTCAAATATTTTTATTTCGTTACACATTTAGGGAAAAAAAAGAGATAGATGCTTCATCCCTTTTAATGACTGCTTCTTTCTTCCTGGCTTTCCGAAGGAGGAAAACATAAAGGATGAAACTTACCAAGATCAAATGTAAAAAATATCCTGTACTTTCTCAAAATCCTCTATGGATACCACACTTTTTTACAGTTCTATTTAAGGTCATGATTTGATTTCTATGTTTAATTCTACCAAATATTCATACATTCTTAATAATACGTATTGTCATAAAAAATAACTGATTTTTTTTTTTTTTGCATTTTTGGAGGGAGAGTCCCCCAAAAGGATAAATAATGAAGCATTTTGCAATTTTTAACTCCACACACAATTATATTTTAAATGCTGCTTGAGTAACTTATATTTATTAAAGTTTATTTTATGTTTGTTGTTTTTCTTTCTTGTTTTTTAACTATGAAAATAAAAACATCCTAATCCTACCTCATAATGATAAATTATTATTTATTAAAAAATAAAACTATCAGTAGCCAATGATTCACTGTGCCCTTCACAAACCTGATTATTATATATATCCTAAAAATAAATACAATAATGAACTCCTTGCTTCTGCATAAGTATGGGCATAATAATTATAGGATTATAAATCTTAAGGTCAAAACAATCGGTCAGAACTCTGATCCTAATCAGACCAAGACGAAGCCTCTGTTGAAAAAACAAAACTAAATAACAATAACAAAAATCCTATCCAGTGCAGGAGAAGGCATTTAGACCAACTGTTTATTAGATTCAAATATCTTTGCTCAGCTGGGCAAATTCATTAAAAGACGCTAACGAAAGCCAGATTTTCTTGTAAAACTCAGAGTTCTCAAAATTTAATTCAAGGGTGAGGATGATCAATTTAGTGTAAGAACACTGGCTAACTGATGTTATAGGAGAAGACTGATTTTTATTCTCTGAAACAATTTCTTAATAGATAATTTTGAATTTCCCCAATTTGTACAATATCAGAGTTCTAGAATTATGCTTAACTATGCAAAAGTAGTAACTGTGGATACTTTGTGCCAGGGAATCAAGACTAAAAAATCTGTTATATGTCTCAGTTTTCCCAAGCAAATTAAATAGTCTTAATAAATTATTTTTGTGTGGGTTAAATACTAAGATAAGTTACATAAGAAAAATAAGCTGATACATAATGCCCTCTAATATAGCTATGTAGTTTTAATATTCTGAATAACTCAAAACAGAGGTAACAGATTAAACATGTAACCATAAATTCCTTGTGCAGAGTACAGCTCCAAAATAACATGGGAAATTATTTTCAAAATATAAAATTATGTTTCTAAATGGATACTTGCTGGAAAGATGACCAATTTCACTGTGATAACAGGAATCTAAAACAAATTAAACAAGAAAATAGCAATGCATTTCATCATTTTAATTAGTATTTATTTTAAATACTTAACCCCCAGAAGGCGTGTAGGTTGTAAAAAGGGAGGGAGGGAGGGAGAGATAAAGAGAGAGATGTGGTGGAGGGAGAGAGATGCATGCACACACACACACACATATTTGAGACCCCACTCTTGACTGGTTCTGCCTGGCCTCCCGATACCTGTCAGCCAGTGATAGACAGAAGAGCCACTGCTCCTATCACGATGGCAGAAGACTCTCCTTGCCACTGGCTGTTCTGTCGAGAGGTTTGCCAGCTTCACTTCAGAACATGAACCATTTGTTTTGTTTGAGGAGAAATTTTGAAAGAAACAAGCTGTGATTCCTTGTTTTATTAAAAATAGCGTGTGTATGATAGTTAGGTTTGGGAGTCAGGGAGGTTTGAGAATAATGTGTATGTTTGTGTGGAACAGACTGTTGCTCTCAGGTTGTGCAGTGTTTCCTAAATAAGATTCAGCATATAACAGACACAGGCAAATACAGATAATCTTCAAAAAATAAAATGTTTTAAAAGTAAAATAAATTAGTTTTGACCCTAGGATACTATTGAGAGTCATGAATCCCTACAGATCCCAAGACTAATGTGTTTTAGCCATAAATAGAGCAGCTCCTAAAGCTCTGAAGGAACAATAGAACCAATGTATTCTTCCTTCTCTCTCTCTCTCTCTCTCTCTCTCTCTCTCCTGGCTTTAGTAATTTGGTCCATAAAGTGAAACATATTTCAGTATAAATGAGGGAGAACCTACTAAATTAATTAATTCCACTTTGATACCTACAAAGTTTAGCCAAATATATCTAAGTCTTAGTCTTTCCTAGTCAACTGCAACCATTACTTTTCTGTTTTATTTCAACTCAATCAGATGCTAATCTTTTATACACTATCGCATATTTAGTTAGTTAGTTAGTTAGTTAGTTAGTTAGTTAGTTAGTTAGTTAGTGGGGGGCATTTCCATCATCACTGCCTCCTTTGTAAAAAGTCCACACTTTTAAGTCCGGGCTTCTTTTCTTCTTTTCTTTTTCTTTTTAAAATAGACTTTACTTTTCAGAGCAGTTTTAGGTTCACAGCACAATCAAGCAGAAGGTACAGAGATTTTCCATATACAATGATTTTCTATCTGCATAATGTCCCTCATTATCAACATCTCCTGCCAGCACTGTACATTTGTTACAATGGATGGACCTACATTAGCACGTCATTATCACCTAAAGTCTATAGTTTATATTAGGTTCACTCTTGGTTTCGTACATTCTATGGGTTTGGACAAATGTATAATGACAATTTAACTCTGATAACTGTACAAGTTATTCTCCATTAGAAGGAAATTTTTAAAATATATATTTTTTAAGAACTAATTCTTAAAGTCAAGCTAATCATAATCAAGTTCCTTCAACTCTTGGTAGATTCACAAAAGTTCATATTTGTGTTGCCAATAATCTGTTCTCTAATATCTCAACTTTTTTGACAAGAGTTAACTGGCAGGCTTAGTATTTGGCAATTTTTTTTTCTGTATTGGTTAATTTTGTTTATTTTTGTTTTTAAGAAGCAATAGAAACACATGAATTGAAATATTTTACTAAATTAATCATTTGTTTGCACTAATTGACCTTTTCGATAATGGTGGTGTTATCAAATACAGTATAAAGTGCCCAAACTGAAAATTAAATTTTCCCAGGCATATGGAAATTCAGAAAATGTAAGGTGCATTTATGCATTTCCTACATATAGCAAAATATGCATATCACCAGTAATATACCCTCATAAGACAACAAGGTGGTACCACGGGACATTATTAAGTAACCTGAAAACAGAGTGTACTATTAAATGCTTTGAATACATGGACTATACAGAATAATACTTTATTAAACAATGTGTAACAAGGTATAACTCTTGACAATCATAATTCTTTTTAGGTTTTTGAACTTGTTCCAACATCTACCAGCTCTCATAAGGATCAGGAGAGAAACCAGGCTAAGACTATAGCAGGCTGCTGCCTGGCCAGGCAGATCGTCCAGTGGGTTGAGTTGGTCTTCAGAGCTTCATTTACCTTAAACTGACCTTCTCTAGGTATATCCCCAACACAACATATGCCCTCCAGGTACCCTCATATAACTTCTTCCACAACCCACCAGCCTCCCGCCCCTCAGCAAAACATACTTCAGGAACTACGGGACAGACTCACTTTCATGTACAAAGCTGACGAAGCTTTATTCATACACTATCTTTTCTTTGGGGGTGGAGAGCATTTCCATCATCACTGCCTCCTTTGTGAAAAATCCACATTTAAGTTCAGGCTTCTTTTCTTTATTTTCTTTTTTTTTTTTTTAATAGACTTTAGTTATTAGAGCAGTTTTAGGTTGACAGCAAAATTATCATTCCTGAATTGTTTGAATTTTAGTTAAACAACAAATAAGCAAAGAATAAAATATTTAATTTTCTAATTTCAGGGTCTTGGCAAGTGAAGAAAGTATTTTTGCAGGATGGCAGGAGGGGGAGCGATCTTCCAGCAAAAGGGATTGGGAAAGCTTAGTAAACTTGAACTGTTCTCAGAAATGCTATAAATACAATTCATATGTACTTAGGTCAGCTGAAACATTTCCACATAAAATGTAACTACTAGTAGTTGCTTATATCAAGTAGCTGAATAGGAGACCAACCTATAGCTCTATAAATTAAAACATAATTATTTACAAACCTCACTTCATCTTGAGTCACTCCCAAATTACTGTGATCTATAGAAAAATATTTGGTTGTCCACTGCACAGGGATGTTGATCTGCTGACTATTTCACCCTATCGGCCCTGATGCAGACTATGCCTTGGCTCATACACAACAGAGAAGAATTCTGTTTTTTCATCCTACTATTAATAGAATGAAAATATAGTCATGTGCTGCATAACAACGTTTTGGTCAACAACAGACCACATATGCAACAGCAGTCCCATAATACTATAATGGAGCTGAAAAATTCCTATTTTCTAGACACATCGCAGCTGCCATAACGTCTTAGCACATGTGTTACGTGTTTGTGGTGATGCTGGTATAAACAAACCTACTGTACCACCAGTTATATAAATGTATAGCACATACAATTATGTACAGTACATAATACTTGATAATTATAATAAACAATTACGTTACTGGTATATATATTTACCATACCATACTCTTTATCCTTATTTTAAAGTATACTCTATTTATAAAAAAAGTTTGCTGTGAAAGTGTTGTGTTACGCTGACAGCAGCCTCATACATCTCGTGTTGAGTGCATCTGTTGATTGAATCATTTTCTCTTGAGCTTGATTTAGTGTCATGTTGTTTTACACAATAACATGTTGTACAGGTTTGCAGCCTAGGAGCAATAGGCTGTACCGTATAGCCTAGGTGTGTAGTAGCACTGAGGTTTGTGTAAGTGTTCTCTATAATGTTTTCACAAAGACGAAACTGCCTAATGACGCATTTCTCAGAATGTATTCCCATTATTAAGCAGCACATGACTGTAGTAACTTTATACTAGGCTAAGCAAGGAACATGACATGAGACAAAGGGCAGGAAAATATGTAAGAATTAGGAGGATGACTGCCAAGAAAGTATTAAAGTTTCCTGATATGATGAGGTTGTTTGCTAAATCCTTTCAATATTTCATGAACTGCATAAAGAAAGCAAATTAGACAAAAGCGGCATTAGACAAAACTCCAGTTCCTGTCTCTCTTTCCTCACAACGAACACAGAAAGCAGTGTAAGATGTATCCACCAGGCTTGACAGCAGCTATGCAGCTAATGAAAAACATCTGTACCCCAGGGCCGTTCAAGCTCTATGTTTTTAGTCATGAGCACCAAGGGTCACTGGCATTTGACGTTGCATTGTTTTCATGTAGTTTCTTTTTTCCTTTCTTCCTTCTTCCTTTCCTATCCTTCTTTCCCTTTCTTTTTTTCTTTCTTCCTTTCTCTTTCTTTCTTTCTCTCTCTTTCTTTCTCTTTCTTTCTTTCTTTCTTTCTTTCTTTCTTTTCTTCTTTCTTTCTTTCTCTCTCTCTCTCTCTCCCTCTCTCTCTCTCTCTCTCTCTCTCTCTCTCTCTTATACATGATACTCTTTCTTTCTTTCTTTCTTTCTTTCTTTCTTTCTTTCTTTCTTTCTTTCTTTCTTTCTTTCTTTCTTTCTTTCTTTCTTTCTTTCTTTCTTTCTTTCTTTCTTTCTTTCTTTCTTTCTTTCTTTCTTTCTTTCTTTCTTTCTTTCTTTCTTTCTTTTTCTTCCTTCTTTCCTTCCTTCCTTTCTTCCTTCCTTTTTCTTTCTATATGATAATTTTACTATATCATCCTTAAATCTTGCAATTTGCCATGGACCAATGATAGCTTTATTAATAATTGCCACTATTCATGCCCATCTTTTTGGAGACCACTACCTTATTTGATCAACTTGATAGCAAGTGTTTCTCTGGAAGGAGCCCCTGCTCTGAGTCTAAACATCTGATGAGTGCTTGCAGCACAGATATTTTGAGTAATGGACTGAAAAAAAACTCATATGCTTTAGATCAAGATGTACAGAGACAATGATCTAGAAATTAGGAGGAAACACTTCTTCTTTATTAAATACTCCTAAAATCAGTCATTTCCATCTTTAGTAAGCAATTGATATGCAAAGGAGAGAGCATAATACGGTTAAAAAATAAACACTGGTCCAGGAAACAAGAGACCTAAATTACAGATCTGATTCTACTAATAAAGCAATATAGAGCATCATTTATTTGCCCTGGGCCTCATTTTTTCCTCATCTGGAAAAGGACAAAGTTCAACTAAATGACTTCCAAAGTCCTCTCCAATACTAAAATTTTTTGAAATCTATGAGTTCTGCCAATCTATAAAATTCTATAAAAAGGGGCTGCTGAATTGAGTTATTGAGCAAAAGTTTGCCCAACTAATCACATCTATAGAAAAGAAGAGAAATGACCAACAATGATAATAGTAACAGCAAAGAGATTTCATCTCATTACTCTGAAATAGTCACACTATCTTTCCATTAACAGTCCTGACTATTATAGTGCTGACATTTGTCTTTCAGCCTAATCATGTTATCACCTGAACAATACACAACTGAGCCAAAGGAACAGTAGTTGTTTCAGTTATCCATATCATATTCTAAAAGCTCCTTATATTACACTATAGCTACCTGGTTTGGAGTTCTGGCAGTATAGAGGAAAACTTTCTTTTATTTAATCCACAGAAATAATTTGTTAAGACAGAGAACAGATATACCAAATTGGGGGCCAAAGAACTTCTTGGATGATGTAGACATGGCTTTCTAGAAGGCTTCAGGAATCTTCTAATTTTCTTGTAATAATATATCACCTGTATACATAGCACTTCAAAGTGATTCCACATGCCATGTTATTTTTGTTTTTCCTAAAGTTGTACTATTTAAGCTCATGTCGTCCATATTAAAACATTGCATGATATTCTAATTAAAGTAATAATAGAAAGCTAATTAAAATTACTTAATAGGAAATCGATAATTTCTGATTTTTTAATGGGTTGCCCAGTATCCAAGTGAATAAAAGAGATGCTCTGCTAAAGAAATTAACCTTCAATTTGCTTATGCTTAATTCACTTGAGGTTAGAACAGTTATAAAACAACCTAGGGTAGGTTCCTCAAAGATAAAACTATCAAATGTGGCTTTCTCCTTAAAGATAGCATTGTGGTTTGACATAAATAATAGACATTATAAAAACACACAGGAGAAACTGACAGAAAGACTGACGAAAATCTGGTTGGCAATTCAAAAACAGTACATTGGAAAAACAAAATAAATTTGCTTTAAAAAAAAAACAACCTGGAAAATAGTTCTAAACTAATGAACAAAAAGGCAACTAATGTATTTCACAATCTCCAAATATTTCATGACTGTGCCATTGGAGTTGCTGATTCATTCCAATGACTGCCTCTGCCTTTGTCCTTAGTTTGTTAGGTTTAAAAATGTGTGCAGACTATCCAGTTAGGGTTGATACTGAAAACGGGAAGACCACACTTCCCACTGGAAGCTGCCATTCTCATGCTAATGGGTAAATAAAACATGAACATATGAAGCCTGAAAAAAAAAAAGTAAGAAAAATTAAAATATAACAGTTTCCTGGGTAATTAAGACAACAGAGAAAGAAAAAGAAGGGGGATGCATATGGGAGGAGGGAGTAAATATAAATTGACCAGGTTGAAAAGACATGTGTGTCAGCAGTAAGAAGTGATGTGGGAAAGAGGCATGTTCTAATCAGTATTAGGTGAGTAGATAACAGCCTCCATCTTCCTGTTCATTTTGCCTATGTATTCACATACTGGTAACTGAAAATGTGAGACAGATGTGAGACAGATACTCTTCCAGAGCATCACTTACAAATCACGGTTCATTCATTACACTCATAATACTCTAATATATTCATAATACTCTAAAATATCAGGATAGCATATCCTCATCAAATTAAAATGTCTCAGCTCCCTCAGAAGGGCATCGAGCACTGTCGTTATGGCGACAGTACTGAAGCTGGGGCTGGGGTTGGGATCCCACTCTGAGGATGTGATTAATTTAAGACTGAAGTAATTCACAATTCACTGTGATCATGTGCCCAAGGTGTCTGGATATTAAGATTATTTTAAAAACTCTCAAACTTGCTTTTTTAAAACTCCCAATCGATTTCTGCCTTCTAGGTTGAAGACCTACAATTTGTTTGCGTCCATAAGGTACCACTCCCAAGAATTTTATATAGATGGCAGGTTTTATTTCAAGTTCTTCTTTATAACTTCAAACCTTCATATGGTATCAATTTTGGGGAAAATATTATCCACATGCCTAAACAAAAAGAAAAGACAACCTGACCTTTTTTTTGTTTTTTTTTTTTTGGTGGAAGGAATCATGATCTCCTAGAAATCTAATTTAAAATCAATTCATCACAAATGTACTAGAAATCAAATCAATTATCTCTATGTCAAATATGGTTCTCTGCTGCTGAAATATATACTTGTTATAATAACATATATATCCCCCTTCCTTGCCCCTTCCAAAAAATTTTTTTCAGAAGACTAAGAAATTCAAAGAAATAATATATCTCCTACAGTGGGAAATCAGTATGATTAATTTTGTTGCTAAATGCAAAACTGAGAGGATAGTTAAATAAAAGGTGACAAATGACAGCAGGACAGGCAAGACTACAAGGAACTCTCAAAAATACCCAGAAGGGAAATGAGTTTCTTGTGAGCAAGCAAATGGGGGGTTGCATAATTTTTACTTAAAGGTTAATGGAAAGGACAATTGCAGAAGGCTGGAGGATATAAGTCACTTCAGTTATACTTGAATTATCTAGAACATTTTACTTTTAATTATGAGATTCCTTCTCAGTGAATTTGAGTTACATTGTGACTAAGAATAACTTTCTAAAAACCTGACATATAGCATCAATTTGTTAAAACCATTTCTACCTTTCTTATTTGAGGAAGGACAGCCAACTATCTATAATTAGAATCCTTGTATTTGTTTTTGTACCTCTGTTTACCCCTGGGGAATGAGGAAAAAGAGCTCAAAGAGAGAAGAGAACTAACATTGATTGAGTACCTACTAAGACCCAAGTACTTTATAAACACTGTCCACATGTACCCATAGTGACCTTCTGAAGGAGACATTATAAATTCTGTTTTATAGATCAAGAAATTAGGGCTCAAGGTTAATTCACTTGCCCAAGATTACAGTATTTCTTTCTCATACTTGAGTAAAGAATAGACTCCTTTTATAAGAATCACCAAGAATGTGACATCAAGTCCCTCGTTTAAAACACATTGTTCTAAGATATGTCATGAAAGCATCTTTTGGTTATAAATTACCACTGTAAAAAGAAAACTTTTATCCATGTAAGAGTAAACAATAATTTTAAATTTCATCATTTAACTTAACACACACATACACATACACACACAAACACCCCTCAAAAAACAAAGACCTGAGAATAAGGTCTTCAGTCTCCCTAGGTGTCCACAGACTCTTGAGACACATTACTTACTCTTTTACTATACTCTCACCATTTCAGGCACCAATATAAGGATTGAACAGTGCTCTATATCATAAGTGGAATGTTAAATTGTTGAAACTCATCTTTAAGCTTACAGTCTGCAACCAGATATGAAAATCCATATTCTAACTTGCATAAAATTACAAAATATAGTTGCGTCTTTGTAAAGCTTTGCCAAAATGGGTTAGCCTCCGAAGATCAAAATTATGGCACCTTCACGCTGTATAAGGCCATTATTTTTGGACCTGGTTTCCCCCAGGGTGCATCCTGCTCTCATGAGCATGTTCAACTGGTTTGAACAGTCTGAGACTCTTGCTGGCAAGTTGATCTGGCTTTTCTGCCTCTCCCCATCCCAGGTCTGCCTTGATCTAGGCTCAGTTTAAACAAACCAGTTACAACTGGCTCTATATATCTTACCTTTCAAGAGCAACATACATATATATTCAACTCATATTATACAAACTTAAGTCTAAGAATAAATGGACTCCTTCAAGCAGGAATTTTATTTATCCCAGAAATTGTGTCAACTACTTCAACAATGATGTGATCTGGTAGTCTTCCAGGACTCCAATATGATCACTCTTTGCACTGCTAAAGATAAATATCACAGCCAAAAGCAAAAGATCTACAAGTACAGATGGAAAATACATTGAGCACCAGATCATAAGCAATGCATTCTTAGGAATTCAAACTTAACTTCTTGAATTTCTTTTGTAGAAATCATTAATAATTTTTTAAAGATCTAGAATACTAAGAGGTTAAATCCCATTAAACATAACAAAGAGAGAATTATTCTTGATTGGAAACCCAGTCCCTTTTCCATTTGGGATTTCATCTGCTCCTCTTTTAGACAACATAATTAAGTGAAATGGATTCAAGGACCTGATCTATTAGTGGATATTTGAATTAAAGAGAAACTAGGTGATCTAACCTAGAGAACTAACATTTTCAATGAGTACTCACTGCCTTGTCAGGGACTATGCTAGACAGATGCTTTACCCACTTGTCTCACTGAATACTCAGTAGCCCTGTGAAGTAACCCTATTACTATGCAGTCCTAAAAGCTACCTTTTCGCCTAGACAACCAAATACCACAGAGCAATGGGGCCTCTAGAATGTCTGTTAGAGAGCCTTAAGAGCCACAATATAGGGAAATATAGACCTGTCTTAAAACTGTGCATAGCAAGCACATTGTTTTCAGATTAAAGATTTAGTTGTAGTTCAGAGAGCATCCTAAGTACTGTGAAAGGACTCAGTGACCCCCTCCCCCAGTCTTCTAGACTGACCTGCTTCTAGTATTGCTGCTAACAGTCAGGACCAGTGCTGTGGGAGGAAGGATTCAGCATAGATTTTAGGTAACTACAAGAGTGAAAATACATGATAAAAATGCATGCGTTAACTAAAAAAAAGAGGTAGGAGGAAGTCTAAATTGCATTTTCCCAGCAGGAAAGAGCTATTGATGCAACTAGAGATGTGAAGTTTTTATGGCGAAATGGAAACTGTGGTTCACAGCTCCCCAACAGTGTGTTTTCAGTTGTTTTCTCTGCATAACTGAAGGACTGACCTTCTGATTTAGGAGGCCTTTTCCTTTTAAAATGTCTAAGCATACCAGTTCAAACACATGGTGTCAGCAAAAAATGAAATCCAAGCAGAACATTTTTTTCTCTCACTAATGAGAACTGAGCCAGCTATTCTCATGTGCCCAAGCTGGCAGGGAAACTGGAAGCAACCAGAGTGTGGGAGAGGAGAGGTGTCAAGGTTTGCACACTCCTGCAGATGCCATTGTTGACTTATTAGTTACATTGACTCACATGTTAGTACTGGAACCCTCACTAAATGATTAAAACAAAAAAGTTTGGGTTACGCATGATTCTTTGACCTCTATCTAGGGAAAAGAATGAATATTACATCAGTCCTATATGACTTATTTCATCTCTTGTTGTAAACGCTAGAAGAACAATTTACCAAATAACAAACAAAAACGTATAGTTAATAGGTTTCTTTCTCCCCTTCCCTTGTTCCCTCATTTCTCCCTTCCTTCCCTTCTTTCTAACAGCGATTGAAACAATAAATTTGTTTTCTAATATCCACATGCTGACTATTAAGTTAGTAAAGAAATATCAGACAGACAAAATGGTTTTTTTTCCCCTTAATACTAAACTCCAGCCAGTAACTGAGTTGTTTTCAGTTCAGGGAGTGTTTGTTTTTCACCACTGTGACTCTACAGCCCTTTAGGACTGAAGCTGATATCTGAGACTCGTCACTGGAGGTGTTAGATAGTGAAAGTCCCAAGCTTGCTGAAGGCTGAAGCATGCAAGGCCTTACATTTCCCCTAGTTGCTTTCTACCAGACAGAGCTCCATTTCCTTCAATTCTTTTCTAATGTGCCTCTTTGCTATTTTGCAAGTGTTGACCAAAAATGTCAAGATTGTTTCCTATCTCAAATCCCAAAATATCCATGACCTTGATCAGAATATACATGATTTCTAAAAGAGAAATGGCAGGATTGATGGCAAATTTTTTTATATAGTCTTTCCTTCCCAGGAAAGAATAGCTATCTTGAAAGAACAACTCAACAAAAAAATGTTATGCTTTATTGAGAAATTAGATAATTAAAATTTTAATGTCTCAGTTAAATCAACCAATTGACAAATATTAAGTTCACAACTTCTAGGCTAAATTAGAAATTGGATTCCCACCATCCCTTCCCCTCTCCTTCTTTTCACATGAGCTAACTGTAAAATGAGAAATTTACAAATGCTTATCCCCTGAAGCAAAATCTCAAGTGTAGTTTAACTTTTACCAGAAAAGGCAGGCAAATCTGATGTGAGAAAGATGAGGCTGCTCCCCAGTTAGAAACAAAATAAGGATCAAATCAAGAGTTGAGCCTAGAAAAGATTTTGAAGTGTGCATATTTTGTGGACTTATTTCCCTAGTGTTTCTGTAGCAGAAACACTGGTAGCAGCCCCTCTCCGCTGCCCAGCTCCTGCGGGGTATACACCAGCTTCCTGCAAACCACTCAGTCCTTTCTGAAGCTACTCTCAAGTAGGGGCCATAGAAGAAGTTTTTGATGTCACTTATTGGGTTGGTTTGAGTAAATTTGTTAATTTCATGAAGTGCGTTTTAAAAATGAGTCTTATCTTTAATTATGGAGTAAAAGGCTTTTCCTTCGTTAAAAGAACTTTAGGCCTCATTACACAGGTTTTGAACTGTGGTGGGGGGAATAGGCAGAGAATTCCCTAGACTACTCTCAAGACTGATTTCGATAATTAGGTTTAGATCCAGGATCAGCGATGGCAGTGAGCCTGTGTAAACATGTCCTATACCATCGGTGTTTGAGAGACTTTCGCGTGTTTGTGACACTTGTACTGTGCATGCTCCATTTCCCTGGCAGAGTAAAAACAAACGTTGCAAATTCCTTTTCCTTAAACATAATAATAATAAAGCATTTTGCCAAAATGCTCTCACAGCCATCAGCCTCACAACAACCTGTATAGGATGGACAGAGCTGGCCTTATTTCCCTATTCTACAGATTGGGAAATCAATGCCTAGAGAAGTTGAGGACTGTGGTCAAGGTCAAGGAACACAAGTAACCTCAGAATCTTTTCCTTTGCACCAATGGGTCCCAAACATAACACGAGAATTAGATACCCAGATCCCACCGCTAAGAGGTCTGGAGTAGGCCTGGGAATCTGCATTTTTGTAGAGAGTTCCCTAGTGATTCTAGTGCTCATACAGATTCACCCTAATAAAGTAACAATAAGCAGGCAAGCAAGTACAGGAAACGCTGACATAGCATGCTGTCTCCTATAATAACCCCTTAATCAGCAATATGCTCAATCAGATGGGGTCTTCAATGACACAAAACTAGAGGGCGTAGAATGGCGATATAAAGAAAGTAAAGAACGCAGACTTGGGGAAAGAGCAGAAAACTGAAGATTAATTCCAAATTTGTAGTCTAAGTGCTGTCTATACAAAACATTGATTTAGATTCCCCCAGCACACCAAAAAGAGGAGTCCAGAGTTTCTGCTGACCATGTTGATTCCTCACTAGTGTAGAGCAAGGGTACAACAGCACTCCCTTTGCTTTATTTCCAAGCTTTGGGTAATTTTCTTAACAAGGGATATCAGCAAGGGCCAAGGACTCAAGGGAAGAGGCAACAGTGGCAAGGAGAGGGCTCTGGCTGCATCACCAGTGGCAGAGGACAAGATGGGAGGCCTTACTTTATACAAGGAGTTCCTATGTCAGGTGTTCTTGAAGGAAACACCATAATTAACATTTGCAGTGGTGACAAGTCATGGTGGGTACTTCAGGAATAAAGAAGACACCAAAGGCTTGTCTGGATTACATACTAGAAAAACTGCATTTATTAAAATGTGTTGGTTGATTAAATACCCTCATTGTGTGTCTGATGCCACATAAATTTTACTGCCTATTAATTAGTTAATTAGGCTTCTGTTCCTCTCTGGAAGTTGAAAGTATTTTTCTTTCATAGCTCTTCAGTTTCTGAAATTCTTAAAAATCAATTTTTTGTCTTTTAAGTCATGTGAATTACATGGACAAAGCAGAATTCCAACAATATCTGTTTAAAAAGTGCCCCTGTAACTTTATTCTCCTAGAACAAAAGTATCTTATTTTTAAAAAGTTGTATTTTTCAGTAATCAAAATGAAATGAAAGTTTATTTTCTAGGATTGTTTTCTTCTGCCACTATCTGACACAGGGAATAGATTAAATAATCTTTATATTATTGTAGTCCCAGGATTCTATATTAACTAGATTTCCCAAATGGTCATATTACACATTTCAGGGACAGATCATTAAAATTACACATTCAGGCAAATTTTAGCAACTCATCTCTTAAATCTCCTGTCATCAACATATGTAAAATATAAAATATGTGCTAAGAACATTTACCATACTCTGCCAACTAAATTATAAGCACCTTAAGAGCTGGGATCTTGTTATATTATGTATATATAAATCTAGCACAGGGTTTAGCATATAGTACCTGCTTAACAAATATTTTTTGATTGAATGAATGACTCTTGTTAAATATCCACAGACAGAGATTCAGATTATAAAAATTAGCAAAACGATTGTATTGGTCTCCCAAAAAATTGAAAACCACTCTATGAGAATATTGAGAAAATAGCCATTTAAAAAATTATCTTTTCCCATTTGAGAATAGTTTACATTTTAAAATATGAAAAAAAAAAGAGACAGAAGAATCTTTTGCTATTAATCGATATATCACAGGTAAAGCAACAACTCATATGTTTTTATCAACAGGATTAGAAGTCTATAGTATTCTTCTTCTCCAAGATGTTTCTTCAGCATCTTTCAGAGCATCTAAATTATTTTTTACTACAGTCATATCTCATTTCCTTCTGGTCATTACCTGCAACTATCACAAAATGATGAAGCTGTTGTTCTGTTTTGTTGGGGTTTTGTTGCCAAAAAAGTACTAAATAATTAATTTCTAATCCTTTGGGTCAAGTTTTTAGAAAACACTTTATGCTCCTCTTTCATTTTATTTTTTTATGCTCCCCTTTTAAAGATATCGAAGTTCTGTTTCAACGTGTGTTCAAATGAGTGTCTTTTGGAGAGCCCTTTCAAGAGTAAAAGTAGATAGTGAAAGAGTTCTTTGTCTGAGAAAAAACTATAAAACTGTTGGAAGTCTAACTGCAGTTAAATAAAATTACAAAATTTCATGTTAAAACTGACTTCCAAGAAAATTATTTCATTGTTTGGAAAAGGACTGTCAGAGTTCATACTGGTGGGCAAATGCAGTGTAATTATAATCTACCTCTTTTTTTACTTTTGCATGGGGGCTTAGGACAGAAAAGTGGGAAAAAAATTCATTTGGGGATCTACAACAAAGTTCCTTATCTATACAATCAATAAATGCTAATTCCATCTTCTCAGACACTGTTCTGGGTGTTGGTGACAATTAGTGAACTAGATACACAAGTTCCTAGCCCTGAAGACTTACAGCCTAATAGCTAAGACAGACAATAAACAAGTAAGCATATAAGACAAGAATATAATTATAAATTGTGGTGAAAAACATGAAAAAAATGAACAGGGTTCATGATAAGTAGTAGTGGGGAGAGGGACCACTTTAGATAGGTCCATCAAGAAAATTCTCTCTAAACAGCTATATTGATTAGAACTCTTTATATTATAAATAACAACAACAAAAATTGGCTTAAGCAATAAAGAAAATTTATTGACTTATCTGGAAACAGGTCTAATTTCCTCCAGGCTTTGGTCTAGCAGCTCAAAGTCATTTCAGAAGATTTTCTTCGGCCCGCCTCCCATCTCTGCTTTCCTCATGGATGAAGTCATCCACAGGTTCCACACAGTCACTACTCTTCATTCCTCACCACCCACGCACACACACAAATATATTCCCATTCGTGAACATAA
>NW_006442484.1:55487922-55499140 GCF_000325575.1 Pteropus alecto
TTCTGAAAGTTCTTAATGAATAAAAAGGGACTTTTCTTTCTCAGAAACCTTGATAAATGTCTTCTCACATCTCCTTGGCTCTGATTGGATTCAGGCCCATCCATGGCCAGAGTAATGGAATATGTTTATTGGCTCAAGCCAATCAGAACCACACCTGGAGCTGGACATTGAGTTCATCCCACCTAAACCACAAGCTTAAAAGGGGGTAAAGAGTAGAACTCCTGAGGAAAAGTGGGTCATGTTTTTACCAAAAGAAGGATGGATAAATGTAAGGTGCACAACAACAGACGCCTCTATAAGGAGATGACATTTAAGCTGAAAGCTGAAGAAGCCAGCCATGTGATAAGCTAGTGAGGCAGGGTTCCACGCACCAGAAATAGCAAGTGAAAACATCCAAGGCAGAAAAGAGCTTGGCATTTTCAAGAGACAGAAAAGTATAAGTATTTATAAAACAGATCATTACTAAACTATGTTAACTTAATCAAGAACTCTTTCTAACCATAAAAGATAACTGAGTGAAAACATGTCAATTCTAGGGCAACCTGTATACCTTGGGTCTGCTTTCCCATATTCAGATATTTTTCCTGTTATTGGTTCGCATGAGCTATTTCAGTAATATAAGGTCATAATATGGCATAAAAGGTTACACGTGGTATAAGTAAATAATCCTATATAAATTCCATATTGATAGTTATTCTGGCAAAATTAGGGAAGGTCTGAGTGAAATCCCAAATTCTTATTTTAGATGTGTGCCATTTTTTCATCAACATTAGAAAGTATTTATATGGCAATCTGAGTTTTAACCACATTTCCAGTTAGTTGTTTTTGCATGCTGCAGCTACTGCATGATTAAAGGATTTTACTAATGTGCACTGAAATTCCTCTTGTCAGATAGACCTCCTTGTATGTTATGTGAAGGAAATTCATTCTAAATAGACCCCAGGGCTCACTAGAGAGCAAGGCAGACCCATGCCCAGAGCCTTGAAAGCTTACTGAGTGTCGGGCACCAACACTGTGGAAATCTGACGTGGAAAGTGTGTTCCTCGAGTGGTGAAGGACTGAGAGAGGTCTAAAGGGCCTGAAAGCTTTGCCCGAGTGGACTTAGCACCACCTTCATGAGATGGCAGACACGGAGTTCAACTGGACTCATTGCTGCTCCTCTATGTTGTTTTTTAAGATGGTATTGTCACAAAGAGCAAAATGACCAAATTTTTTTTAGTATATTTGCTGCCGAAAGAGCACATAATGAACAAAATTTTTAAGGCGGGAGGCGGTCACATAAGAATTCATTATATATTTCCTCCACTGTGTACATTTGAAATGTTAAATAATAAAAAATTAAAACAATTAAAAGGTAATGTATGCCTCTTGAAGAGAGGGAGACAGAGCCAACTGGTCATTGTTTTCACTTGGAAATAATATAAAACCTAAAGAAAATATATAGCCATGACCCAGACTTGCCCTCTTTTAACCGTCGGTCCCTTGGACCCTCTTGCTCTCTTTCTCTTTATCTATACAGATAGATGAATAGATTTCTTTCTCAAACATTTAAGGATAGGTTGCATATTTCAAGGCTCTTTACCTATAAATACTATAGTATACATATGGTTAAAAAAAGATATTCTTCCATATACACACAGTGCACATAAACCACAATAAATTTAACCTTGCTATAAAAATTTTATCTATTATGTCTATTAAAATCTTGTCAATTTATACAATTATGTCCATGAAAGTATTTTCTTTGCTATCCAGAACATGATCCAGTAGGATACCTGTATTTGTTTTTCATGTCTCTAGATATCGCCACATAATTGTCAGAATCATGAATCAGCCACTGTGCCTGGGTCATCTCCATTCCATGAGCTCTTGTGTCCGCAACCAGGCCCTGCCAGCATGGGTGAAGGAGGCAAGTTCCTCAGGCCACCTGCTCCACTGTTCCAGGCTTTGTCCTTAGAGCTGCAGTTCAGCATCCCTAAAGACAGAAAGTATGTCAGCAAGAAAGTCTTTCCTCTAAGAAGGAAAATTTCTATCAAAGAAATGTTTCTGCACAATTAGAGAAAAATTAATTAGTCCACATGCTACTACATCCTTTGGAGAGGATGGCTTCTGTTCATAAGATTAATTCCAACTCATAACCAGGCATATTTATTCTTTCCACATACATTTGTTCTTCTAAAAGCTGAGTGTTCTCTTCTGTTGGTGCTGTGTTTGGGTGTTGTTTAAGGAATTTCAAAAGTTAGAGCTTACAGGAAGGAAGGAGTCCTCTTCAGCCCTTACTGAGTGCCTGCTTTAGCTTCTCAGAGTTGACCAGGGGATGGGAAGGAGACAGACCTTGGCTTTGTTCATCTGCTAGCTTGGAGCTATGTAGGCAGAGCAGGGAGCAGAAGGGAACGGAGGCTGCTGGGTCTTATTCACCCACTTGGATAAATGAAAAGAGACTAGTTCTCAATGGCCCTGTTCACAGGTTGAAGACTTTCCCTTCCTCTCTCACCCAAGAGGAGGTTAAAAGAGCTCAGTGTGTGATGTGCAAGTGTATAAGTATGTACACAGTAACCCTGGCTACCTGACTGTAGGATTCTGTGTACTAAGGGTGGAATGAGGGTGGTAAAACAATATCTGTTGTCTCGTTTCCTGTCTCTCAGCAGGAGGCCAATGAGAGGGAAGAATAGTCTAGGAAGCAAAAGAAGACTTGGACAAGCAGTTTGTATTCATATTCACGTGGTGCTCAGATCACTTTCTACAACTGGAGTGTGAACTGAATTCCAAGCTTGATATATAAAATTGATTACTGGCCTGGCTCTCCCCACCTTTTCTCCACTCCCCCACCGCAACACCAAGATAGTCCAGCTCTAAAGTAGGTCAGGGACAGGACATTTTTCCTGAAAACTGGCTTTTTGCATTTTAGAGGTCTCCAATATCATTGAACCCAGAGCTGTGTACACACTGGGTGCAGTATGTTGTGTAGGCAATACTGCTGTGTTGGATCCTGGACTGGCTAAGGACACAGACTAAGATTAGGATAAACTCACTTAAGAATCTGTCATGTTAGCAGTGTTAATGTCTGAGAAGCAAACTTTAAACATGACAAATAGGTCTCCCTCTGAAGTGGGAACTCTAGGAAAGTAAAGGCTCTCCTGAGTCTCTTCAGGGCACCCAATTTGATGACACACTGCTAGGCTAAGGTATTGTCCTGCTATCAATGATGGAAATGTCCATGACGCAGCCTCTTTGCTTGGGGAAATATGAAGCAGAGAGTGAAAAAATGGTTTGGACTTTAGTAAATAAGGCAGAAGAAAGGAGGATAAAAAGAGAGAACGATCTAGCTGGTTGGAAGGAATGAGAATGTTCCCATTATCGCAGTCACGTTCCTCCACACACACAACCTGATCTAGGCCCCACCTCCTTGAGGCTCATCAGGCATTGTGAACATAGTGATGTCATCCTGGAGGAAATGTACAAGGCTCTTGTCTTTGAGCACAATGTTTACAGGAGTACTGTCAGGCATGGCATGGCCCTATCCCCTCTGGGGATGGCAACCTCAATGAGTTCCTTCCAGTCATGCTCGATGACAATATGCAGGACATGCACACAGTTTGATTATCAGGACTGAGGCACTGCCTTGTGATTTTCAAGCTCTCAGTGAATCCCTGGTAGATCTCTGGAGACACCTACAGTTCATGTAGGACAGGTGAGTGGTTGCTCCTAGGGTACAATGGTTCTACAGGTTGTTTGGAACTCAGTTCAATGCTTTGAAGCCAAAGTAGAGATATCAAGCAGGTCTTCATATTTATGCACATCCATGTCATCTGATCAAAGCCACAGACTTCCAAAGGGACTGTCTGCAAGCAAAGATATCAAAGGAATGGAGTGACAAAGGAGGCAAAGGTGACTTGTCAGGCCCCATGAAAGGTAAAGTAAAAAGGAGCCCCTTAAACTACTGGATGTATTACCATTAAACTACAGTCCTAGAGTGAGAAGGTGGGGCAGTGTGGATCATCCTGTCTCCATCCCAGTCTCATCTCCCTACCCAAGCTCCCAATTCATGGGCCTACAACAGCAACCTTTACCTTTACCTTTTACAGAGAGAGCCAGTCTAACAGAGGAAGCAAAGTCTACTACAGACTGGCAAGAATTAATTCCAATTCTTAATAACATAGCAAAACATATTGCACATCCCTCATTTTATTTCTCATACTTTGAAGTTTAGAGGGGCTGAGTTACCCCATAAGTAAAAAATTTAGTACTACAGAAACTCAGCTGTGACTGCCAGTCTGGGGATCTTTGCCATAAACCCGCAGACCAAGTACACCTACCTAACCAAGGGCTGAGTGACCAGTCTGGAGATGCATCCAAAGTTATCCCTGGTCCCCTGATTTTTTCTTATCTTTAGAAACACAAAGGAGATGAAGCAATCAAACAGAACTGAAAAACACAATAAGGAGGAATCCCCTAATCTTACTCTGCTTCTAGCACTGTTTCTCCTTTGCAGGATTCATCCCATAAAAGAAAGCAGGAGGGCCAAAACTCATTAGCTGAATATTAGTGAGAAAGATGAGCTTTTCCTCTTTTAAAGTTTTCAAATACTTTGTACTCACACCTGGAGCTCATAGTGCTCAATTTTAAGGGTTGTTGTTCATTTATATAGAGTTGTGTTCCAGGAGATGATATTGAAATAGAATACAATGGGAATGGGGTATCCCAGAGTTACAAGATCCCAAGCCCTACACCTCACACTTAATACAAGGCCAATCAAAATGCACGAATGGACTGGTAGCTTGGGGTGGAGTAGCTCTGGTCTACACATTTTTGGGACTTTGTATTTTAATATTATAACTTGTCATAAATGCACTGGGCAAAAAGTAGCATATTAGTGTTTTAATTTAGCATTCTCATAAGTTTATCGGCCATTTGTATTTTTTAAAAACTTTCCTATTCAAAACTAATCAAAAACAGACTCACAAATATAGTGGACAATTTGGTGATGGAAAGAAGGGTGGGGGTTTTGGGGGCTGGGAGAATGGGGTGAAGAGTTAAATAAGTACAAATTAATAGTTAATAGTTGGTCACAGGGATGGGGAACAGAGCAGAGGGAATACAGTTAACATTAATATGCCTAAGTGGAGGGCCAGGGTAGGGAGGGAGCAACTGGGGGGATCGTTTTATGAACTATATAGATGTCTAACCAATGTACTGTATATTTGAAACTAATTTAAATAAAATTTTTTTAATTTATTGTTCATTACCTTTAGCTTATTTTTCTTTAGGATTCCTTGATTCCTTCCTTCCTTCCTTCCTTCCTTCTTGTTGATTGGCAGGATTTTTAGAAATTTAACTTGTCTCTTTTATATTTCAAATATGTTTCCCAGTGTCATTTGTAGTTTAACTTTGTTTCTGGAGTCCATACAGAAATTTTACATTTTTATGTATCAAGTCTGCCAAACATTACCTTTTGGGCAATGTTAAAAATTCCAATGCCTTTAAACACCAGACAAATAACACAAATAGGTGAAGTTCAGGAGAAGACTGGGTGAACTAGAAATGATTGTTTTTTATAGTAACCAGGCATTACTTATTTAAACAAAAGAGAAAAACCCCTAGGTTAGCTGGTTTCCATGGGCTCCCAGAGCTCAGGCTACAGTGCCACAGTCCTTGAAGGAAGGGTGTGCAGAGTCACGCAGAGATTGGGGATTCCCTGAAAGCATACTGAAGCTCTGAAAGGAACCTCTCATGGCTGAGTGGAAGAAGATGTGACTTGCCGAGGTTGGGACTGGCCATTTCTCCATGTACACTTTGAAGAAGTACTTTTTGTTCATTCAACTGTGATTCTTGGTATATCAACATGAAGGCAGCATTCAGTATCTGAAAAATTGCACTGAAGTCTGTTTATGGTGTTTAAGAGTATATACACCTTCTGCAAAAGAATTTATAAGGCATGCTGGATTAAATGTGTTCGTCCACACTGGGCCAAAAATGCTTTCTGTTTGGGCAGTGAGACAGACTGTGTCTCCAACAGAAATATGGAGAACTATAAAAACAAACATGTGGTCACTTGAATTTATTCCCCTGTTAGCTAGGGAGAACTCAAATTTCATTCCAGAGATTTATCCATGTTACTTCAATTGTTCATTTTTTCTTTTTTAATGTGAAAAGGAATCAAAATACTAACATGGAACAAACACAAACTGTTAAACAACATCAAGGAGCAGGGACAGGAAGGAAGAGATGGAAATAGAAAAAAAGACAGTGAAAATAAACCAACTCAAAGAGCATTTCAAAACATTCTGATACAACAGGGAGTTAACTGAGTCTGGTTCTCATGATGTAAAACATCTGACAAAGTTTGTTGATCTTCAAGAGAAAAAAGTAAAAGCAACTTCTAGATTTGAATGTAGATTTTTTCCTTAGATATCAAATAGAAACCAAAATGCTATATTTCTCTTCCCTCAGCAGGGATCTCAGCAGGGGGAGGGGGAGGAAATCTTGAAATTTAGTTGTTATGAATAGGATTACGCTATATAGGCTAAACATAAATACTAGAAAACAGTGGAAAGATTGGATGAACAAATCAACTTCAGAAGAAAAAGAAAAAGTTTACCTGTTAATTTTAATGATTCTTTAAAATATTTTCAATATTCTTAGAAAGGAAACATAGTCTTTCTTTATTCAAGTTAAGCACTGCACTACGATGGCACTGCAGGGGTTATCTGGATATCAAACCCCTTTCTGTGCGCACACACCAGCTACAACCATAGCCCTCCCATAGGAAAAATGAATCTCAGGGACTATCTGACGCCCCTTTCCTGATACAGTTAACTGAATCAGGACCAACTACTTCCCCTATTACACCAATCTAATATATTCTTTCAATTTGAAGCAACAGACACTGAGTTAATTTGGCTTTAATTCATCCCTCTTTATACCTAGAATTTATGTTGCTTCAACCAGTAACTTAAACATGATTCCATTGCAATATAGCAAAGAGAAAAAGAGAAGTGAGAGAAAAGGAGAAAGGTGAGGGAAGAGAAATATACAGAGGATTTCCACAGAGTGAAGATAAATGTACATTAATCCTGAACTAATTATCCAGAACTAATCCTGGATAAGTTCTCAAACAAAATGATTCAATACATTTTGACCTATTGAAAGTCAAGTATTATTACTGGAGTCAAATACTTATAGATTCTGAAAATACACACTGCAAAGCATTACTGGTTTTGAAATTTCTAAAATGGTTTTCATAGCTTCAATTAAAAAAATTTGTAACAAATCAATCAGTTATTATAAAATTACCCATGAATTTTGAATTTAAGTATTACTCTAAATAAAAAAATAAATAAATGACTTCCTTTGGAATATATGGACTAAAACTGAAGGCAACAAAGCCATTTACAAGAGTTTTAGCTTTTTTAAAAAAAATAAAAATCCATTAATAGATAATAATATGGTAGACAACTGAATTTTAGGTAAGCCAACATAATTAATTACAAAAATTATACTCATTTACACAACAAACATTTTTTTTTTGAAATGTACAATATGCCAGGCTCTCTACTAGGCAGTGGGAATATCACAGGGAACAAAATAGACATAAATCCCTGCCACATGGGGCTTACATTCTAGAGAGGAAAGATAAACAAAATTAATAAAATATGCAGCATAGTCTGTTACATGGTGATAAAAGTAACGTGAAAAAAGTGAAATAAAGAAGGAGATGGTCAGGAGTTTCCTCAATGAAAAATTTGCCTTTGAGTAAAGATCCGAATGAGCCTTTAAATTTATCCATGTAGTCTAAATTTTTAAATTGAAGTGATAAATTGAATTGATACTTATTTCATGAAAACAAAACAAGAAGGGAAACTCTTCCTAGGTAAGAATACATTCTCTATCCCCAGAGTGAGCAGCCCTTCAAGGTGGTGCCACTGAGCCTTTGTCCACCTGGCAAATGCCATTCAAGTCCTCTGATGTCTTTTCAGACTCCTGAACCCTCTCAGAATTAATCGTCCCTCCTTGTCTAATGTCTCCTCACTATGTATAGACTTCTGTGATATACTAGGCTTTCTTCCCTAATAAATTATAGTCACCTTGAGGTCTTTTTTGGCTCTGTTTCCCCCACATGCAACACAAGAACTTATTCATTATAGGCACTCATTAATTTCTTTTTAACTGAACAAGTGCACATGCCCAAATACTTAACAGTAAATACAATATTAAAACACATATCTCAATATTGACTAGATTATTGCTGAACCAGATAATAGGGTATTCCTGCCTATAAATCCTTCAAGGGACTCTCATGGCCAACAGGAAAAAAAAATGTTCAGAGATCGTAACCAGGCCTTCAAAGCCTGCAGCAGCTGGGCTTTGCCCCACTTTCTCATCCTCCTCTCCACCACCACTGCTCACCTCTCCTATTCCAGTTACGCAAACATGCTTATCATGCTTTAAAGCCATGTCTCTGGGCTACTACAGAGGCTGTTTTCTTTGCCTGAAGTTTTTGTCCTCCTCCTGTGTTTCATAATTCCTATTCATATTAAGAATCTGTTCTGGCTTTGTGTTTCCTCTAAAAAGCCTTCCTTGGTTTCCTCAGGTAGAGTTAGTCACTCTTTTCTCTGAGCTCCCTATTCCTCAGCTACAATATTTAGATCACATTATGGTATAACCGTTTCCATGTCTGGCTTCTCCACTTGACTAAGACTTCTTTGAGATCAGAGACAATTTTATTCATCTTTGTACCCTCAGTGGCTAGCAACAGAATATGAGGCAAGTCTCCAGTGTATTTGTTTTTATATGCCATTCTGCATATTGAGTGGTGGTTCACGTTCTTGAAGCATACAAATCTAAACCAGGCACATCATTTATCCAAGAAGTCAGGATCACTGAAATCCTTGGTGGTAGAACACATATGTAGCACGTGTGATTTCATATGGCATTAAAGATTTAAAATACATTCAATATTAGCAATATGAATAACTAAATGGAAGACCTTAAGCAAGTGGTTTTAACTAGGGATGTTCAGCAATGTCTGGACCATTTTTTGTCATAATTTTGGGGGTAAAACTGTTACTGACAGTGAGTAGAGGCCAGGGATGCTGTTAAACACCCTGCAAAGTGCAGGACAAACCCCTATAACTGAGAATGATCCAGCCCCAAATATCAACAGTGACGAGGTTGAGAAACTCTGACCTAACTCTTCTACTTCAAAAAACTATATATATTTTTTACAAGTTACTCTAATTACAAGTTATGATGGGCTCTTATGTAGATATGACTGCTTTCCTGGTCAACTTCTAGGAATGTACAACTTCTAAAAATAGTCATAAAACACTGTACTCTGAACTGAGGGAACTTTTGTCCCAGGGAAAAGGGAAGGGCTGGGTTTTCGTCTTCTACATTTGATCAGTAGCAATTTGAACTCTGCTAAAACAATTAAATGATAATAATCATCATACTCAATCTCAGAAACATTTGGATGAATTATTAATAACATTAATTAAAGTATTATTGCTGATAAACGGATGATAGTTTTGGAAAGAATCACTTTACTTAGGAACAAGATTACCGACCTTTGGAACATTTTAGCAATGCTTACTAGAGCCATTTGAAAATAAGGAAATACATCAAAGTAGAACCAGGAATGTGAAAGTACTCTACGTGATGACACCTAAGATTAACTAGTCACCCAGACCCCAGAAATATGTCAAGAATTTGATAAAAGTAGCAATACTCCCATCTTACCTACCCTAGTCCAGTTACACAACAGCAATGCAGTACAAAAGTAAATGTCTACCTCTGACGCCAGCTTCTTATTGACCACATTTTCATTGTCCAGAGGTGATCTTCCCTTAGATTTCCCTTTGGCATATAAAATCTAACATTTCAAAAACTAAGCTTGTCCTTTTTCTCCATAATAAAATAGGAACTTTTTTATTATTTTCAATGGTATCACCCAATTTCTAAGTACCTGGGCTCACAATTCTGTTATCTTATATTTCAATGTCTGTATTCAGCCTCAACATCCAATTACCCTCTTGATTTGTATCATGCAATGTCTTTTGGATTTGGTCCTTTGCCCCATTTACTCCCTTTTATCTCTGCTTTTCAAGCCACTACCTTAATGTGGGTCCTTGTCATTTATGCTTACATTTCTATAACAAGCTTGGATGGTCCCCTATCTGTAGTGTCTCCCTGATCCACTTTGTTTCGCATATCAAAATAATGACAACCACAACAATACTGACAATTTGGGACTACTGTATCTTGGGGGTTTATGGCTCAAGTTTTGGGGTCAGACTGCCTGGATTTCAAGCACTTAAGTATATTAAGTCATTTAAACCTTATAACAAATTGATGAATTAGCTACTATAAGTATTCCCATTTTACAAATGAGAAAACTGAAGTGTGGAGAATGAAAATCACTTGCCCAAGGTCAAACATCTCATAAGCACTGAGCCAGGATTTGGTCCCAGTCTCAATGACTCCACAGTCTGAGCCCTAATCACTGCCCACCCTCCAGCCTGCTACTACCCAGGACTTGGTGGGTCCAATTTCCATATCATGAGGACCCTCCGTGTACCCAGATCCTATGAATCCAGCTCATTTTTTCTCTATCATTCTTGCATGTAAGGGGCTAGTCAGCTTAATTTTACTTTGTATTTGGTAGTGAATTGTTTTATAATTGTCCTCAAGTAGCTCCATTTGTTTATATTTTGTCTCTTCAAGTAAGTTTAAGGTTTTTTTTTTAAGAATGTCGTTATTTTTCTACATTTTCCCAAAGTATCTAGTATAATATCCTAGAGCATTAAGCGCTTTAAGACTAATCTTTTAACTACTTACATGAAAACTCTTTAAAAATAAAAAAATAAAAAAATAAACCATAATGAATTTAAGTGAATACCTAATTCTAGGTATTTTTATCAATATAAAAATCAAGTTGGAGATTTCCTAACAGGTCATCAAAGCAAACTAGATTTGGAAATCTTGAAAATAATAAAATCTTAAAGTTTCACTTGTTAATGACAAATACATGGGCTGAAAAACCAAAGACTCTATTTTTCCAGTTAGTATAACTGGCCTAGTCATTCCAGAATACTGCCTACCTTGAGGCACAAAATCTTCCAATACTCTTAATTCCATGTGCTACTGAAATTGCAACCCAGTTAGAAATCAGCAGTGTTAAACAGTAACTATTTGCACAGTAGCCATATCTGGGAAAGAG
>NW_006442484.1:55499174-55527153 GCF_000325575.1 Pteropus alecto
TCCTAGGGATCAGAGATCAATATCTTGTTCCACTCAGTACCACTATCACCACCGTGGCTCCCACTCAGAAATCGTTAATTGGAATAATACCTGCAACAAGTCATTATTACAGGTCTTTGGTTTGGCTGGTCCATATTCAGAAAAAGGAAAGAGACAAGAGGTTTAATTTACCAATTCATGTAGGCTCAGAATTGTTCATTGCAGTTCACTGTCTGTCTTGTATACCCAGAACAGACTTGGCTCATAGGCACTCAATTTGTTGAATTAATAAATAGGTTCAGGAATGTTCATTCTATGTAACAGTAATAACAACAATAATATCTGTCATATATTGGATTGACTCTAGAGACCCAGCTCTCTAGAGTCAGGCTGCCTGAATCCACGTACCAGTTGTTTGTCCTTGAGAAACTTACTTACCTTTTCAGACTCTTGGTTTCTTCACCTGTAAAGCAGGCCTAATAAGGATACTTACCTTTCACAGGACTTTTGAAAGGATTCAAGTAGAAAATGAATGTTTACAATTAGCATTCACTTATGTATATTAAATACTATAAACACTGTAGCTACTTTTGAGTGCCTACTCTATGTCAGGCATTACACCAGTGTTTCTCAATCTTGGCCCAACTGACATTTGGGTCAGATAATTGCTTGTTTGGGGGTGCTGACCGTGCATTGTAGGATATTTAACTCATCCCTGCCCTCCCCAGTGGTGACAACCATGATCAGCCCTGGTTGAGAGCCACTAAACTCAGCTCTTTACAAATTTTTTTTTTGATTCCTCAAAATACTCTGATAAGGTAGGATGTCAATGGTATTATCTCCATTTTACAGGTAAGGAAATGGAAGCTCAGGAATGTTACCAACTTGCCCGGGGTGACTCAGCCTGCCCAGGTTCAGCTGACTCTAGAGTCTTAATTATGCATTACATCTCCCTAATGTAGGTGATGCTTGTCTTCATGTCCCCTTCTTGGCTTTTCACTCACAAAAGTGCTGCCTATAGGTAGAGCTCACAGGAGAACCTTCAGAGGATAATAGTAAAACCAAACCTCACCAATACAGAGTCATGAGATGATCTCAGGAATCCTCATCTCATGCTCATAACCCCTGAGCCACAGTATTTCTATGCAGAGTAACAGAGCTTTGGTAGAGTGGATAAACAAGCAGAAATGGCATTATTCTAAAAATACACTCAAGAATGTGAACTAAAAACATATAAGACCCCATCTTTAATTTCTCCCTCTCCCTCAGTTTATGTGTCAGGGAGTAATAGAGTACGCTATTACTCTCTGAGAAATAGAGACGCTTTTCCACTTAGCCTCTTTTTGGGTCCACAAATTCCACCTTATCCCTGGCCCTCACTGGAGACCATGCCCAAAATGCTTTAAGGACCTCCCTGTACTACTCTTTGATTCAATTAGCATCCTGCTGCCAGATGACTCTTCAGCAGTAATTAACTGCCCCACTGGAAAAGCACAAATAAATCTTCATATTCTGAAGCATCGAGTTAAAATTTCACTGACATTCAAGATGCTTGAAATGCTCCCTCTATCCCTTGTTGTACTGTCTCTCTACTTCTCCCCATCCCCCTACCACATTCCTCACTATCCTACCAATTGGCTGAGGGGAAACCTTGTTTCTCTCTGCTCATTTTGTGGCTTCTATGTTTGGCAATGTTTTCTCTTCTCTGTGCCTCTCTCTCAAAATCCTAACCACTCTTCTAGATCCACCTCTGGCTGAAGCCCTGGCACAAAGCATCCTCTGACTAATGCAGCCTCATCAAGACCTTTCTATTTACAGATTTTCACAGCCCTGACAGTCTATCTTATATCACTTAACACCTTAATTTAACTCTCTGGTATCCGCTGAAATTTAGTGTTTGCCTAAATGGATTACAATTCTGTTGCATGCTGGTACCACATCTCACATTAATTGGCTGTGATCAAAGAAGGTCTTCAATGAGTCCTTAAAAATTGACTCCATGGAAGTCTCCTGCTGCTGTGGAGGCAATACTTCACAGAAATGTGCTCCCTGATCTTATCTTTACATCTGGGGCTCCACCCTTTATGAGGTCACCTCATATGGTTCACTGATACTTGGAGACACCATTGCAAGCATACTTGCTTTTTGCCAACTCATTTTGATCCTAAGCCCTCTGTCGGCCCTTAGCTCTCGACTCCTAGTCTCCTTTTCTTATCAGCACACCTTGATTTACTTCTGCATCATGGTCTTTGATACTAACTTCCTTGGGAGTAAACCCAAGTCACTGGGCTGAAGTTAGCTCTTTATGGCCTCTTTACTGGTGTCTCTGGATATGGAAATTATGACATCATCTAAGCCAATGATGTTCAAACATAACTGAGGATAAGATCACTAAAGTGCTTATAAAACATTCTGATTCCTGGGCCCTGCTCCAGACCTGCTGCATATCCAGCATATGGGCCTAGCAAGCATCCCAGGTGATTTTTATGATCAGATGAGTCAAGGAAACACTGATCTAAGCTACTGGGTAATAGTTTGACAGCTGATCTAATTCAAGCTCTATTGCTAGCCAAAAATTAGGCACCCTGGAAAAAGAAATAACTGATTTCAGGGGCTTAGGAGGGGCTTATTAATTATTCCACTTTTCTAACTATTAACATAAGGAAGTATGTTCTACTAAATAGAACACTACCATTGAAATTGTGTGGCCTTGAATAAGTCATTGAAGAATGATGAGCTTCAATTTCTCTTTTACAGAAAAAGGGAGGGTTGGGCCAGATCAGCAGCAGTTCTCATTCATGGATACACATTAGAATCATTTCAGGAGTTTTTAGAATATACCATCCCAAGGATATTAATTTAATTCGTCTAATTAAATTATGTTGCATATTTGAGGTTAAAATAAAGTGAACTGGGTGATTTTTAAGATGCTTCCAGCTCTGAAATAACTCTGACTTAATAACTCTACCATTTTTTAACTCTTGTGACATCTCTCAACATATATGGCATATGTAAATCATATATACTCTTTTATATTCCACTTTTTAAATAACATCTTTGTTAGGTATTTGATGTTCATGTATAAAGGAGACTTAATAATTTTAAAATATTCTTATGAGTTATTACTATTATGTAAAAATATTCGGAAGTATAATAGTCTTCTAAAATCTGTAAGCTCGAATATGAATAGCAACAACCCAGTTGCTAATTATATCAAAGATAGGAATATACCTATCCATTTCTTCAGTATTTCAAGTAATATTTATTGTTGAGTGTTTGCTAATTAACATCCCTTGTATTAGTTATTGACGATACCGCAATACATGAGAAACACAGTCTAAGCCCGCGTGGAAAGATATGCATTGTGTACTACAAATGTAGTTAGGATCACAATGGCATACAGAGAGCTACAAGAATGAATAAAGGGGATTTAATATACTCTGTGCAAGAAAGGCTTATAGGGTGAAGTGACAGTTAAGTTGAAACCTGATCAATGAATTGGAATTAAGTGTATGTATGGGGCAGGGTGACTTGCATATTGGAAGGAACTGAAGTGGAAAGAGCTTGGAGTCTATTAGGAACAGAAAGAAGACCAGAGGCTGGAACTGGTAAGCGAAAGGAAAGTGGCATAAGTGGAGGGCCATGTAAGAGAGTTTAGAATTTATTATAAATAGAATTTATTCTAAAATACCAAAGTACCCAAGTTTAGAATTTATTCTAAGAACACTGAATATTTTAAGCGGGGTGCTGAAATAATCTGATTTATATATTTTAAAGTCCCCACGGTGTTTGGAGTGCAGAGATGCCTGGGTGGGTTCAGGGAAAACAGGCTATCACAGAAGTTGGGGAAATACGGACTAAAGTGGTATGAGCAGAGGTGGAGAAACATAAACAGATTCAAGATATCTATCTGAGGAGACTTGAACGGGCTTGATTAATGGGATGTGGGAGGATGGGCTGTGGGAGGTCAGGGAACTTAATGAGTCAAGGTTTCAGTAAGACCTGAGTAACCAGGTGGATGGCCATACCATTTACTGACAAGAAACCCTGAAGGAAAAGGAGCAGCTTCAGTGGGAAATATGAGTTCAGTCTGGGACACAGTAAGTGTGAAACACCTGTGAGTCAACCAAGTGGAGGTCTTGATTAAAATGGGTCTGGAACTCAAAAGACAGAGCTGGACTAAAGTTACAAGTTGAGAGCTGTCAGCATATAGATGGTAATGGAAGTCACCAGAGGTGGGTGAAATCATCTACTATGTGTCAGGGACTTGTGGCAGGTGCTAGGGCAATACATTCACTGTGCTTGAGTGCCTCACAGTCCAACAAATGGAGCCAGGTCTGACCGAAGCCTGAATTTTAGTTCAACTGTCATGAAAACTACCCTGAAAATCCCTATTACTGATCATAGTAGGTATATCCTTCTCTGTTCTACTCTCTGGACTCCTAATTCAACCTAAAACTAGAAATTCATCTATCAGTAGATTAGCCTATACTTTAAGAAAGTGAGTTTCAACAGAGAGTACTTCTAAAGCCATGAAGAGGTTTCACTTAAATCTTAAAAATAAAATTTACAAGTTGAAATATATTTACGTTAATATCACATCTTTTAAAAATCACTGAACATGAAAACCAGTGAGCAAATTGAAAATTCTGTGTTTGGTCATTCTCACAGTGATGTGAACTTTACAGTTTACAGAGCTATGATCACAAAGCCCAAGGTCTGTTAGGCCCATGCCACATGTAAATAAGTCCACAGTCTAAGGGGTTCTTGGACATGGTCTGCTTTTAAAATGTACTTTGTAGTTTAAAAGAACACTGTACCCAATGGCTAAGCCTTCTGTTTGAAAGTTCACTGATACCAGAAATAATTACCAATAAACCTTTCTGAGACATTTCTGAGAGTTGACCCTTCTCCAATTATCCTTTTTCCTTCCTCCCTTCCTTTCTCTTTCTTCCCCTTCTTCTCTCCCTCTCTTCATTCCTTTAAACCTCCCTCCCTCCATTCCTTTTGTTTTTTTCTTTTTTCATTTTTTTCTTCTTTCTACAAATAGTTTCTGCCTCAAAAGCTTTTATGGAATGAGAGGAGGCATACATATAACATCTACACACCACATGCAGCAATGTTAATGGCTTCTCTATGCAAGGCACTTTTACAGAACCACAGCATTAATATCAGAAATGAAAGAGACCTCATGGACTACCGTATCCAATTCACCCATTCTAGAAATCAAGAATAGGAAACTTTCCTGATGTTCCACTGATGTTCTTGAGAATCATCTTAAAATTTATTTGGCCATCATGTTAGACTCTACATAGTAATTACAGTCACTCTTTGCATTATCTTATTAAGACAGTAGGTCTAGAACTGCATAACCAATACAGTCAGCCACTAGGCACATGTGCCGATTGAACTCTTGAAATGTGCCAAGTCTTAATTGAGATGTGCTATAAAATACATAACAAATTTTGAAGAAAGTTTTAAAAAGTAATGTAAAATATCTCATTAATAATGTTTATGTTGATTACATGATGAAATGATGTTTCAATATACTGAGTTAAATAAAATATATTATTAAAATTAATTTTACCTTGTTTCTGTTTACTTTTTTAATGTGGCTACTAGAAAATTTTATATTGCATTTTTTATCACATTTGCTACTAATGTTTAGCTCTATTGAACAGAGTTGTTCCAGTATAATGATGCCTACCTCATATAAAGTTGTTTGTTGGTTAGCTAACATTTCAGGCCTTTATAATTTAAGTTCCTAAGTTCACTCAACATTAATAAATAAAAACATTCTTTCACATATCAAAAAAAAAAAAAAGTGGATTACATATCCTAGACAGTCCATGTAGAAAATTTACTGGTCACAGTTCAATAAGGCCAAGGAATTTAATGATTTATCCAAGGTCACACAGCTTATTAGTACAAAGATGATACCAGGATCCAGGACTATTTGCTCACTGACCTTTTAATCATAGAACAGTTCAATGAGCAAAACTGTGAAATGGTTTTCAATGGCTGCAAAACGAATTTCAGTTGAATTCAACAAATATTTGAATGCCTCATAGGTGCTAGTCAAAGTGCTAAGAAGTAGTGATTAGAGGGCTTAAGTTATCACCTTTATGTCCAAGGAAATTCCATTCAATTCTAATGAAAAACAAAACTACTTTCATCATGTTTTTCTTACATTCATAACTTTACTTAAATACGACTATATCTATGTGGGGAAGTTTTCTTAATTTTCAAATTCTAAATTTGAAATATTTGTTCAGTGTAAAAAAAAAGCTATTAAAAATTCCCTAAAATGCAAATATATGTTAATAAAAGAAACATTAATTTTGACTTTAAGGAATATACATTAAAGCCATTACCAATTTTTTCCCCAAAATAATCATATCTTTTGGTTATAATTAAGTTAAAGCTTAAAATTAATGTTATTATATTCTTTGCTGAGAGAGACAGATTTTAACACCCATTGATATCATTACATGGTTATATGGCTTATTAAGACTCATCTGTTACTAAATAGTAAATTTTAGTTTTTTCACCATAGGCAACTCTTATAAATATCTTTGGTGAATTTAGAGTAATAGCACTTTATCCAGAATACTTCTTGGATATATACACTTATAAATGTATTAAAAGAATTACTTCAATTACTTGCTTTAAACCTCTGGACACTGTTGCTTAATTCCCTTTTTCTATTAACATCTTGGCTTTATCAACTTGTCATTTAGATCATCAACAAGGAAACCTAACCTTGTAACCTTGGAATAAATTCTACTTTGCTATGATCTTCCAGTTTGGTGATGGGTTCAATCTGTCAACATTTTAACTAAATATTTGCATCTACATTCGTAAGTTTTAGGGGGCTACTTTTATCAGGTTTTGGTATTTAAACCATGATATCTTCATAAATTAAGAGTTTTCCATAATTTTTTTTAATGACTCCATCTCATTCAAATACAGGAATTGTCCATTCTTTGTAGGTTAGAAAGAAGTCAGTAATAAAAATCACTCAGGCCCGGTGCCTTTTTAAATAGTATTTCTTCAACAATCTTTTCTATTTCTTCTATATTTACTAGTCTTTTTCTGTTTTCTTTCTTTTCTTGGGTCACTTTTGTTCATTTATACTTTGCTAGAAGTAGTTTTCTCCAGATTTTTCAATTTATTGCCACTGAATTACAAATATTTTCTTAAAAGCTTTTCTTTTGATATCTTTCACATCTATGTTCATATATCCTTTCTAAATTTGTATTTTTTGATTTTTTCCTCTTCTTTAATCAAGCTTACTATCTTTTCCAAGAACCCAGTTTTTTAATTTTATTTACTTTTTTTATTAATCTTTAAAAATCTGTTTCAGAATTTCAAATTTTATCTTCATTAAATCTCTGTTCCTACTCACTTTTAGTTTGTTTTGCTTCTCTCATTTTTAGTCTCTTAACTAATATGAATTTCTAAATCATACCGTTTCAGTGTTCTTATTTTAAAAGTAAGTAAATAATGTTTTAAAAATAAGTAAATAATGTTTTAAAAATAAGTAAATAATGTTTTAAAAATAAGTAAATAATGTTTTAATACCTAGGTGGGAGATAGAAAACAGGACAAATAGATTTTTCTTTTGTAGTCTTCCATATCATTTCACTTCTTGCCAAAATATAATCTTGCCTCTGTAGTTTGACAGGGAAAAAAAAAAAACAACAATAAGGTATACGTTATTTGTGATTTATTATGTGAGGTCTCACAGAAATTGTGTTGTGGAGGGAAGAGAAAAATCTTCACATCCCACAACCATTCAACAATGACCTGAACATTACAAAATTTGTGTTCACTCAAACATCTCTTTCTCTTCTTGCCCCCATGAACACTAGCATTTATCCTCAGTCAATTTATCCTCAGTCATGAAAGGCTAGTCTCTGGCTAATGGTGATGTTGGAAACATCACTGTAAATATACAAAATGAAAATGAATTGCAAAGTAATATGAATAATGTTGCAAAGCTGCAAAGTGATGTTTTATGGATCACTGGAAAAGCCTTTGACTAAAGAGAAAAGACTCGTTTACAATAGGTGATTCAAGAGAGAATGCTTTAAATATCAAAATATTTAGTCAATTTTGGGGAAATTGATAAAGTATGAAGTTCTCAAATATTTTTGCAAAATTGGCCCTTTTTGATCATTTCAAGTAAATCAAAAGTGAAATGAAAGATGTCAAATCAGGTTCTCATTGTTTTTTTTCCTCATGCCTCAAAACCAACACTATTCATTCTTTCTGCATCCTAAAAATTATGGTGTGGTTGTCATATAACCTAAATTTTGTTAAATATAAGATAATGTGAATTTTTTTCACAACTGTTAGTTTCATTTTTAAAAATAATATGATTCAAAACTATATTCTTTAAATATTTACTATAAATTGCTTTTGAGTAGTTTCTCCAGAGTAGATAAGTTAGAGCTCATTATAATAGTTCCCTAAGTGTTTTATCATATTTTAAGTAGAAAAATTAACACTACACATTACATTTTCAATTATTTCATTTGATAATAAGAATAGATTATAACAATTGATCTTAAAAATAAAGATTACAAATAAATCTTTTTCTTTTCTAACATCATACCTAATACCTTTCAATGTGTTGTAACTTAATTTTATAAGAAAACAATAATTCCAAAGAGTGATAGAAATATCTGGCAAAATTATCTTTCTCTCTGCACTAAGAAAAAGCCCTGAAATCTTAGTACATTCACATGACCCCTTTGCTATTGGGTACAGAAACACCAGAATTCAACTGAATTTCAGTTGTACAACAAAAATGACAAATACATTTGCACATATGTGGACTATTCAATTCCATCTGTCTTTTTTCAACTTATTGTTTCATTCAACTACATTAATTATAGCAACACCAAAATTTTTAAAGAAAGCTGTGAATTGATTTTAAAATGTAGTTTACATTTTTCTAAAAGTCATATTGCTATTCCAAATCTATTTGACTGTACCTAAAAACATTTCGGTTGATTATTTAAAAACACATCCTAATAATGTGTTTTAGAGGCTCCAGGTTCTCGCTGGATTTTTTTTTTTTTTTTTTAAATATGTGCCTTCTTTCCCCCACCAAACTTTTTTCCAAATCCCCAGAGATGAGAGTTTAACATTCTGGTTGGTTAGGAAGTAAAGCCATTCACCCACACATTTGGCAAATATTTAATAGTGACCCATGTGCCTGACGAAGCATTTAGTCTCTGCCTTCTGGAGGTAAGCTAGACAAGTAATCATACAAATAAATGCATAGTTATCAACTGTTATAAATGAGAAAAAAAAGGGGGGGTAGCTAATTTAAATCAGAAGATCAGGAAAACCTCTCTGTATCTAACACTAAACCAAAACCTAAAGAAAGAATGGGAGTTAACAGTGAAAAGAATGAAAGTATCCTGGGCCAGAATGTGTGAAGGCCTTGAGGTACTATGCAGCTTGGTTTGTTGTAGGAAATAGACCAGCTAAACAAGAATATAAAGAAGGAAATGAGTGGTGAAAATGAGTCTACAACCATAGGTACGATTTTGTAGGTCATTTAAAGGATTTGTTTTGAGCAAACAACAACAATAATGTTAGTTAACAAAAGCAACCATTTTCCAGTTATCATGTTAAATGCTTTAAATCAATTATCTCCTTTTACCCTCACACAACTCTGAGATAGGACTTTTTTAACCTTCATTTCACAGTTGAGAAAACTGAAGTTCCAAATGGTTTGGTGGTTTGGCCAAATTCACTCAGCTAGTAAGAGGCATAGGATATAATTTCAGAGCCCATGCTTTTAACCACTTTGACATACTATATCTCATTTTCATATTTATATATAAATTAACAATAATTTATATAATAAATTATATAATTATATAATAAATTAATATATAAACATATAGAATATGTTAACTAGGAGATGCATGTAAGACATTTACGTCAAGATATAAAATGAGCATTTAAATATATGTCTGAATCTCAGAGGAGAGGTGAGGTCAGGATCAAGTTGAGCTTTTGGCATTTAGACAGATTAAAAGTCACGAGAGTAAATTAGGTTGCCCAAAACCTGGGTGTAGGTTCAGAAAAGAAGAAGGCCTGTACTAAGCCCTGATTAATTCTAACATTTAGAGATTGGACATGGATAGTCAAATTGACTAATTTGGATAAGAAATTAAATAAGCATTAACCTAACCTGTCAAGTGATGGCTCTATTAAGTAATTCTAAAAACATTCTCAATTACCCAGATTTTACCTTTGACAAACCTTGGTCTGGCTACCCAGCCCATTTACTCTGGTTTAGACCTGACTGGGAGACATAATCCTCACAGAGGCATGTAAGGTACACAGCAGGAGCAAACAAGACTCTACTACTCCAAGGCAGGAACCTAATGGAGAGCACAAAGACAGCTGGATGACATAACCCTTGGTGAGTGTCCCACAAGTATAATGGACCACCTCCAGGCAGCCTAGTGCTTACCGAACTCCCAGAACCCAGAAACCACAGCCAGTAGCAACACTCAGAGACTTAGCTTTATTAGCATGGGGCAGAGATATATGGTAGTGTCTGGGCCTTAAACAATTAATTATTCTGTTTCTCTTCTCTCTAAATTTCAGTCTCAGAGCCTGAACTATGTAGCACTGTTTCCGGCTTAGCAGTTCAACTTTTTTACTCAATGCTCAAGCTTCAGTCTCTTAGTATGTTTTTTCTTCTTTAACACTTAGCATCCTATCAGTAGGGGTATAGAACTTTATTGTTTTGAGACTGAATTAGATGTTATTATTCACATTTTATATAAGAAGAAATTGATTCTAGAGAAACTAATAAATCGTCTAAGATTCCCAAGCCAGTAAATAATTGAGCTGGAATTCAGGCCCAAGTCTAAAATGTATTTAGTCTTTGGGAAAGTAGGTGAACTGTAGCACTCCCATGGCAAAAGTTAAGAAGAAGCTAAGGTAACAATTTTTTTTTTTTTTGCTAATATTACTTCTATCAATCTTTTTCATAGTTGTCAGACATATAAAGATACACTAGGAATGAGCAGCATATGAAACATCTTTTACTGGTGTCATTCACAAGCCACACTGACCACTAGATTGTATGTAATCAGAACCACCAACAATGAAGTTTTCAAATCCAGTTGGTACATGAGCAGGGCTGAGACCAGAGAGAGGTGTATGAGGTACCTAGGACGAAAATTTTAAACAAGTACTCACTTGTAGGACCTTGAGAGTGAGTGCATCCTTAAATTTTGCACCCTGGGCCCCTCATTTGCCTCACCCTAGTCCCTGCCTTATACAAGACCCCCAAACTAATATGGCTGTAGGAGCCAGAGGTGCCTGATTTCTTCCAAAGCTAACCTTTGAAACCAGTCTTACCTCGGGTAAAAAGGGAGGGTTTACTCACCTGCAGCCCAGGGCTTGTAGATTTAGCCATTTCCTTTGAGGGACCAAGACGAGCCCGGCGTGCTTCTTTACCAGGACTAAGTCCCTGCCTCCTCGCACCAATGCCTGTGAGAAGGACCCGGTAGTCCCCCTTTCAGATACTAGAGCTCTGCTTATAAACACCAGTCCAGTATCTCAGGCCCTTTCAACTTCTAACAATATTCCTGATATAAATCACCTATTTAGATTGTGATATGACCTCTCTTTTGATATCACCTCGTCATTTGGTCCTAAAACCCTTCCCAACTCCTGCCCCATGCGAGTCTTAGTGCTGTCTGCTGCTGAGACTGCCCTTTGACCTGTGAGTCTAGGCTTCTTAAAAGAGTTTTGGCTCATTCTATCTCCTTCCAATTAGCTCCCTGTTAGTTCTTCCCCATAAAAATGGACAGAACCATCCAATCATTGTAACAGCCAAATGTGCCTCAACATATTTTCAAAAGCATCATCTATGAACAGCCTGCTGAGAATCATTAGAAGTAAAAGAGAAGACATATCTTCAATGATAACTGGGCCGAACATTTCTGAGCCTGGTTTTTTCTATTCCATTGATTCATAAGCCTTATGTATGTTAAAATCATCTAGGGGAACCCCTGATTTATCTATTTAACACACACTTATATACTGCTTACTATGTGCCTGAAGCTGTTGTAAACACTCTACAAATATTAACTCATTTAATCCTCATTACAACCCTTTGAAGTAGGCACAATTATTACTCCCATTTTACATGTTAGGAAATTGGGGCCCGAGAAGTTAATGACTTACCCAAAGTCACACATCTAATAAATGTAGAAGTCAAAATTCAAACCCAGCCATTTTGGTCATAGGGTAAATGGTCAGTACTATATTATACAGCAGACAATCATATCCCTTCCACAAAGATTTGATTTAGTAAATCTGGGAAGAAGACTGAGAAAGCTATTCATATTTGAACAAGACTTTCAGGTGACTTTAGATAGTGAGAAGGGTGCCTGCCCTTCTAACTGGCATTTGGGAATCACAGCACTATTACATACCTCATTTAGGAGAGACAGGAAAGAGACTTATGTGGCTAGAAACAAATTTGTGTCAGCATATCCTGAGAAAGCAAGAAATTCATCTAAACCTGGAAGCCAGGCTAACAATACACATCGCTTTTATAAAATGGTCAATGGTGAACAATGTATTATTAAATAGAATGAAATGTATTAAGTGTGGTATAAGAGAGAGAGTGTATATATATGTGTGTGTGTGTGTATATATATATATATATATATACACACACACACACACAGACATATGTATATGTATACATATATATACATATATACATATATATATACACACATATATATATATAGCATTAATGAACATGAAATTATCCTTTTAAGTAGAATAAACAACAGCAACAGATTTAAATGAAAGAAAGAAGAATAGCCTAGCTAGGTGTATGGTGGGCCGCTGATTGGCAGTCTGGAACCAGTTAAACAAGACTGATACTAAGTGTGACTTCAAGCAATGCAGGAGTTACAGCGGCTGGGCAGGGGGAATAGAAGCAACTGGAAAACCATGAAAAAAATAAGATAAAACTTGAAAGCAGTTTAGCACCATACTAATAAGATTATCACCACTTTGTTTAGTATTGTCATCTTGGGTGATTCCTGTAAATAAATGAAAATATCAGAACCAGGCAAAGCCATAAGCAACAAACCACTCTCCAAAAAAGGTAAACAACTATAGAAAAATTAGCAGTGTTTCTGGCCACTCAGTATGGAAACAACTGTGGGTCAAAGAATCAGTTCAAACATTAACCAGAGTTCCCATTCTGGCAGACAATGCCAAAGAGGGAGGGGTACAAAGTAGACCCATATACCAGTAAGCTCTGTCTCTTCAGCCCTACAGATAAGCCTCACCATCATCTCCAAACAATAATTAAAATGTCATCCTATGTGTCGGGGAAGGCATGTTCCTAGGTTCCTATCAGCTCGATTGTGGTGAACCCTAAAGGTTTGGAGGAATGGAGCTGGTAGTTAGTTAAGAAAATATCAAATTTTAGTTTTTATTTGGTATAATATTTGGCAGTAAAGTTTTTAAACAATATATCTTGTGATAAGCCTTCCAAACTGAATGTATTTTGCCAAAATTTAAACATATTTCATAATTTCTTTTCAGGGCTAGGTATTATAGACCAAGGCAAATAAAATCCACTTTTGTCAAATCATCTTCAACTTACTGTAATTCCTCAAGTGTTTTTTCTTTCATTGTGCTCTTTTATATTTTGAAACAGTGACATTTTACTTTAGAACTTTTTCCTCGCAAAACAAGACTCACCCCACTACTTTGCATTCTCTACTACTCTTGCCCTTAATGTGATCTTAGCCACCCAGATTAATTATAACTTTTAACCAATTTAATAACTTCTATTTTATAGAGAGACCTGGAGGTAGATAATTGAGAGCTGTCATATGCACACATTTTAGCAGACAAATAAAGTTCCTTAATATACATAACACAACTATCTACAGCCACACATATTCCCTTTATCCCTTCTGAAAGTGGCAAAAATGAACATGTCCCATAACATTACCCAAAAGGATAGCCATTCTATGGCATATAAAAACAAAAAGCAAAAACATAGAAACTTAAAATTATGCTTTCATTAGTCATTGTTTCAGTATTCAGCTTTTAAAATAAATTATCTAGTTATCTAATTAATCATTAATTCACTCAATTTGATATTATCTCGGGGTTTTAAGTCACCTAAAAATTTTGGAATTGTGTTTTAACTTACATGGTACAAAACATAATTACTGTTGATACAAAAAGTTTGTCTGAATAACTACTCACTTTAGTGAACACAAATTTACATTTGTCATAAACTTAAATATTCTATAGCAGCAATGCCATCTTATTTAATCAGTAAACCAATATAAGAATTAGGAAATTCAGATTAAATCATCTCTTCATGAAAAAACAAATCTAAATATCATAAAAATAAAACACATACCTGTATTTTACTTTGCATTGATAAACACATTTACTTTCTTAAACCCAAATTATTAATCCAGTCTGATTTCTCCAAAAACTCACCTTAATTAGATAAACTTGGATTCTGCAAATGTTTCTAAGCTAGAAGTTTTTGTAAGAAGGACTTTTTTTTTCCCCTTAAAAGTATAGCACATCTAAAGTATTAGAAATTCTGGGATTTTTTTAAATTTTGGGATTTATACAAGTGCATATTTATATCTATAGACTATCCTTTAATTTAAGAGACATTATGAAATTTATTAATACCCTCCAGAAATATGAAAAATTTTACATTCTCATACAGCAAGGTGTGAGCTGTTCTAAATTACGGACACACAGACACACAGAGTTTATAGCTTCACTTTTACAATCTCATTCCCAGGTTGAATGTAAACACAGAAACATAAAAACTTACCAGCCTAGATCTCAAAAAGCCGTTCTCCTTCCCAGTGGACACAATATTCTTAATTAATCTGAGCTTGCAAAAGACAAATCAAAAGACTAAACACCTGGATTCTCTGCTATCTCTCTTTTCAGAGACTAGATCTCCATAATCCAACCAGTGTCACCAAATGATTAGACCACAAAAACAAATTCCCAATCACTGTTGCTACCAATGTGGAATAACTTAGCTGTGTACAAATCAAAAACAAAAACAAAAATTTTCAAATCATTAAAAAGGAAAAATAGTAAACTTAGTTCTATAACCACTTAGAATTTACTCAAAGAGCCAATAAAAGATAAGCCTTGACTTTAACAACGCACAAGGTACACTTAGCATAGGGTTTGGCTCCATCATGTCAGTCCGCTTGGGCAGCTCTATGGAAACTTGAGATTTCCGGTGTTAAAGTATAATTTCAAAAATATAAAATCATGTCTCTCATGTAAAAAAATAAATATATGTCAAAATTTTATTCAACTCATTAACTGATGAGGGAACGGGTAAGACATTAAAACAAATTTAAAGAGTCTATGAAAAGCCAGGCCTCTATTAGTAAAGAAATGTTAGCCTAGAATTGCAGAGTTAAATACTGATTAATGTCTTACAGAACAATAAATCATAACTTTGTGGGGCTATCTGGTCCACCAAATAGAGATTATTTGCATCTCTGCAGAACAAAAATCTACAGATTAACCTCAGACCCTACAGAATTGTAAAATAAATAGCCCAGTCAATAGAAAGAACACCCAGTAATCTCTTATCTGTTCCCAAGTTTTGAATAATTTTTCCCACAGGAGTGAGATACTGCAAATACTGTGTGAGATGTACTTATACCAAAAAATATTATTCCTTTATCCAAAATTCTTATTTAACTAGGCATCCTGAATTTTTCTTTTCACCCTAATAATACACTTTACCAAGTCTTTACAGTTCCGTTGCCCATATCTCTCTTAAATCTGGGCCTAGCTTCATATCCTTGCCTAGATAATAAATATTAAGTAGTATTTCTACTGCGCTTCCATTCTCATATTTACCATTGGGGGGCGCGCACAACTCACAGTCCAGTGGTGAAGAGGTCACAAAAGTCTTTCTGCATCGGATCCGCTAGGGCACTGTTCTGGGACCTCTCAGACTTCACTACCCGGCTCTACCCGCGCGCTCGCTAATCATCTGTGCGCAAGCGCGGAACTGCTCCCGGGCCAGACCCGGACTGCGCAGGCGTTTCAGTGAGCGCGCAGACGCTATTGGTAGGACTTACCGGAAAGGCAAAGGGAATGGGTGGTGCCCCGGGAGCGTGCGCGCGCTGAGGCTGGGGGCTGGAGGCGGCAGGGGCGCGAGCTCGGCTCCGCAACCTGCGTGTTTTGCATTCGATGGAGATGCCCTTCGGAGAGGCACGCCCGGAAAACGGCGCCGGGCTAGTCCCTACCGACAACTCGGCCCCTCACAAAGTGGATCTTAGCAGCAAGGTGAGTACAGGACGAGGCGGGAAGGCCCGCAGTTCTGGACAGGGCGCCGCTGGGCGCAGAAGAGGTCCACCGCGGCAGCACGGCCCAGTCTCGGCTTCGCCAGCCGCTTTGCTCCTTTTATTCTTATCTCTGAACAGCTACAGTTAAGGGAGACCCGGAAACTTTCTCCAGAATTAGAACCATTTGGCAGTGGGGCGGAAATTTGATTAGGATTAAACTTTAGAAATACTGCCCACCCCAGTTCCGCTGCCCATATTCTCCACCCCAGAAAATGTCACCACCATCCCTCCAGTTGTCTATGCCAGTTAACTTAGGAGCCATTCTTGATGGCCATCACGAAGTCCTATCCGTTCTACTTCTGAAATTCATTTCACATATGTCCTTTTATCACTATGTACACTCTTACCATTCTAAACCAGCCACCTTCATCTGCCTACCATTGGGAACCCTGCAGAGGCTTCCTTATTGACCTCTCATCCATCGTTACCTTCTTCCAATCTGTTTATTCTCCACGTTAGCCAGAGCAATGATCCTGAAACATGTATCTGGTTATTACAACACCTCCCAAAAAAGGGGTAGAGAAGCCAATATAATATAAATCTTAACTGCCATGAACATTCAGAACCTTTAAAAATATAGTGGAGATGGGGATGATTATAGCATTTCAAGTTTCTAATCCCTCAGTATCACACTTTCCTTGTGTGAAATAACTAGAAATGTATGTATGCCTGCCATTCCTAAAATGAGTAGGAAAGCATTGTTCAAACATAGGTTTCAAGAAGGTTGTACAAATTGGGTCTTGCAGTTCAACTCAGTCTAATCAGTTAACTACACTGTTATGTTAACTGGAGAAATAAGTGTATACACTCGTGGGGCGGTGGGGTGAATTTTCAAACCACACACAGCCCATTCTGATTACTAACATAGCAAGCCACTTAAACTAATGTATGACAGATCCCTGAGGTGTGTGAAGTAGGACAAAGATTATAAAAACTGGTTTTAGAGGCACTAGTGATACTATGTAACAAGTCATGTTCACAAAATTACCTCCATTACTGAAAAGAATTAGGCAGTAACTTAGTTTACACCAAGTTGAGGCCTCTCCTAGTAATAAAAAGTGAGACCCCCTGCTCTCTAGTCTTTCACATACAAAGATGAATAAGGAAAGATAGAAGGTGATAGGTCTCACTACCCCTTGTAGAGTATTTAGTACTACTTGCTTGTTCTGAATGCCTGGCTGCACCATTTAGTACATAAATTGTGAAAAGCGTTGGTATTTGGAGGGGAGGAATATAGCCTACCCCTTATCCCATTTGCTATTTTTTATTTTAAAAAGCTAAAGCTTAACTTATAAGATATCATTGAAAAACTGGTGCGTATTTTTTATTTTAAGTAAAAGGTATAAACTTTGTTTAATAATGATGGCCGTTGCATGAATGCCAGTTACCAATACCAAACCCTCTGGGCTCAATGGGCTAACACTTTGTAAGTCTAATCACTGTTTCCTCCTTCAACTTTTCCACACCTGCACCCTCTCATAGACTGATGTTGAAAATCTGTATTCACACACTGCCTGTTTGGACAATCAGTACATTATAGCCCCTTATCCCATTTCATCTTTAATGGGCCCTCCTTGAGCATACACTGAGAACCTCTGATTTAAGATGTTTTTCTTTATTTCAGTAGATTAAAGAACAAAAAGTTGTTGTGGATGAACTTTCTAACTTGAAGAAAAACAGGGTGAGTTATTAGAGTGATTCTGAATAGTTTACAGGAGGGTTTGATTATATCTTAACTATATACTAAAGTTATAAGAATTTTATATAATTTATAAGATTTCCCCATCTATTTAAATTGCAAAAGTGAGAAGTGTCCAAGATTTCATATACTTATGTTACATATAGATATATATCTATATGCTAATCATAGTCAATGATATCTTTTTCTCATCATATATAATTCGCATTACCTTTGAACCAAATGATACTAATTGTATTATACTATCTTGGAGCTGTAATCACTATTGATATTTATTTTGTACTTGAATTTGATGTTTTCTTTAGAAACAAATGAACTTTAAAGATACTGAGAAGAGAGGAAACTATTCCTTTAAGAGAAAGTGGATAATTATTGAAAAACAAAAGGATAAATTACTTTCCTTCCCACTCCCCAAATTTTTTTACACAAATTTTCCAAATATTTAACCTGGTTATTTAATGTCATTCCGTTAATATATTCATAGATAAGGTACTGCTTCATTTGTAGTTATACTATAAAAAATTACATTTTAAAGTTCATGAAAAAATGATTTTGAGCCCTTTAAAGCATTTAAAAATTTTTTGATAACTGACAGATTAGACAATCCTGGTATTATCACTTGTCTAATATTAGAGGTTAACGCACATTTTAATTGATACAGACTTTCTAGAGAGCAAATTGGCAGAATGTACCAAAATCTTAAAGGTATGTAACAGTTTGACCTAGCAGTTCTATTTATAGGAATTGATATTTAGGAAAGAATCATGGGAGTGCACAGAGATTTAGTTATAAAGATGTTCATCACAACATTGAATTATAATAGTGAAAAGTTGGTAACACCTTAAATATCTAAAACTTGAGAATTGACCAAATAAACTGTAATATGTTAGACTCATACAGTAATGTTGTAAAAGAACTTAAGAGGAAAAATAGTATTCTTGATATATTGTTCATTGATAAAAGCAAATTATAAATTTGTAGTTATAATAGAAGCCCTTTTAGTTGAAGAAAAATGGTATTATGGTATATTCAGAGGAAAAAGTTTTACCTGTGTTAATGGTAGCAATTACTAGATGGCAGGATAATGAAATGGGTAACTTTCGATTGTTTATCTGTATGCTAAGATATTCTGAACATGTTACTGAAGTTCAAGAATAAGTGATAATAGGGTTCAGAGTTTTGACATCTGTTGCTTTTTATATCAAATCATAATATTAGCCTAAATTATGTTTTGCAGAAAGTATATAGACAGCAACAGAACAGCAACATATTCTTTCTTGCAGACCGAACAGAAATGCTTTCTGAAAGCAAAAGTAAGTTTTCTTGGTGTATTATATGGAAACGCACAGGAAGTGTTTTGTAGGCTTTCTATAGACTTTCATGGTAGTACCTGAATTATACTGTCTTTATCTAAATGTTTAATATATAGCTAAAGATTGAATGGTGGTATACCTGTTAATAAAATTAATGTGTTTGGTTTTCTTCAAGTTAGCCTTCCAAAGAAGAGACTATGGTAAAAATAAAATCAAATAAAAATGTAGAAAATGTGTTAGAAAGCAATAATTATTAATGTGTGCTATAGAGTTTTAGACAGATCTAGGTATAAAAAACTTTTTATCACTTTCAGTTTTTATGACTTTGCATGAATTACTTTGAGCCTCCAAAGTTGTGTGGGTTTTAAATAAACTGCCTGGGCCAAAATAAGCATTTAATAAACAAACTATTTTCCTAAAAAATAAAAACGTTCATCATTAGAAGCCTGTTGTACATTATTACTTGTGCCAACAGTGCATTATACTCAAATGGTTTGATCTTGGTAAATGGCCTATGTTGCCCTGTGAATTACTAGGTAAAAGTCTAAGAATTTTTATTTAACTTAATATTTCTTCTCCCTTCCCCCACAGATTTATTGGATGAGCTGAAAAAAGAATACCAAGAAATAGAAAACTTAGAGAAGACCAAAATCAAGAAATAGTCAACTTGATTTTACATAACAATGTGTGGCATTTGTTGTTCTGTAAGCTTTTCTGTCGAACATTTCAGCAAAGATTTGAAAGAGGATTTACTACATAATCTTAAACGACGGGGACCCAATAGTAGCAAACAGTTGTTAAAGTCTAATGTTAACTACCAGTGTTTATTTTCTGGTCATGTCCTTCACTTAAGAGGTGTTTTGACTGCCCAGCCTGTGGAAGATGAAAGAGGCAATGTGTTCCTGTGGAATGGAGAAGTCTTTAGTGGAGTAAAGGTTGAAGCCAAAGAGAATGATGCTCAAATAATGTTTAATTATCTTTCCTCTTGTAAGAATGAATCCGATATTTTGTCACTTTTCTCAGAAGTCCAAGGTCCTTGGTCTTTTATATATTATCAAGCATCTAGTCATCATTTGTGGTTTGGTAGAGATTTTTTTGGTCGTCGTAGCTTGCTTTGGCATTTTAGTAACTTGGGCAAGAGTTTCTGCCTCTCTTCCGTTGGTGCCCAAATGTCTGAATTGGCCAATCAGTGGCAAGAAGTTCCAGCATCTGGAATTTTCAGAATCAATCTCAAATCTGCTTCCATTTCCAAATCCGTGGTTTTAAAATTGTATCCTTGGAAATATATTTCTAAGGAGAATGTTATCAAAGGATGTGTTAATAGCCTAACTCAAATTTCAGCAAACTTGCCAACATTTGTATCAGTGGTAGCAAATGAAGCCAATCTATATCTAAAAGAACCTGTTGTTCCTTTAAATATGATGTTGCCACAAGCTTCACTTGATATTCATCGCAGTAACATTTCCAGCACCCCACCTACAAGAGAGACACTTCAGGTCTTTCTAACTGATGGAAACATGAAAGAAATAGTTCAGCAGTTCATTGATGTCCTGAGTATTGCAGTCAAGAGACGAGTCTTATGCTTACCTAGGGATGAAAACCTGACACCAGGTAAAGTTTTGAAAACTTGCAATAGGAAAGCAAATGTTGCAATCCTGTTTTCAGGAGGTATTGATTCCATGGTTATTGCAACCCTTGCTGACCGTCATATTCCTTTAGATGAACCAATTGATCTTCTTAATGTGGCTTTCATGACTAAAGAAAAGCCTATACCAACTGGTCTTAACAAAAAAAGGATAAAACAGAAAAATTGTGAAATATTTTCTGAAGACTCCTCTAAAAATGCTGCTGCTGGTGGTGGTGGTGGTGGTGGTGGTGGTGGTGGTGGTGGTGCTGCTGCTGCTGCTGCTGCTGCTGCTGCTGCTGCTGAGCGGGACTAAAGGAACTGCAAGCTGCTAACCCTTCCCGGATTTGGAATTTTGTTGAAATTAATGTTTCTCTTGAAGAACTGCAAAAATTAAGAAGAACTCGAATATGTCACTTAGTTCAGCCCTTGGATACAGTGTTGGATGATAGCATTGGCTGTGCAGTCTGGTTTGCTTCTAGAGGAATTGGTTGGTTAGTGACCCAGGATGAAGTGAAATCATATCAGAGCAATGCAAAGGTATGTCACAGTATATCTGCTCAGAAGAATTTGAGACCTAATTTTGACCCTTAAAGTGTTTAGCATTTAGGTTGCAAGAATATAGCATATTTTAGTTGCACTTAAACTACAATACAATGTTTATGACTTTTTAAAAATTGGGCATATTTTATTATTTTATGACTTTGTGGTTTTTCTCTGAAAATGTCTTTGAGATGATAATTTTTTAAGGTTTGCTTTTGTCTTAGTTGTTTTCCATACCGTATAGTAGGTAACATTTTTTTTTATGTGGATTTATTTAAACCTTTATAGGTAGTTCTTACTGGAATTGGTGCAGATGAGCAACTTGCAGGTTACTCTCGTCATCGTGCCCGCTTTCAGACACATGGGCTGGAAGGATTGAATAAAGAAATTGAGATGGAACTGGGTCGAATTTCTTCTAGAAATCTTGGTCGTGATGATAGAGTTATTGGTGACCATGGAAAAGAAGCAAGGTAACTAATTCTCTGAGTGTTGGGTAATTTTGTAAAAATAATAAACTAAACAGATTTTTAGGTTCCTTTTTTCTTTAAAGATTGTTCAAATGAATAATAGTAGCAACAATAATACCTTGGCTTTACATAACAAAGACAGCAGCAAATCTGGGAAGGAGTTAGAGGAATGGTTATTTTCCAGAATCATTCTCCAAGAAATGGCTTTTCCGTGATTTTCAAAGATGATACAATAACATGTTTGCTTTTAAGACGACAAAGAAAAAGACTGTAAAGCTGAGATAGTGAAATACCGAGAGAAGCTATTTAAAGGGTTTTGTTGTTTTAAATGTTTGCTTTCCTCCCAATAAGAGCATAGGCCCTACTCCCAAGCTTTCTCCTCCAATGTCATATAACCCAGCTTTGTCTCTAGACATTTCTGTATATGTAGATCCATACTGATTTAAATGGTGGTTCTAGTACTGGATTTCCCTCTGTTGTATTTTGAACATAATTTAATTGTATGTTGCAAGTTACCTAAAACCTTCAAAGAGATCAAGGCACTTTCGTATGTATATTCTTTTTTAATGTGGGGGTTTATTTTTACCTACAACATATTTCTGATGATAGTAAACAAGTGCTTGAATACATCTTTTTAAAGCATTGAGGATAAAGGAAGATGTATCATTTAGTTATAAAAAGCGGAAATTTGTTCAAGTAGGTTAATTTATTAAGTGGTAGTTAATTACAAAAAAAATACAAGCATGCAAGGACAGGGAGTCCAAATAAGTTTTGTGGGAATTGGAACATAATACACCTTTTCTGAGACTTCATTGTTTCTACTTTAGTGTTCCCTCTTTCCACTGAACCATGGTTGCCTTTACATGGTTGTCATAGTTATGTTGCCAGTTCTGACTACTGTGTCATTATTCTAGCATGATTTTCAAAATTTATTTATAAAGAGATAAATAATGCCACAATACAAAATCATTAAAATGTTTTCCTTTTGAAGGATATATGTGTGTGAGAGACAGAAACAGAGAGAGAGAGAGATTCAATCCATTATTTCAGCTAGATCAGAGAAAAGGAATTTATTTTATTTAGTAAAAGCAGTTAATTCTAAAGGTGCCATATGATACTCTCAAGTAAAAATGTGTATGAAGAATGTTTAAAACTGCTCATACAGATAATATAGTGACTAGATCTAAATAATCATTTTATTATGTATTTTTGCATACATATTACCAGTTATCTATTGATCAAATTTTTATATTTAAATATGCTTTTACAATTAATTATTTTTATAAAATATTACGTATAACAAATACCTTTACTTTTTCCAATCTCTCTGAGCTTGAATAAAATTATAGTAAAATAGAAACACTAGTGTAACTATTGTATTTTGAAGAATGGGAAGAAGGGAAAATGTTAAAGCATTTTAAACAGAAAAAGAACAGAATTTTCTAGGAAATCAGGGAAGCCAAAAAGGCAGAGAGTTATTTTTAAACTCTAATACCTTGTTCTATTGCACCAGATCATCACCATTTAAACAGTTTAAATGTAATTAAGTAATTTCGATACATACAGTTTTACCATAAGTAAGTATTTCCCAAGTTCAGGATTATAGAGCCCTTCTTTATTGGTTTCATAGACATAATAAAGAGCAGATATAACTGACTTATGAACATGCTTGTTTCCAAGGCATCCCCAAAGATAACTCATGAAACAATTTGAAGTATTTTCTTGACACCATAGGGCTAATTTATTTAGACAAAATTAACTTATTTTGTAGTGTGAGTATTAAAATTACAAGTTGTGAAATAATGTGATTAAATTTTAGCTATAAAATTGTGTAAATAACCAGAATATTTTTTAATTGAGAAAAATAGCACCCTCAAAAATAATTTTAACATTGCGTAAAATGCAAAAGAAATGATCATAACAGATTGATTTCATTTTATATAGTGGTTATATTTATCTATTTATTTTAGATTTCCTTTCTTGGATGAAAATGTTGTCTCCTTTCTAAATTCCCTACCGGTTTGGGAAAAGGCAAACTTGACTTTACCCCGTGGAATTGGTGAAAAACTAATTTTACGTCTTGCAGCAGTGGAGCTTGGTCTTACATCCTCTGCTCTTCTGCCGAAACGGGCCATGCAATTTGGATCCAGAATTGTAAAAATGGAGAAGAATAATGAAAAGGCATCTGATAAATGTGGAAGGCTCCAAGTCATTTCCTTAGAAAACCTTTCTATTGAAAAGGAGATTACAGTGTAATATTTTACAAGGTAATAACATTTATTGAATAATGATTATATAAAAATAAAATACTCTGCTGCTTTATTATTGTATAATGTAGTGGTCTCGAAGTTCATTACATGAATTTTTTTTAACTGTGCAGCTTAATTAACCAATTTAGTCGAATTGACCATCTACAGAAAGATTATACTTGAAAGAACTCGGATATTTTAAACTGTGATATTAACATTATTTTGAACTCTTACATGGTAATGTCCCACCAGCAACACTTAAAGAAGGCAGCTTTTACTGACTCTTTTTACTGTAGCTACATTAAAAAATAACTCAATTCGTTGTCATCAGGGTCATGGCTTAGATGGCCTTATTTGACAAATGAGAGAACTAAGGTTTAGAGAAGCTAAACAATTTGCTTAAGGTTCACACTCCTGAGCAATACTTGGTACTTATACTTCATCTCTTTAGGCAACTCGTTTTCTCACTCAGAACTTTCGAAGACTATTTTAAACATTCTCCTGTCCCACAAATCTCTAAGGTCCCTCTTTTTGCCCTTTCCTCAGCTTATGACCTGAGCTTTTCACAGAGATCAAACTCATCAGGCCATGAACTGCCTCTACTTTCCAACACCAGAACTTCTAACTTACCTGTAGCTATACCCATCCTTTCTCCTTTCTTGCCACTAGAAAGGGAAATGTGTCCACACATCAAAAGGCTGTGCCTCTACCTGTTCTCTGTATCCCAATTGTTCCTGCCTATCAGAAACCTTATACTCCTCTCTCTAGTATCTTCAGCCTCTTCTTTTCTGTTGATTCTTCCTATCATTTAAAATGTTCTAGTCTGTACTAATTTAAAATGCATATCCCTGGTCCTACAACTTCCTCTACTTAACCATCTTTTGCTTCTCAAGTACATATGTCCTCTCTCTGCCTTCTCATTCACTCAACTCCACTCAACCTGACATCCACCCACATGATTCAATTATGACACCATACCAACAGTGCCTGGCTCATAATAAGTGTTCCATGAAGGTTTGTTGATTGAAAGAATGATGCTGGAAGTGGGATTCCAACTCAGGACTACCTCAGGGCCTCTGCCTCTGCCTCTCTCTTTTCACAGAAATACGTAGTGAAAGCAGAAAGTAATAGAGGCAAGGTGACCACAGGGGCAGGATGTGAGGCCTTCTATAGAGGGGGCGGGGCATGTGTATGAAAAAAATCTAAGCAGCTTCAAGTGACTGACGCTGGTGGAGGGGGGAGGCACAGTCTGCAAGAGCACAGCTGGGGGTGGGAGAACCCTTGGGGCTCAGCCCAGCACCCCCAGATTCTGAAGACCAACGGCTCAAACCCGTGGACTGCAGGTGAGGTGGAGGGCTACCAGAGGGCGGGGTGTCCACGCTGGGTGAAGCAGGCCTCCAGGCTCTCAGGAAGTTCCCTTCAGATCCTCCAGGCTGTGACTTGCCCACTGGGGGCTCCTGGCTGTGAATCTCCGCCCCGCATGGATGCAGCTTCTCTCTCCAGGGCAAGCAAACAATCATTTCAAAGTAGGTTTCTTCCTTTTTCTTGTCCTTTCCCCTTTCCCATGTCCATGTGGGTATAGGTCTTGGACTTGAGTATGGACAGACTTAGATTGATTCTGATTCTGAAGATGTGAAACCTTAGGCATATTCTGCAACCTTCCTAGTCTCCATTTCTGTATCTATAAAGTGGGAATACTGACGCCTATCTCCCTTAGCCGGGTTCTCAGTGTCTTACCAGCATGAGCCTCACTTCTTAACTTTTTAGAAAATCAAATTCACTGGCCCCACTCCAACCAACTGAATCAAATTCTAGGGAAGGCCCAGCAACCTGTTTTAACAAGCCCCAGGTGATTTCAATGTAGGCCCAATTTTGAGATCTGTGAAAAGGGAGCCAATTAAATGAAATAAAATATTGTGTATAGAGAGTTGGGCAAATAGTAGATACTCAATAAACAGTGGTTATGGTTATTTTTCCAGGAACAGGGAGGCAGTTAGTTACACAGAAACTAAGCAGGCACTTCTTTTCTTTTAAGCAGGTTTTTATTTTCTTGCAGTAAAAAAAAAAGTAAACAGAAAATATGCCAAAAGTCCTCTCCAACAAAGAAAAATGGGCATGCAACAGTAGCGTCTCATATATACTTATATTTCTTTTTGACATACTTGTTCATTTGATTACTTTAGAAAAACAAAATGATTAATGTTAATGGTTCCACAGTTTTAATTATTTTAATTCAAATTTCAACTTACTCTGCAGCTGGTTTAAGATTGAAAAATGTATTAGAACTACCATGTGACCAAGCAATTCTACTCTGGGTTGTTATCCGAAGTAAAAGAAAACACTAACTTGAAAAGATATATGTACCCCCATGTTTATTATTTACTATAGACAAGATATGGAAACAACCTAAGTGTCTAACAACAAATGAATGATTAAAAAAAGATTTTGTTCTTTTTTATTAATGAATAATATTACATTCTATCTTACCACTTGTGACAACATGGATGGACTTAGAGGGTATTATGCTAAATGAAATAACAGAGAAAGATAAAATATCGTATCATTTTATTTATATGTGGAATCTAAAAACAAAAAAAAGAGTGAACAAACAAAACAAAAACAGGCTCAGATACATAGAACAAATGAATGGTTACCAGAGGAGAGGGGAATGGGGGAATAAGAGATACAAACTTCCAGTCATAAAATAAGTATGTCACATGGATGTAAAGTACAGCACAGGGAATATAGTCAATAACATAACATTGTATGGTGACAGAAAGTTACTAGACATATAGCAGTGATCACATTGTAAGGTATATGAGAGTAGAATCACTATGTTGTACACTGAGGTGAAACTAATATAGTATTATATGTCAACAATTTTTAAACGATTTTATAAAAAGATTGAAAAATGTAATGGTTGACCATTGAACAATTAACCTAGAAAAGATGAAAGGAACAGATACAGTTTTTCAGCAATCCAGCTTCATTACCATGACAAATTTTATTGCTTGTCTTTTTCTTTTTATTCATTGCAGAAACTTCAAAAACGACACACTAGAATTTATTAAAAATGTTGAGATTGCCTAAAAAAGGATTACCTAGATTCGATCAAATTCAAGATGAAGAAACCTACCTGGAAAATTTAGCAGTACAGAGAAATGCTTCTGCTTTTTTTGAAAAATATGATCGCAGTGAAGTACAGGAGTTGCTAACTACTGTACTAGTTAGCTGGTTGTTTGGCAAAGAAGATGCCCGCTCTCAATTAGATAACCCGTGTGGAATCATGAGTCAAATGAATAATGTGGGCTTCGGCACTGTAATCCTACTGACTCCTGTGGACCCTACTGCCCTCTTAGACTATAGAGAAGTCCATCAGATAATAAGAGAATTGGCTGTTGGAATTTATTGCTTAAATCAAATTCCTGCAATCAGCTTAGAAGCTAATTATGATCAGAGTTCTTCATGTCAATTACCTCCAGCTTATTATGATACCAGGATTGGGCAAATTCTGATCAACATTGACTACATGCTGAAAGCACTATGGCATGGAATATACATGCCCAAAGAAAAACGAGCCAGATTCTCTGAATTGTGGCGTACCATCATGGACATTGATCCAGATGGGAAGCCTCAAACAAATAAAAATATTTTTGCAGAGTTCAG
>NW_006442484.1:55527165-55546543 GCF_000325575.1 Pteropus alecto
AACTTAATTTTGTTAGAAGCCATTTTTTAAATTTAAAGGTAATTTATCTGTGGCTCAGTTTTAGGTATTTAGCCATATTTTTTAAAAAAGATTTTTAAACTCCAAAGGATCTTTTCAATAAAACTTTTTTTCAATGTTTCCAAAAATTATGTTTTAAGTCAAACATCTTGCCTTTCATCTTAATCTCCAATTTATGCAGAGGAGATCAGATTTCAAATACCTGGTGGAGGGTTTTCAGTTTACAGTTTTTGTCTTATATGACCTAAGTAAGAAAATCCATAATAAAGCCAAGGGTAGATGGAGTTGACTGAGAAAAATCTTCAAACTTGAAAACAAAAATTAGCCATCCACACTGCCATTTTATAAACCTCAAAAATGAATAAAACTTAAGGATAAATAATGTGCATCAGCAATCTAAGCTTTGACATTTTAGTAGAATTTGGTTTCATGAGTATTCTTGATTCATCTAACTTTTAAATTCCTCTCTTCTCAGGGCCATACTTCTCTAATGTCTATATATAAACAGTAGATGCCTCTCAATCCTGGTTCATCCCCTTCAGCATATTTAAATTTTTTATTGAAGCTTAAAAAAAAGATCCCCCCTCCTTGGTTCCTTGGCAGTAGGCCAAGTGGAATGGAAAGCGAAATGGAAAATGTATACCCCAACACTGTTTCCAACTGCTTTCAGTGATCAAATATATATAATTATTTTCTAAATATATTCCAAGTTCATGAGCACAGGCTTAAAAACAAGTCTCAATGCTGGTTGAAATGTATTAGAATTTCACTTGACTGGAAGAGAGACGCTGGCAATAGATTTTATATTGATTCTTCTCTAGGCTCTTTCTTCACTGCTCTCCAAAATCCATTGTCCCATTCTTAGTTCTCCTCTCTCGGTTCCCCACCTTCTTCCTCTTCTCCTCTCCTTCCTCTCCCCCTCCCTTCCTTCTCTCTTCCTCTCCCCTTGTCCCTATTTTCCTCCTTCCTTCCCCCTCTTAGTGAGGAAGAGAATGGGCTGGGCTACCTGGAAAGGCAATCTGGGGGTCTCACTGCACCTTAATCTGATACCATGACCTGTCCTTCGGCGCTTCCAATTTCTGAGCCTTTCTGTCATGAGAATCGACTTGCTCCCACCCACAACAACCCAGAAAGTTTTAGAGGTACCAACCATGCTCTGACTTATATTTAGATTTTTTAAAACTGTCAGAAACACTTTAATTTCTTTATAATCTCTTCATTCATTTTACTCTTTAACAAAAGGGAGGTGAATCATAGTGGCCGTTTTAAAAATCCAAGAGTATTGTGGAGATTATAGCTATAGATATAGACATATAGATGGATGGATGGGAGGAAGAAGAAGGAAAGGAAGGCAGGGAGGGAGGAAGGAAGGAAGAAGGAAGGAAGAGTTTAAAGGGAAAATGAAATAGGAACACATTGATGTATCATTTACACTTTAAAACACATATGTTACAAACTGCATATTTTCCTCAGTCATATTTTATGTTTTCTCAAGCCTAGATTAAAGGTAACATTATAAATGCAATTATTTTTAAAAAGACAAGAAAGTTCTTAATTTCATCATAAATGGGAAGAAAGTGTAACAGGAAATTTGTCATAATAGTAAAATCAAGTTTTAATTCTTATTTGATGTATCACAGTTAGCAGGCAAATTCTTTATTGATTTTACGTATATAGCTTCTGTTATCAGCACAAAAGTAATATGTAATATAATGCTTGAAAACCAAATTATACTTTTAGCCCTACTGAAAAGATGATTTCCTGCTTAAGAGAGATCACATTTTCTTGTTCTTTGATTTAAAGATGGGACTTGCATTATTGTTTCTATGGTATTGTTTCTATGGTATTTTGAAGAGAATGGGAATTTATTCTTTTTAATTGTACAAGCTTCCATCTTTCTTTACTCTGCTTATTTACCACTCATCCATCTTCTTTTCAATTTTATTGGCATTGCTTTACCCCTTTACTGTCATGTTAGTAGGATTTTAAGATGAAACCTTTTGTTCAATGTGCTATATTTATCAGGAAGCCAAACTGAAGTTTTTGCTTTCTAAAATTTTTCTTTTTCATTGTGAAGGTTTGATAGATATTACAAATGATCCAGACTTTAGTGGAATCTATGATGAAGACATGAATGAAGATCCAACATATAATCCCAACTGGCCTGAAGAAAAAGCTATATTTATGAAATATGCTGAAAATATTATGCTAAAGTTGACATTCAGTACCACACAAGTTCAACAGTGTGAAAATGTTTTTATATTTGAAACAGCCTATTGGCTTACTAATGCAATAAAATATAATCAGGATTATCTTGATATTTGTACCTACCAGAGACTACAGCAAAGATTATATCTTCAAAAAAAAGTTATTCAAAAACACTTTGAGAAAAAAAAAGAAATCAGAATAGGAATAGGATACTTAAAGTTAATATGTTTTCTGACTCCATTTCTACTGAGTTTAAAAAAGAAGATGAAGGTTCCATATTTAAATAGTCTGCTTCAGCCTTTTTCAGGTAAGAATATCACCAAAAAATCAAGTATAAATATATATAAATATTAAAATATAGTGTGTGATTCCAGACACAAAACCTAGCTGTAGCCTGTTAGAAAAAAAAAAAAATGTCTCCAAAGTAATGAAATATACTTGGTATTTGAACATAGTACTTGGTATATATTCATACCAATTATAATGGTTATTGAAAGATTTAAAACAAGTTCTGAGAAATTGGGAAATTTGTCATGTTCGTGATGGGACAACACTGTGAGTATATCATGTCTCATCCAAATTATAAATTCAATTCACTTCTACTCTAAATCCCTATCATGTTTTTCATGAAAGCTTATAAATTTCTTCTGAAATTAATATAGAGCACTAAAGGAAATTTCTGAAAAAGAAACAAAAAAAAATTTAAAACTTTAGTAATATATTGGCACTGTAATTAACAAATAGAAAATATAGGAAAATAGAGAGCTGAAATAGGACTATGCTAAGATGGAATTTGACAGGAATGCAGTGCAAACTATTCCTTCCACCCAAATTAGCCCATGATTTATTTATTTTCACTGGCGCCTAATCCTGTAGGCTTGTTATAGTGGGCTTTCTATTCAGATGAAAGTTTCAGTAGAAATTTTGCAAATCACTTAGTGAAAATTTGCATCATGAGCATTTAAATGGTGAAGATTATTATCCATATCTGTGAACTCTTTAAAAATGGACTCATGACAATGCTTGTCCTAGGGTAGGTGTAGGATAATGGTGCATGAGAAGAATTAAGAGGGCATTGCTTAAAAAGATGTTAGCTATATCTGTAATGTTGTATTACTTAGATTGTTGGAAGCAAATATGACTAAATGTTAATAGTCAATTCCAGGTGCTTCAATTAGGATGTTATATTATTCTTTGTATTTTCCTGTACATTTTGCATTTCTCAAAATACATTATATGCTTTATATTGATGAAACTATATTCTGCTAACAAGTCAAAATATTGAATAAACCTTACTGAGATTTTAGAAAAAAATTTTTTTTTTTAAAATGGTTTACATGTAGTCTCATTACTTTCTAAAAATGTGGGCTGGTTATTTTTGTAATGAGAAAATACCCACTTATTTCTTTTTATTGTCTCTTTTCATCTAAACTCGCTCAGGTAAGTTTTTGCCTATTTAACCAAAGATTCTCTAAGGCACACAATTTCAAATCTTTTCTAATAATTAAGATATTAGTCTTGAGCTCACATATAGAAATCAATAAGTAGAATGCTGTTTTGACTATTCTTTTAGAGTTTCTGCACAATGAAACTACAGAATTACTCAAAATGTATGGCATAAATGTATTTTTAATGTTTAAAATATACACTAAAGCATAAATAATTTATATTCTGTAATTGTCAATATTTTCATTTCCTGTGGATTTTTTTACTTTGTGTGAATGAGAATCTAGATCTCCAAAATGTGATTTTTATGTGCAGCTTTTCACTTTTTTAAATAAAACTTTTTTTTTTCCTTTTTTGAGATGACAAAGTTAAGACAGAGCGGGAATTGCCTCCCTTTATCTATGGACGAGATTTTAAATGCCAGAATTTTCACTACAAAGAGGATCAGTATTTTCATGTTCATGGAGGAATTGAATTTGATATTACCACCCCTTCGATTGAGAATGCTTTGGAAGAATTTAAGGTTTAAATTATTGTTCCTCAAATAGTTTGTCATTCAACAGCTCTTTTATCCTATTCGCCATTCAACAAAGACTCTCTGTTGGTACAGGTAGTAGGCAGCTTTCCAAATAAGTATCTTCCCAACTCACTAATTTTTTTGTACATTATGTAACAAACATAACAAGTGCAAACTATATCTAAGGTACTATGTTAGATATTAGAGATAAAATGATAAATAAGCTAGGTGCAACTATAATCCTCACAGAATTTACAGACTCTAAAGGACCATATTTGCCCTAGAATACTTAACCAAAGAGTGCAGTAGAAATCCCTGAACATACACTACATATTCTTTCATTTTTCTCAAAGATTAGTATTAGAACAGAGATCCTATAGAGTGTGGGAGTAATAATTCTTCATCTGGAATTTAGTATAAATATTATATGTTTCAATTGTCATTGCTTTTCTATTTTATATTATCTTTCCTTTTGTAATTTTTCAAATATATGTAGTTATTATTAAAGTCTGGTGGGACATTATATTTAAAATTTATCATTTACATGTATAAAACTTTATCTGAAAGAAGTCATAATTGTTTAAATTTGTTTAAAGATATGTTTTTTAGTAATACGACTCATGTTTTAGAACAATTTAGAAAAAATACGGGACTGTGCTGCTAATACATTTGTAGAAGATGCAGGATACAAAGAATATTACTCAATACCAGTCATGGAATTTAATGGAAAAAGGTAAGGAACTTTCAGCAATTATTTACTAGCCACAACTTGTTGAAAGTTAGCAGAAAAACAAAGAAAGCGTCAAAACACAAAGCCTAATTTAAAACCTTAGGTTGGAGATCCTGGAACAAAAATAACCCCCAGGAATGATATATGGACTCAGCGAAGTATTAACTGTTACATTTATTACTTTGTGCACTTTGATACATTCTGTGTAGTAATCCTTAGAGATGGTAATTAGTTAATTTAATTAACACAATAGTTAAATAGGGATGATGGTGGGGATCAAATCTGTGGGCCCACTGAAAAGCAGTGGACTCACCACATACCCCTTTATTTCCATAAGGAATATAGTTTAAAATCCTCTTCCTCTACTGGGTCTCGTTATGCCTGTCATCTTTTGGAGCAGTGTGTTTCAGTATTCTTAGGATCTTTTATGTGTGATGTTCTTGGAGTTTCACACCTTGGACACTGAAATTTGGAAATATGGGCAATAGAGCTTAGAGGAAACATTTGGGTTGGAGGTTCAGATTTGAGATTTAAAAACATATAGGAGGTAGTGGTTGTAGTTGTTGCTGTTGTTTTCCCATAAAGGCATGGAAGTAGTTGAGAGGATGAGGCCAAGTCTGGAACTCTGGAGAATAGCAGCCTTTACAGGATGTGGGGAGAAGCAGAGAAGAGAGCAAAGAGATTGAGAAGGAACAACACAGGTAGAAAAAGACCAAGAAAATTTCAGGAATATAGAAATAGTTAAAAGCATCAAATTCAGCAAAGAAAAAGGTCAAGTCAGTTTAAGATTGAGTAGAGCCCTCTAAATTTGGCAATGACTTGGTAAAAAATTTTAGTTATGGTTACAGAAGACTATGTGTATTGCATTGAAGGGTAAAGTTGGGGAGAGTTCATGAGATGTGAAGAAGTAAAGGCAGATTATAAATTTATTTCAAGATGAATGGCAGTGAGGAAATAAGGTTTCTGGAATGGACAGGTAATGTGCATCTCCCTGGAGGAGGAATCTCTCACTCAGTGGCCTAAAACTCCTTGACATACTCCATGTACAATCCTTGCCAACCTAGGAGACACCTCTGAATAAAACTTTATTTTCTCAGATTCTCCCAAGTTCTAGGGTCTGGCTGGGCACTAATGATACTGGGAATGCAGGGAAGAAGCTGGGATGAAAGCTATGAGAAATTGTGTGGGTGAAGGAATATGGCTGGCATAAGTATACTGCCATTGGGCTGTAAAAGATCTACTCAGAGTGTTGCAACAGGATGGCATAGTGGAATTGTTTCTCTAGTTTTTGACTAATGAACAGCAAGCAGTGAATTGTAGATAAAGTGATTTCAGTTTTCAGCATAAGCTTGTTTCCCAGACTCAGGTAGCATGGAGTAAAAATAAAAATCACAAGTGGAGTAATAATCAGTATTTTCCTGGCTCCTGTATCAATTACTAGAGAATCTTCAATTCCTTATAAAATCTATCCACAGACGATTATTTCTAGGAATCCCATATGCAGTCATGAATCAGCAGTCTTGGGTACTATGAGATACCTTCAGTTATCTCTCTTCCTGCCTGAGTTGCCCATAATAACCCTAAAGTACACTAGGCCTTTCAACACTGTCTTTATTGTCTCTGGCACTGCTGCTCCTGGTTGTAGAGCTGGTGTCACCCCTGAGGCTGGCTCCTTCTGATGCCTGCTAAATAGTATGTATCATCTGTCGAGACATTGAAGCCAATCCAATGAAATAAGGAAGATTTCTATTCCAGTTTTACTGATTTCGAAGAAGTGTTGCCATGAACCTCTAATACTTTCGTGCAAAATAGCTATTTCAGTCATTTTTCTTACAATTGTTTCTTTCTATGATGTAGAGATCATTCTATGTTGGTACTGGACCAGAGAATAATCTGAATGATTGAAGACAAGCAATCTCAAAATCTCCCATTTTCTTTGATTTTGTTATTGGACCAAGCTCATGTATCTTGATGTTCTCTTTGCTCAGAATGATTTATTCCATAGGAGACTCAAGGTCCCTTACGAAAATAAGATCAGCTTCACAGGCCCTCTAATCATGCCTGGAAACATCTAAATCCTAGATTCATTTTTGGCCCAGGTTAAGTTCTCCCAGAGTCAAAAATTAGGCATCACAGTCAGATACCCAGTATTCGGCAGTCTATGAAAGTAGAACTCGTGAATTATTAAGGCGATAGTATCTGGAGAAAATAGATGAATTGATACTGGTACTAAAATGTTTCAGTTTGGGGAGAGCATGCGAGCATCCCAATACCGTTGTGGACATTAGAAGACAGGTCAGAAATCAATGTAGTGTGATTGTGGTGTGTCCAGGAAGTGTGGTGTTAGAAGCTCCTCACCACAGTCTCTAAGCTGGTTGCAGACTCTCAGGCCGAAGAGTATGGAAGGAGTTATTTTTAAAGTGGGGCTCCTCTATTGTCCCTGCTGATGAGTAGACTTAAGGTTTTGAGTAAAAATAGTGGTATATCACCATGCAGTACTTTGATGAGGGTTCCCTCATGGTGCTGGCCATCTGGGCTTTCTGTGCTTCCGATAATCATCTTTGTACAGGCTAGTATTGGCCTTGTGTAGGTTGTGTATCCATCCTTGGGGGTCACAAAATTATGCGGTCAGGCTTTCTCTGGATAGACCTTCACCACCTCTTGCTTCTCCACTTTCTAGGATAGGACAGCCCCCTACTGGCTGTGGATACTTGATTTGTATTGGATGACTGAACTGAATCTCTAGGAGAAATCAGTCCACCCTCCCTTGGTATTTGTTAAATTTATAAAGTTCGTTTTATTGCTTGAGCAGTGATATAAGAGTACCTCACCAAGTACCAGGCCCACAAAGGTAGTCAGCATCTTCTGATCCCATAGCAATTTACCACAGCCAGAGCCCACTCTCTGGAGAAGTCCATGAAGAGACAGAGGTTGCTGGCACCAGGATTCTCTTGGAGCAGAATGATGTAGAGCTAGCTGGGCCACTCAGGACCAAAAGACATCCTCAGAGTGATCCCCCATGCCTAGATCTATGAGGGTAATCTTGTGGGACTTGGGGTGTCTGTTTGTGGTATCCATCCTTATAACACCAAAGGAAGGTGGCTGTTTTCTTCTAGAAATTTAGTTTAGTCATCCAATACAAATTAAGCATCCAGGTCTGACCCATATAGCTCCTTAAGGCTCTAGAGCCTATCACGACTATGATTTAAAAGCCTTCAAATCTGAGTAAGATTCAAAACCTTTGGTTTGGGAGGCTGGAGTCTAGTAAGTGAGGCAAGTCCCCATTGATGAAGGTGGCACCTCCAAAAGTCAGGGCCCTAAGACAAAGTGACAAGTCCTACCACCTGGCCTGGTGTTGTACCAACAGTGTCGGTAAAGACAGCCTTTCATTTATATTCTCATGGTCTAGTTTCCTTTTGTTAGAGAGGACGTTGGGTAAGAAAAATGACAACTTCAAATAAGTGTGAACAGATCCTCAGATATGCCTCCATCCATGAAGAGGTCTATTATATTCAGAAAATTTAGTTTGAAGTAAAGGTCAAGGGAGAGAGGGTATTAGCCTCTGAATAACTCATAACAGAGTGTTTCCCTAAGACCTTCCTTTAACTGACCCATGAGGCCCCATGAGTCCTCTTCAGCTTCTGAGCAAGGAGTTTCCTTAGCATAGAGAATCACTGACTCATTTCCCTGAAAATTAGTACCACAGCACAAACTTCTCAGCACCCTTAGGGGAACTGATGGTCCCTGAGTGGCAGAGTGAAGAGCTATAGAAAGGGGTGACCACTGTCAAGAATGCTATATTTATAGCAATAAACAGTTGCATTTAGAGCAGGGATCCAGGTAACATTAACAGGCTTCTTGCTGGCAGAGGTAGAGTAAGCAGCTGATGTGCTTAATGCTGAAATCGGAGGGTGTGAAAAGGTATCTCATGGGAAAAAGTGATGGAAGGCCACCATTTTCTTTTGCCTGTGATGATAAGAACCCCAGGGAACAGAGTCTCTCAAAATGTTCCCACTTTTCCATTCTAGCATATAGGAGACTGGGTCTGCTACCTACCTACAGCTCAAGGACCTAGAGGGTTGGGGGTTTCTCTATTCCACTGCTGCAGTGAGTTAAAAGTCAGGGAGCCATTACCGAAAGCATCATTCCAGGTCAGATTAAAGGTAAACCTGGAGAAAACAAATATAGACATAATTCGATTGAAAGAGTTAATATATAAACTTGTAGGAGGAGGGTAAGCAGATGGCTAAAAGGTAAACCTAGAATTCCTTCAAGCCAGAGTTAGGGCTTTGAGCAACTTTGAGGCAGTACCCCTGGTCACTGGCATGGGAGGGCAAGAGTTGGTTAGGAAGGCCAATATGGAGAAGACAGTTGTTATAGAAAGACTTGGTTAATAACGGTTGATAATCATGTTATTAAAATATTTACAACCAAGTACAATTTAAACTATATTCTTATATTTGTTATTAAAAAAAAATAAAGTTTTGCTGGCATAGGAAAAAGTAGCAAATCACTTCAAAGTCAAAAAAATTTATCTTAAAAAAATTTTTTTTATAGGTATTATGTGATCTATTTTGAACTTGAAACTTTCTATCAGCAACTATATAAGACACAGTGGTGGGGAGCCATAAACGAAATAGTGAACAATCTGAGACTGAAAAGACTTCCACTGACAGATGCTCAATTACATGAACAATTTAAGAAAAAATTTGGTTTCAAAAAAGCTATGAAATGCAAGGTATTTCGGTGATTACTACATAATTTAGTATAAGAAGTTATATATAGTAGATAAGTTAATGTCTCAAATTTTTATCTTAGAGATAAATAATAGGTTAAATAAAGCCTTTAGTATGAAATAAAAATTTCACATTTTAGCAATTGAGAAGCTATACAATTCTAGATTATACATTTCTGGAAGAGTTACGAAACTACCTGTTAATGAATTAGATTGTGATTAATTCAATAATTGCTAATATTTATTGAATGATCATTTTATAAGCCAGGCACTGTTAAAATCCTTTCAACAAACTCTTTCAAGGTACTAGTACTATTGTTATCATTTCTATTTTACAAATAAGGAATTTGAGGTAAAGCACGTTAAGGATCTTTTCCAAATCATATAGCTCATAAACAGCAGAGCCAGGCACAAACCCAACATCCTGAATCGAATCTCTACATCTGCTTCAACAGCCTTGACTTAGAGCTTCTGAACCATATAAATTAAGTGGTGAGCTCACCAGTTTCAAAGAATACACTGTCACTTATTTACCATTTATTTTTTAAAATGTCCATAAATTTTATAATTTAATAACATGTTCATTTAATATTAAAATATTAAAGTAGTCAGAATGTCTCAAAGAAGTGTGTGATATTTTTACCTCTCCATTTTGAGACCTAGAGCAAAGAATGCAAACTGTATTTCTATAGCTATATATACAATTTTTAGACTTCTAAATTAGAGCTATCTTCTTAAATTGGAGAAGGAACTCTTTGCTTTTAAAGTATTTCAGAAAGATACTTTACTGTGTTTCAACTGTCTCCAAAGAAGAAGAATCTGTAACTTCTTTCTGAAAAAAAGGAAGAAAAAAAATCTCCCCAAATATATATTTTTAAGTTCTTGGTGTTTCTTTATAACTCAAACAACTTTCATCATTGCTCAGTGAGACACTTTCCATGTGGATCATGTGAAAATTCTACCGAAATCGAGCACCTAATCATATGATTATATTAATATATTTCATTGTCATTTTTCCCTTAAACCAAACTTTAGACGTAGTCTGAAGAAACTAATTCTGACCTTCTTAATAATGTTAGAGTATCCCATTTGGTATGAAGTCCGCTGTTGAAAGGGGATTATCCGCTGTTTTCCATACATTCAGCCGCAAAACCTCAAGTTCAACAATCAACGTTTCAGATGAGGCGGGTTACGCTATTTTCCATCACGCCGCTCTGCACAACAGAGTTTCTATTGTATGTCAACTGTGCAACGCTAACTTCAATGTCAACCAGAGACGCTTTATTATGTTTAGCCAAGGTATCACGTTTTAACTCTAAAATGTTTTTCCTTTCCTTACCCCTATTCAGCATTAAGAATGCATGTTGATTTGAGAACAAGGTTAAAATTGGGCACTGGGACCTAGAGCAAAGTTGAGGTTTTTGTTTCATGTATCTCAGAGGGACTCCTTTTAGTTTTCTAAGCATCACTTATTGCTCTCTTATCTCATGTTATTTATTTGTTTATTGTGTCTCCCTCAACTGAATATAAGCTCCATAAAGGGCAAGGATTTGGTTTACTTTGTTTGCCATGATATCCTAGTGCCCAGAAGAAAGCCTGGCATTGGTAGGTGCTCAAGAAATAACTGTTGAATGATTTCATGGATGGGCGAATACAGGGTAGCATTTGATAATCGCTGGCATAATTAGTATACTGTGATTTACTATTGAAATTCAGAGAAAAGGAAGATAGAGATTATAGCAGAACATCCATTTCTTACTCCAGGGTTCTCAACCAGGGGATAGTTTCTTTACACTGCATAAACTTAAATTACATTTAATAACAAAAATTTTTTCTATAATAATAATTTTTATAATTGATGACCCCTTTAAGGCTACCCACATTTAAACTTTCAAAAGTAATTTTTCCTGATATTTATGTATTCTCTGGAATGTATTTAACCAGTATAAAAATAATAAAGTTGAAGATGAAAGTGGAGGGCCTCCATAACTGAAGAGAGAAATAGACATGAAGTTCAGGAATGGCTGATGAACAAGACTGGCAATAAAAAATGGTGATTTATATTTTCACACACCAAAACAAAATGTTCTGCTTTAATCCTATTGACCACTAATAAATTTCATGCTCTATCACCATAATTAAAATGTTTTTTATATTAAGATGTTTCTATTACCTGATTAAAATATTCAATAAGAATAAACTTAAAATAGAGCACAAATTCAGTCAAATTTAAGTGCAATGGGTAGTTATTATTTAAAAGTGTGTTGTATTTTATGCCTTCTTTAGTGTGAAAAAAAGTCTTTGGTTAAAAAATAGTCATCCTGTGACTTACATTTCCATTGACTGAGAATCGGGTAGATTTTGAAATATGGAAAATGTATAACTCTAGTAGCAATGTCCATCTATTATTACTTAAGATACACAAAACCACTTCACCAGCCACTGGAGAGGCAGCATTTCCAGGTTTTCTCTGACATGATGTCAGATTCATGCAACATGCCCAGAAGGCTTGACCAAAAGTTACAACCAATCCTGTTTATGTAATCTTGCCATCTATATCTAAACATAGTCCTTTTGTTCTTATTAATATGTGTCTATTTTGACTAATTTAGGAAACTGCTATATATTAATAATCATACTTCTATGTGTATTCCCTTTTAAAACAGAGTCATCAAAAACAGATGCGAAAAAAGAAAGAAATGGTAAGATTCATGAAATATATAAGACTATACTTCATACTCTATATAAGATAATTCGAGGAGGGTTTATTTTTAAAGAAACCATTTACGAAGACCTGAATTTTGTAAGTGGAGGGTGATAGTTATTCAAACTAGCCACCTTGCATTGATGGAGGAACACAACTAATCTGAGGTGACTTCAGAGAGGGAACCTCTTAGAATAAATATCCTGACCTCCTTCTCCTCTCTCCTCCAAGGTTGCCCATTGGCAGATACTGATAAGAAGCCAAAGGACAGGGGTTGCTAAATCTGCAGGGACAGAAAGAATACAGGGAGGGTAGTAAAGGGAGATGAGTGGGCCTGCAGGGGAAAATGGACACCTATCTGGTCCACCTATCCTGTGGGAATTTACAGTTAAGTTACAATAGTACACTTCCTGCATTATTGCTCGCTCTTTTTTCCTTTTTCTTTTCGAAGTATTGCTTATGGCTACCTTGTATAATATTATTTATTGTGTCTCCCTCACTTAAATATAACATTGCCATGGTAGTGGCAATGTTCTATTTACATGCCCAGAAGAAAGCCTGACATTAGTGTCAGGAAATAGTTGTTGAATTAATTTATGGATGGATGAATACAGGGTAGCATTTGACGATCACTGGCATAATTAACATACAGTGATGTACTTTAGAAAATCAGAGAAAAAGGAGATAAATACGCTTTCAGGCCCCAAAGAGCATTTATTCCCTAGGCCATGGTTTTCAACCAAAGAATAGTTTCTTCAGACTACATAAACCCCTCCAGAACTTCCCTGATTGTATTATGTCCTTGGACAGTGTTTCTCATCCTCAGCAGTATTGATATTATGGGCTGGATAATCCTTTATTGGTGGGGGGTAGCGGGGGCTATCCTGTTTACTGTAGACTATTCAGCAGTATCCCGGGCCTCTACCTACTAAATACCAGTTACAACACACACCCCAGTTGTGACATCAAAAACGTCATCAACGTTGCAAATGTGTGTTGGGGAGGGGGCACTTAATCCCACTGTCCTGGGATAAATTTTCAAGTACATAGGAATCAGCCAGGGAGCTTGTTCAAATGCAGAATCTGATTTCAGAGGGTCTGGGTGGGAGCCAAGATTCTGTATTTCTGTTAAGCACACTTTAAAGTAGTAAGAGTCGCATATGAGAATAGTATTCCTGCCACGAGATTGTGCTGAAACACTTTTTGGAGGGAGGTAGAGAGCAGAGGAAGCAAGTCAGTGGGAATGCTGGTGTGGTTTTTCAAAAAAATCTCCTCATGTCATTTTGATATGTTTCTCCTGCTGAGCGCAGCCTACTGCCTCCTTTTCAGTTGAAATGAGCTAACATGTTCTAAAGTCCTATGATTAGGTCTCAGTCTTTGAGGGAGCCTATGCTCCTAGACTATGAACTTCACATGTACTTGTCAGTTCTCTCCCCCAGCTTAGGTGGGTCAGGATGGCTGGAGGGGTCTGGAGTTGGATATTTCCTTCCTCAAGATCAGTTAGGCTCTGGATAATACCCCAACAGTTTGGGCTCTGGTAAAACAGTTTCTCCTGAAGGCAGGCCTTGTTAAGAAAAACAGAGTGCTCTGGCATGTTTCAAAGTGGTTCTTTTCTCCCTTCCCTGCCAGAAGTTCAAAGGGATTTCTCTGTGATATTAGTATGAGGACCTGCTAGCGCTCCTGCAGATAAAACTCACTAAAGTGTGGGGCCCCCTATGACTGGGTTCCCCTGGCATTTTTAACTCTCAGACTTGTCCACACTGAGCTGCCAGCAATCTGTCAATTAAAGTTCAGGTTTTCCTACCTCCAGCACTGGTTCCTGTGGGGGTTTCTGCTTCAGTAAGTTGTCATTCTCTGAATCTGCCGATCTCTCCAATTTTGGGGGCAGTGTTTTTTTCCTGTGACCTCATTTCTCTAATAGATCTAAGAAGAATTGTTGAATTTTCAGTTTGTTTAGCTTTTTACTAGCCGTTAGAATGAAGTGGTGACTTTTAAACTCCTTACATGCTGGACAAGAAACAGGAATAACTAAGCAGTAGCTTTAAATAAATAGATCTGGCTCAGATGTTATAGATTATCAAGGCTATGACATAAAGCTTAGACTACCAAGGTAGGCAGGAGGCCATTGGAAGTTTCTGACTTGGGAGAAAAGCAGTGCTTTTTTTCTGAGATGAATAGAAGTTAGCTAGACCCTGGTCAGGGAAGTGTTACTTGGGAAAGGGAAGCTTTCAGGCAGCAGGAACAGTCCAGGGTGACCGGATAATTCATCATCCAAATGAAGGAGACTTGAGAATAAAATGGGCACTATTAATCAATCATTGTGCTGGGGCAGCAGGCATAGACCAATACTTCTCTGGGCAACCTGGGATGTGTGGTCAGTCATCTTACATCTGAGAAGCTACAAGAAGGCCCAAATGAAGAAAACAAGGTGTGTATGTTTTATGTATGTGTGTGTATGGTGTGTATGTGTATGTGTGTGTTTTGGGGGTGGGGAATAAGCTGGTGGTTCAGGTTAAGTCAGAGCCAGTGGATCCTCTTCCTGTATTTGTGATCAGATGGCCTTGAGAAAACACTGAAGAGTTTTAAGCAAGAAAGTTAAAAAGATCAGATTTACATTTTGAAAAAATGGATTGGGGAAGGGCAAAACAAGATGGGGATATCAGTTGGGAGGTGATTATGGCTTGGAGTAGGGTAGCGGTGGCAGTGAAGATAGATTCTAGAGAGAGATTTAAAACTTATGATGCACTGGTTATGGAGGTAAAATGAGAAGGAGGTGCCAAGGAGTCATTCGGGTTTCTAGTTTGTAGACCTGGCTGGATGATGATATCCTTCCCTGATTTAAGGGGCAGTGAAAGAGGACCAGGTTTGGAGGGAAAGGTAGGAGTTCAATTTTGAATATGTGAAGTCTGAGGTGGTATGTGGAGATGCATAGTGCAATGTTGAAGATACAGATCTGAAGCTTGGAGAAGAAACAGATCTAGAGATACTTTCCTGGGAGTCATCAACTTATAGGTAGTAAGCGAAGCCTTTGAGAAGATAAAAAGGACCAAGACAGAGCCTTAAAACTCATTTAGGCATCAGGACAATGAGAAAGTTCCCAAGGAGAGTGCAAAGGAATAGCCTGAGAGGTAGGAGAAAAATAGGAGGGTATGCTATCATAAAAGCCAAGGAAAGAAACTATTTTAAAGAAGAAGTGGTCAATTTACTGTTGAGAGATCTGTAAAATGAGAATTGAAAAACATCTACTGGACTTAGTGACAGAGGCCTTTTAAGTGAATTTCTTTTTCATTTCAAAGGATGTTTTCTCTTACCACAAAACATTTGAGTCAAATGGAAAATAATTTAAACAAGAAATAGCTTATTTTATCACCAAACTAACACATAGACTAAATTTTTCAAATACTTTTAATGTTATTTTTTCTTAACTTATTAAGAACTGATTTTTAATGGTCAGACATTGAGTTAACTAAAGAAAGAAAGAATTGCCTAAATTAATTCTTTTAGTGCTTATCTCAGAGCTTCTATATCACACAATACTGAGCTCTGGTTGGATATCAAAGAGGTATGTTTTTTTTTAGGATTTTTAGATTTTGACCACTGAAGTAATTGTCCATTTTTTCTAGGTCCAACACCTCTACACCTGGCCGCACAGGCTTGCTCGTTAGAAACAACCATCTGTCTACTCTCTTTCAAAGCTGATTACATGCTTTCTGAAAAAAGAGGCTGGATGCCAATTCACTTTGCCGCTTTCTATGACAATATCTGCATCATCATTGTTCTCTGTAGGAAGGATCCTAGTTTGCTAGAAGCTGAGGCAACGGCTGAGTAAGTTATTAAGCATATGTAAAAATATACATTTCTGCTTTCATGGCTTGCTTCAAATACTGACACTAAAAGAAATGGTGGGTATGATTAATTTGAAAAGCTGTGTAAGGCTTACTCTGCTATCATTTCTGGTCACTATTTTCTATCACTTATCTTTAAAATTTTAAAGACAGATCTTCAATTAACCTATGCATGTTGTCTGGAAGAATGAGAAGTAAGCCTTAGGAAGTTTATCCTATCCTAGCCTTTTCCAATGATATGGTTCTACAGCCTAGTTTATTAGGTTAACTACTTAGTGCCCTGGAAGAAGCCTGGCACTAGAAAAGAGAAAGTTGCTCTAAATTGGAACCTACACAACTGGGAAGCAGCCCAAGGACTCCAGGTCAAAGTGGATAAGCCTTGGATTCAACAGAAATATCTAGTGGTATCCAGAAGAAAAACACATTGAAAAGAGGAAAATAACTTTGAAATAGTGAAACATCTCAAACAATCTTCTGTTTCACTATCTAGCTAAGGACCACCCTTTAGGGGAGAGGTTTAACTTCTCCTGAGGGTACATTCTTGGCTGGTCATAGAAAGAACAGGTTATTGTTTTGAATCTCTGAACATGATTTAGACATAGCTTCATTCAGATATCTCTGGGTCTTCAAATAACCTGTCTATTATTATTCAGTGAATTAATCAATCCTCCCTATAGCTTGAGGCAGAGATGTGTATGAAAAAAGCTTTCAGGATACCAGGGTTTCTGGCTAATAGATTTTCTAATAGATTCCAGAAAGAGCTATGGACTGTGGAGACCTGAGTTCAGCTCCTTGTTCTGTCATATTTTGACAATGTGTCTTCGGGCACAAGGGGGCTAAAAAACTGGGTGGATTGCAAAAGGCCAAACAATTGGTTATTGAAGGTAGAAGTAAGAAGCTATCTGTGAACATAAGGGAGAAACAAAGGATTAGCAGGTGTGCTCTCCTATGTGGAGCTGAGGAAGAATGTGACCATGCTGGTGCATGTAACTCTGGAGCACAAATGAAGATATGACAAGGAACTGAGAGATCAGAACACAGATGGTAATCAGCATGGATGTTGAAGTCTCTGACAATTGGAGGGGGTAGTTGGTAAGGCAATGCACGATCTAGGGTGTGGAGAGGACCCCCTTGGGCAGCGGGCAATGGCAATGTGGAATTGGACAGGGTAATATAATTTGATAGTATATTCTTCAAATGAGGGAAATCAGAGCGATGGTGTTAGAAGTAAAAGTAGCCTTTATTCCTACCATTGAGTAGAAGGAAAGCAACATGAGAACAGACATGTTAAGGTAGAAAAGGGAGAAAATGAAGAGATGTTTACTCATAAAAGGCAAGCGTTTCCCTGGGGCCCAGGAAAAAGGGAATTGAGGAGAGGCTTGGGGCCAACTGGATAGAGGTGAGAATTCAAGAACAGGCAGCAAGAGAAAGGGATTTCACAAAGAGAAAGAGGTATGGGTAAAAAGATGAAAAAAAAAAAGTAATGTTTGAGGTAATGTGATGTGGTGAAAAAAGGAGGGGGAACTATGTATCAAGGCTGTGCTAAGCACCTTATCTGTCCCTTACACCAACACTGTCAGCTGATTGTTGTTAACCTTCATTCTTTTACAGACTAAGAAAGTAACCCAATTTGCTTAAGGTCACATTGCTAGTTAGCAAATCTATTAAGATAACACTTGATGCTGCTACAACAAAGATACCAAAAAATATTTGTAGTTTAAATGAGATAAACAAGTAGTTCTTTTTCACAAAGTCTGGGTTCATAGTCGAGGGCGAGCATAATGGCTTGGCAGTGTGAGGGACCAGACTTCCTCTTGTTGCTTCTTCTTGTGTGGTTTCCATATCCTGGTAAAAATGGCAATTCGTATTTTCATTATTATCCCTGTGTTGTAGCTATGAGAAGAAAGAGAGGAGAAGAGTCATGGCACACTCCTTTTCTCTTTAAAGAGTTGTCCAGGTAACTTTCACGAATATCACATTGGCCAAACTTAGTCTGGTGGCCATACCTATTCATAAGGAAATTTAGGAATGTATTATATGATTGGATAGCCATGGGCCCAGTCAAAAGCTCTTCATCTTCTAAAAAGCAGATAAGTGGGTTTTTGAGAAAAACTGTTAGTTTCTGCCACAATGAGGAAGCTTAGATTTGTGAATTGGACATGAATATAAAGAAATGGCTTGGAATGCTACCAGAGCCTTGGTTTCATCATTTGTAGAATGAGCTAAAATACTTGCTTTGCTTTTTCCTTCACTCAGAGAGTGGTTGTAAAGATTAAATGAGGTAGTGTTTTCTAAGAACTTTGTGTATTATCAACTTCTGAACAAATTATAAGACCTGATAATTAATTTGGGAGAGAGAGTAGGGGCAAATACTAAGCTAAGAATAGCCAAGTCAGGGGAAGCAAATCTATTTACTTATGGAATATATAGAACAATAACGTGTAAGAAAGAGAAGGTGATGATATAAATCAAACTCCTACAATACAATTTGGATAATTTTTAATAAGTAAATTTGACACTATATGTGCTCAATTATCATAATATGTTCCTTGATTTTTAGGAATCAGTGTACTCCATTGTTACTTGCTGCCACTTCAGGAGCACTGGATACTATTAAGTACCTATTTTCTCTCGGTGCTAACTGGAGAAAAACAGATATTAGAGGAAATAACATAATTCATTTATCAGTCCTAACCTTTCACACAGAGGTTCTCAAGCATATAATAGAGTTAAATATTCCTGAACTCCCAGTTTGGAAAACTTTGGTAGGTAAGTATAGAACACTTACTCTTTTTATAAATAAATGTTCTGACTATTATGCAGTTTAATTATTGATATTTACTCTTAAGTAGAGCAAATAAAGTACAATAATATATGCATCATATTTTAAACATCTAAAAATCATGAAATAAACATTTTTTAGTTAAAACTAGAAATACAAATAACACTGAACTATATTTTTATGTGTTCAAAAGTAGTTTTATTTCTAAATTTAAATCAAAGATAAATAACCCAAAAGACTACATTTCACCTAATTATATTTATTTTTATTTTCCAACTTCTCCAAAAGTCCAACCATCATCTTCTCCATCAAAGAAGCAAATTAAAAAAAAAAAAAAAAAAAAAAAGAGGAAGGAAAAGTTTGAAGGGAAAAGATTCCTTCAAATTTATTTCT
>NW_006442484.1:55546556-55573929 GCF_000325575.1 Pteropus alecto
CACAACCTTTCCCACAAAGAAACAAAATAAAAAAAAAAAAAAAAAAAAAAGAGGAAGGAAAAGTTTGAATGGAAAAGATTCCTTCCAATTTATTTCTCACTTCCTAATTTTAGAGACAGATTCGGCAACATTTTTCCCCACATGTTGATAAATGTTTTTGGAAACATTTTGTTCAAGATTTTTGTCCAAATTTATATTCGGTCTAGCCAAAAATATTATAAGATTTAGGGTTGCCAGGCCAATTGAATGTACACATCTAATTTTACTCCTTCTCAAGACCCAACTAAAATTATATGGCGATTAAATAAAAGTAACACCACAAGAAACAGCAGCAAACAAGCATTCAAGAGAAAACAAAAAAAGGATACAGCGGGAATAAAATAAAATATTGGAAACAGATAGGTAAGCCAACAGTGGGAAAATTGAGACCCTCTTGGACTCACACTGTAAATCCTCAGTAGGCCAAAGAACTAACACTGGCAGTCAGGAAAGCTCTTTGCAGAGGCTAACCAAGAAAGACCCAAAGATAGTGCAGTGGGAACTCTCTCCAATAAACAGGAAACTGGGAGTCTAACCCAAGAGAAAAGCAAAGGGAATTTCAAAGATGACAGCAAAGGGAATTTCAAAGGTGACAGCAAAGGGACATTCCAGAATGGAAACTGTATACCCAGGGACAAAGGGAAAATATGGGAGGAATTACTGATAGGTACAAAGAAAACTAAGCAGATGAAATAAAATAAGAAAATTATTACCTTCAGGAAAAACAAAAGTAAGAAAGGAGACACATCTGTAGTACACTACAGTGCTTAGCTATGAATATCTGTATAAGCATCATAATGTAAATGTTGAATATTTATTTAACTAAAAAGTATAAATATGAGGAAGGGGAAGCAGAGGAAATGTCAGAGCAGTGTTGAAAGAGCTAGTTTCTCATTTACCATAATCTGAAGTCAATCAATGATGTCTAAAATTGATACGGTAAAAGGTTACAGTGTGTATAATATTTAGAAATATGGAGATATGTAAATCACAGAAAGTATAGAGAAAGAGTCTAAAGTTATATCTGGAAAGAGAAAGTCGAAAGAATGGAGAGGATGGAGTAAGGAACTACTGTATTTTGCTATAGACCTTTTAGTAATATGTAACTCAATCATGAGCATGTATTACTTTAATAAAATAAAAACTAAAGCAAAAAAATGAAACCAATTGGAGCTGAGAACTGATATTTTTCCCAACAACTCATTTTAGGATGGGAAAAGATACATTTATGATTTTCAACCCCATTCTACATATTCAAAAAGTCTGAATGATTGGTTTCAAAACTGGCTCAATGTCTGAATTTACTGGGTACTGAGAACACATTCCAATTATGTCAACCCCCAAGAGATACTGGAAAGTATTTTCAATGTTTATATATGTGTGCATATGTATCATTAAATCTTAATCTTTCTAGGAGGAACTAAGACCATCTTGTTACTTTTAATAGACTAACACATTTGAAATACTCACCTCAAAAGTAGAATAGTATTCCTAATAGGAGTAGCCTAGTGGCACAAAAAGTTCCCAACAGCCACTTCTTCTCAGAACCATTGTTGGGAAGTCCTGCCTATAATGACACAAACACAATAACCAGTGAACATCTGGCCACTGTTTCTTTGTTTTGAGCCCTGGAATAGCTCTCCGTCCTTGCACTGTCCATTTCTACTATGAGTAAAAGAAGGCTAGTCAGAGTTTTTTATAAGTCTCCAAGATTAGCTCTTGGAGTAGAAGCTGAATTTTAAAAGAGAGAGCCGTGGAGTGATCTAGTCAAGACAGGAGCCAGATTGATTATTATAGAAGCTAGGTGTAAAGAGAGGAGGCAAGGATGCTTCTATGTGGTTTTTCTTGCACCATAGACATTTTCTGAAAACATGTACATTTGGATTATCTCCTGTATGGAGTATAACTTCATTCTTCCTCATACTAAGGAAATATATAAAACCTGACATATGATTTAATAGATATTAAAATTTTGACAATAATATAGTCATCCTTTATAACCCATACTCAAATTTTACTCAACAACTGATTTCAGGCCACTGAGGTATACTATTTTCCGAGTGAACCTGAACCATGTGACGAACCAATCCAAGTCATTCAGACCACAGATAAAGAATTTTTGGATTTCCTGTACTAATTACATAGCTTATAAACCTCAAAGATTATGAGTATATGCAATATGTTCAGCATCTCATAGAAGGCCACACACAGAGGGAATTTAGTGAATGCAGTTGATGGTGATAACGGCGCTCTCAACTCATGACTTCATTTGACTCGGACAGAAACAGAATTAATCATTTCATTTCTTGTAAAATTCTAACGTGTTTTTCTGTTGAATATTTACCAGAAATGTTGCAGTGTGAAAGCTATAAACGAAGGATGATGGCTGTCATGTCCTTAGAAGTAATTTGCTTAGCAAAGGATGAATACTGGCAATATATTTTGGATGCAGGTAATGTAAAATTCATTAACTGTCTTTTGCTTATGCTGTTTTATGCAAAGCTGTACTACATTCAGTTAATCACTTTAAAATCTATTTTCAATTGTAGAGGAAACTTTTTAGTTGATTTTAAATTTCTACTTTTCTTTTTTCTAAGATTATTTCCTTTACCTGACAACCTTACATTTTGTTTTCCACAGGATCAAAAAACAATATCACTTCCATTTCTCTAAAAATTTGCAAACTTAAAAATGATAACAACCTACTTTACCCCATAATACTTCTTATGTTTACTACTTTCATTTATAAATTATCTCTATTCTGTGTTAACACAATGTATTTTTAAAATTAAAAATTGTTTTTGTGGTTTATAGCAGCAGGCCTGAGTTTGTAAGTAGCTCTGCATTTAGAACTTAGGCTAACCGCTTACCCTCTCTAAGCCTGTTTCTTTACTAATAAAATGGTTCCTACTACATAAGGTTGTTCAGAGAACAGCATTGTCCAATAAAACTTTCTGAAATGATGGAAATAGTCTATCTGCACTGTCCAATATGGTAGCCACTACTCAAAGGTGAATATTGAAAACACATGAGATGCTCTATAAATATTTGTTGAATGAATGAATGAGTGAAAAAATTATTATAGGCACCCCTTACTATGTTCTTAAAAATGTATACAAAAGCTCTATGTCCAACAAAGTGAACCAAAGATAAATAAATCATGAGGTAGATTCCATTTCAGACAGATAAATAAAGCCCTAATTAATACCCATTATGTTTCCAGCATTTCTTGTGTGCTCTATAATGTGCTCTTTTCTTTCACAGTGTACTGATATAATAAGCATCCAACTGAAGCCAAATTTTCTATTTTTACCATGCCCAATAATTTTCATCTTTGAACCAACTGTAATTAATGAGGCCAAGGTTGCTTTTTATTAGATTCAGCACTTAATTTTTGCTTTTCAGTTGCTTATATAAAATATGGGTAAAATAAAATAAAATGTTCAAATAACTACACAAATAGTGCCACACAAATTTGATTCCTGAACCATATGATAGCTCAAAGAATTTATTTGTCAATAATCTTAAGCCAAAATTCAGTGTTTCAAAGGTGGCTTAGAGTTACAATATGCTGTGTGAAAATCAAATGTATGAACAATAAGAGCTCTCTATACTGTAGACAGACAGAAAAGTGCATTCATATAGATTCAAGTGGTAATTTTAGAAATATTTTATAGACTTACTTGTTAATTGTTTATATGGCAATACTCAAAAACATTATTTAAACCTTATCACGATAATTTCACTACAAATGGTTATAAATAATTCATGCTTTTTCTTGATCTCTACATTGCAGGCACCATTCCTGCCTTAATCAATCTATTAAAAGTTTCCAAAATAAAATTACAGTGCAAAGCAGTTGGGTTATTGAGTAATATCTCAACCCATGCATGTGTAGTGCGTGCTGTGGTAGAGGCAGGAGGCATTCCAGCTCTGATCAACCTCCTGGTTTCTGATGAACCAGAACTACACTCCCGCTGTGCTGTCATTCTGTACGATATTGCTCAACTCGAAAATAAGGATGTTATTGCCAAATACGTAAGTTCTTTTCATAGGACATCATTTTTGCTGCTAGTAATTGCCTTATATAGAAGCTAAAAAGATACATACCCATGTTATTATGCAGTGGCAAAACTCTCAGGGAAGAATTCCAGTATCAATGAGGACAGCAAAGAGCAAAACTGCCACAATCCCATGAGTGCCAAAAGTAAACAAGAGGAAGATACTACCAGAGCAAGCAAAGCAAAGGGCATGAGCTTCAGCAGAGCTACCCAGCTCCCCTGTCACCAAGTCTCACAAAGTGACTGTGGGCCCAGATGGATGCTACCTACACATTGGGTTTGTGTCACATCTGAGGAACCTTGAGCTTAAGAAACCGATCACTTTGTTAGCAATCAGTAAGCAAGCCTATTCTTTGTTCGGAGGGAAATGATTGCTAGTTACCTAAAAATCCTGAAGAATGGCCCAGGTGAAAGAGCTGTTACAATCTTGATACACTCATAATACAGTGGGAGGGCAAGAGGCCCACGGAGGACTGTTTCTCAACAAAAATATCTGGTAAAAATATCACCTGGGAAAACATGGAAGGAGGCCAACTGCCTACTTAGCTCTAGGGCTATGGTTGCTTCTTGCTGTTTATGAGAAGATATTACAAGAAACACTGTCATTTTAGCTATTTCCATTCTACCTGAGCAATGTAGTCCAATTGTGTACCAGAATTAGAAAATTTGTTTTTGTGAACACCAAGCAATCTTTGTCATGCTGTATTTCCTCAAATAAAACCCACCTATTATGTCTGCTAATGTATTATTTAAGGCCTTTTAACAGATATTTCTAAGTAATATTATTTTTCTAGTTCTCTTCAGGTAATGCTTCTTCATTATAGATTGAGTCATTTAGCGTTATAAAATGCACCCTTTTTTCACGTGTAATACTTTTGCCCTGAATTCTGTCTTGTCCAAAAATTTGTTTATGATCTGTTTTCTTTGTGCTCGCATGTTTAATCTGGCCTTGCCTATCCTTCTCTTTTTATGTTATTTCTGGTTGGTTGGTTTATTATCAATCATTTGGAAATTATATTAGAAATAAAGAAAACCCCCAACCCACCTTCGGAGTTAGTCAGTCAGTCAGTCTTATATATTTAGACCTTATAATCTTCAGTGATTCTGAGTATTGCCCAGAGTTAGAAAAAATGGGTCCCTTGTATGCAGTATAGTTTTTGCTTTGTCATTCACTTTTATTGAGTGTAACTCATTTATTGATGTGACATGTTTAATCTTAGTTCTGTCATATTTTTTTAAATCTTCTACTATATAGTCAATGTTTTCTTTCTTTTTTTCCTTTATCTTTAAAATCTAGGACTTACACATCAACGTTAGTTAGCTATTTTTCCTGGGATGTGGTATAACTTTTCAACATGTACATTCATCTTCTTTTATTTTCAGAAAGTTTTCTTGAATTTATATCTTTAAATACTACATCTCTGTAATATTCTTTCAGTTCATTCATATAACAAGTACTTTCAGAGAGTTTCTTATATAGCAGATACTATTATAGATGCTGGAGATATAGCAGTGAACAAAACAGACAATATCCCAGCCTTCATGGAGCTTTTATTCTAGTTGGGGGTAACAAGACAATAAACAAAGCAAGCAAATCAATTACATAGTATGTTATATTAGATGAGAATAGGTGTTAAGGAGGAAAGTAAAGCAGGGAAATGGGATTGGGGAGCTTGGTGAAAAATAATTCACTAATAATTTGGCATTTGAGTACAGACCTAAAATAGGTGTGAAGGAGTGTGTCATATTTTTCTGTTGGGAAGACCATTCTCATCAGAGGAAACAAGGGCAAAGCAAATGAAGTGGGAGTGTGTCTGGCATGTTCAAGAAATAGCAAGAAAGCAAAAATAGCTGAGGAGAACTAAGAGACACTCTTCGCTGGGTCATGGTGGACCACTTCATGTAAGGCTATGTGGGCAATTGTTAGACACCTCGGGTTTTACTCTAGTATGTTAAGCTCTTCAGTGATTTTGTTCTGGGAAGTTCTATGAAGAAATTTATATCACTCTACCTCTGTGTTGAAATAGGTAGGCAAAGGTAGATGCAGCAAGACTAAGAAGTTATTGTAGTAATCTAAGTGACAGATGATTGTGTCTTGATCCAGGGTGGTAACAGTGGAAATGGTGAGAAGTAATCATATTCTGTATTATTCTTTGAAAATTAAGTCACCAGGATCTGTGGGAAAGTTGAAAGATCTGGAAGGACCAAAAAAGAGACTAAGAAGGAATAGCCAGTGAGGAAGGGGGAAACCTAAAGAATCAGTTGTCTTATCAGTCAAATGAAGAAAGTGATTCAAAGAGGAGAGAATGATTAATAGTGTCAAAAGCTGTTGTAAGATAAAAGTCAAAAATGATCATTGAATTTATTGATCACTTAATTAGCTGACTATTTCCCTTTGGGAATACCAGTTATTTGTGTATTGTACCAGTCCTTTTCCACTCATTGTTTCATTTTATTTCATTTTTCTTTTATTCTCAATCCTGCCTTCCTTGTCCCTTGCTATGCTTTTTTAGAATTATTTTTGTGTGCATTGCAATTTGGCTTTTATATCTCTCTACATCTTTCCTGAGCTTTTCCAGCTCTTGTTTTAACTCCCACTGTCTCAAAAAATCTTCCCTGAGCTCTGGGATCTCTCCTGTGCACTTTTGTTTTATAGAGGTGATTAACTGCCTCGTTTTTTTCATTCATAATAATATGCCACTTTTGGTTACAATTTTCTTCTGCTTTGTGACAATATTTTTCTGATGAGCATTCCTTATCTGTCATAAGTTTTCTCTATTTTCTTAGAACCTGTTCTAGTTCTTTTTTGATCATTACTCATCTTTGAATTAGATTCTTTCTGTTCCAACTATTTGGAGGAAGTATATGTGGGAAAGGGCCTAGACTCAGGTTCTAAGCCAGCAAGAATAAAACTTAATGCCATAGGGTTGTGTGCATGGTCCTTTTAGTTCTACTTTTCCCTAACAGAGACTCGTGGATTGCACCTCACAATGTAGATTCTATTTTCTCCACAATGTGAAGCCTACCTCTTCCTTTTCACCTCAGCAATGGACTTCTTCCAAACATACCCTGTTGGTATAATTCCTTGTTCATCCTCGTCTTCCTCGATTTTGGAAACTTTATGCCAAATTGGTCCAGAAAAGAATCTGCTGCCATCCTGCATACCCATTCCTATCATTCCAGACAGCGAATTGTGTTTCTTTTTCTGCCCCTCCAGGTAGTACCACTCACTTTGAAAAACTGGGCTCTGTCAGCATTTCCTATGGCCAGTGGCCATGGGAGATCTCTCTCATCCCCGTTGACAATTCCTACATATTTATTATGGTTCAACATTACAGATGTCTTCTAGCTTTATTGAAAATGAGGTTATATTTCTGTTTCTTATATTCCTTATTACTCTTGCATTATTTCTGTTAATAGGGAGAAATGCCATATTTACTCCATTTAAAATTAGGAAATTATATTCACATTTAAAAAAACATTTTTTGTTGCACAAATCTAATTACCAATTATGAGTGCAATGTCTACAGTGGCAAATATTTCCAAATGGGCACTGTATTCAGTTGATCTTACTCAGTTGCTTACTTTTTAGATATTTATTAACTGTTACAGTAAACTTGCAGCCTAAATTTATTTTGGTATAGAGGAGGCTATTAAAAAAATATATTTATAAAATACTTACCTTAACATATAGCATATGATATTCTCAAAGTTGGATTAACTGTCACTTACTGTGACATATCAGTAGACACATTTGTTTATGAATAATTGTTCTCTCTTAAACAAGCAGGTATTTACAGCAAGATTATAGAGTTGTATTTATAAATAAATATTGTGTATATCTCAAATATATTTAATTGTAATTAAAATTTTTGTTTATTTTTAGAATGGGATACCGGCTCTGATAAATCTCTTGAAGTTAGACATAGAAAATGTGCTAATAAATGTAATGCACTGTTTACGGGTATTATGTATGAGAAATGAAAACAACCAAAGAGCAGTGAGAGACCATAAAGGCATCCAATACCTTATCACGTTTCTGAGTTCCGATTCAGGTGAGCCTCTATTTTTGTATTATTTTGAAGTGGCCAGATATATTAAGTGAGTAAACACAGGTTTGGACATGTCCTATATGAATAGATGTCCTGGATTTATCTTAGAATGGATCTAGACATATGCAATATAACCTAAATATCTAGAACACTTAAATTTAAACTGTCTAGTTTATAATAGGAATTGACTCTCAAAGGCATAGTTTTTAAAAATATTCAATTAAACATTTTTCTAAGTGGAAATATTGGCATGAATAATGAAAATAATGCAATTAATAGGCCCAGGACTCAAGCAGATGTCTCCTTGTGTGTATAACACACATTTTGACAGGAAGCTATTTTTCAAGTTGCATCAAGTCTTCAGATTTTCTATTAGATATCGATATCAAAAAGGTCAATTCATTATTAGGCTAATTATCAGACTCTGAAGTGCCTGATATCAGTATCAAGAATACCAGAACCTAGGAGGGAGTTTCGGTAGCCACTGCAAATGATCTTTTTAGGTTCTGTAACAATTATCTCACTCCAGTGAACATACACATAACAGTGTAATCTTCAAATCTGAGGGGATAAAAAATTGGGGGAAAGCTTGTTCATATTTCTTCCTGTTCAGTTTATCAATTTTTTGTTCTCATTCTCTAGTAATAAATACAGAATAAATATATTGGTTACAATGTTAGACAAGGTAATGGATAATGGGATTACTGCAGAGGGCTTTCTTTTACTTTAGAACTTCAAATTTAGCAATTATCATTTTCGAAGAGCCTCTATCACATAGAGAAATCATTTGAAAGTCCTTTCTCTTCATCACAAATTCCTCTAAGTTTTTCTCCATTACTAACAATGCTCTACTTCATTATTTAAGAATAACATTAGAGAAAGCCAGCTTTTATGAATATTTTAACCATAGAATTTTTACTTATTTATAATTGTCCTTTATTTTTCTTTGTGTTTTATCTCCTTAAAATTTAAAGACAGGGACTAGGTTTTCCCTATTCTTTTTCATCCTCCAACCTACGATACTTGAACAAAGCACAAGTTGTAGAGGCATTCTGAATAAACAATAAATGAATTCATGAAAGAAATCAAAAGAAATAAAATATTGAAATTATTTCTTTTGGGGGCTCTTGCCTTACCTGAAACCTAAATAAAAGTAATTCATCCAATAATGTAATCTATATTATCTCCTTACACCAAGGAAGAACTTAATTTTGAAAAAAAGTTTTTAATTTTTTCTTTCTACTTTTACAATTTATAAATGCTACATTTCTAATTTTAGTACTTTAACAAATAACTATGTAGGATGTTAACTGAGTTGTTAAGTTATAGCAGATCACAAAGGAATTTTATTAATTCCAATATCTTCTTCACTCTTCAGAACCACTTTAAAATTTTATGCATTAAGGTAAAATGACCACAAAGTAGATTCACATGCAGTTCCCTGAGACTGTGGATTTGTTAACATCTCCTTTGTCTTAACCCCTATTTCCAGAAGTTCCTCAAACTTTGCTGAGTTTGCTTTATTTTAGGCCTTTGTTTCACTCATCTTTAGCTGCTTGTTCCACATACGTATGTGCATGCATGTATGTTTTCTGATTTCATCTTTTCTATGGCATTTACTTGTCTTGCTCCATGGTATTAATAAAGGTTTACATGATACCACCATGGAAATTTAAATATGTAACAGAAAGCATACAAAAGGCTTTCAATTTCAAACTATCTGAGCAAAATTTAAAGAGCAACTTATCCTTCTTAGAATGACTGTTACATTTTCACTGCTGAAATATGTTCATATGTACTCATTACCTTCTAAAATCTGAAAACTTTGGAAATCTGGTTCCTAAGAGTTTTAGGTAAAGATTACCTCCACCATTAGGTTTATTCCACCCAACTCTTAAAGTTGGAGTTCCTCAAGCTTCTATTCTTGGTCTGCTGCTTTTTTCACAAAGCGAACTCTCTTTAAGCAATCTTACTTACTCTTAAGAACTTCATTATGGTTATCATCTATTCTTCACAGTTCTCTAGCCAAATTCCTAATTTATCCTCTGAGTTTTAAAGCTCATATTATTGGGGTTATTGAGGTGCTAAAACAGCACCCTTTAGAATTTCTATCCAATGGATAGACACAGGAATCAAACAGAGGTGAAAATTTCAGCCTTATTGCTGGAAAGCTTGTTTTGAGAAAACAGCAAAAAGATATTGCTAAAAAGAACCTAAGCCATGCATTTGAATGTTTCATTCTTCAATCTGAGAAATAATGTTACTCACTATCCCTTTCATGGGAGGAATGGGTAACATTCCTGAATGGGAGGTGAGAGGAGGAACTGCTACATTTTGGACTGATACAGGAATATGGAGTAAGAGAAAAAACAGCTCCCCTACACTCTATTAATTTTATTAACAACATTCAAGTGTTATTAGTGGTTCATCTAAAATGCAAAGTTTATCATGTCTTTCTTGTTCTTTAAATTATTGTTGTTGTTTTGTCACCTAGGCTAAAGTCCAAATTTCTAGCATAGCCTATAAGTCCTGCTCACCTTTCTATTTCAAAAAGAAATGACCTTCCTATCACTCCCTCCCTCTCTTACTTTACTCTCAAATAATATTGAACTTATTGCTATTTCATACTTCTGGCCTTTGACCTTGCTCCACAAGGTCAAGGATTTTCTTTGTTGGTTCATCACCATTTCCCAGTGTCTAGGAGAGTGCCTGGCATATAGTAGCTACTCAATAAAATATTTGCTGAGTCAATAAATGATTAAATGATAAAAAATATTCATGACAAAAAGTTAACATATTTTATTAACTTGGGTATATAAATTGACATGAACAATAAGGCCTTAATAAAATAATTAACCTGAATAGATAATTTATGAAAGAACAAATGCTAGATTTAGAAAGTCTGGCTTCTTGAATCCAAAAACACTTTTTTGTAGTTTTGACTTTTGAAAACATATTGAAGTCTTACATATTTTTAAAAAAACACATTAAGCCTACAAGACTACAAGAGGAAAACTAAAATTGAATACAAACAGAAACAAATGAACCCAATTATATCTTAAATGAATTACATAACTAGATTTAAAAAGAAAAGAAATGTATACTAGTATCTTTGGAATATAGTGCTTTACTACATAACATATCTAAGAAAGAGAAAAAAAAAAGCCAACTGTAAATATATCTTGAATTCTTCTTAGTGGATTTGTATTCATAGTGATATGAGTAAAACAGCTCTGAATCTGTTAGTATTGTAGGACTAAGCATATGAATAAATATCTTGATATTATTGGGCTCTCACTGTGAAAAAAATATCTGGGAAGGAAAAAAATATCTGGGAAGGAAAAAAATATCTGGGAAGGAAAAAAATATCTGGTGCAGAATCTGGGAAGGCATTAAAAATACTGTGGGTTTGGACTGGAATTGGAAAATTGGAAATATATAATTTTCCTAATTTTGTCTGCTAAGAGAGCCTAGAAGCAATAGTACTGCAGAAGCAATAAGCTCAGTTAGTACCCAAAGCTTGATATCTGAACACCATTCCTCAATAAAAGGAACCCAGAGCTTCTTTTATTGGAGAAATGGTTGATTTCAGGGCTAGCGTAGAAGAAGTATGCAATAAGTCTGAAACATCACATTGTGATGAAAAGTGAAAAAAAATGCTGAAAAGAAAATGATGACGGAGGTATATCTAAAAGATAGAAACAGAGGCTAACTCAAAGGGGCTCCCACTGGCTCTTCAAGTTGAACAGTCATGGAGAATTGCCAAATCTTGGACAATTTGAGTATCAATACAAATAAATTAGTAGATATAAATCATTGAATAAAATAGAAATCCCAGAGCTCATCTTGATGATTGGATAAACAAGGAAATAAAGAAGTAGGGAGAGTTCTTCTTTATAGTTCTACTGATAAATGTGAAGAGAGTTGTAGATTCGGATATTTTTCTGAACATTGTAATAAAGGTTAGTGTGTGCAAAAATCATCAATTGTTGCTAAATCTTAGGGGACTTTTTTGACTTACTCTTGCAATTTTCTGTAAGTTTTAAAGAATGCAACTGGTTAATAAGCATATATGAAAATGTTTAGACTCACCAGTGAGCAAAAACACATATAAATGAGACACCATTTTTTGCCTACCAAATTTCAAAATTTATGTATTTATTCTTAATGATAATATTTATATTTTAAAAGCTACAGTAACATTGATACTGTCATACTCTGATTCTTGAAAAAAATTACTGGGGTATGTTAAGTTATTCCAGTAATTCCTGGGACTCTCCACTAAGGGGAGATAGGAAGGAAATACTTTGTGTGCCAACATTTCTCCATAGCATTGTTTAAAACAGTGAAAAGTTGGAAACAGCATATATTTTTAAAAATGTGATTAAGGAAATGTGATACACCCATTAATGGAATATTTAGAAGACACTGATGTTCATAAAAAATAGGAAAATGTTATACTGGTAAATTAAAATGCAAGGCATTGTGTTTATAGTACTATATTAAATGTCTATAACACTATCTAAATTAATCTATATTCATAAATATAGTGGACGAGATTAAATGAAATGTTTGTGTTTGGGTGGTAAGTTTCTGGACAATTTTATTTTTATTTTCTAAATTTTCTATAAACTATAAATTTGATTTTGTAATATGGGAAATTGATGTTGTGTTGTACTTCCATATTCTTACTTTTTAAAAGAGTTAATAACTGGTTCTTGAATTCATTTGAAGATGTGTTGAAGGCTGTATCTTCTGCTACAATAGCTGAGGTTGCACGTGACAATAAGGATGTTCAGAATGCTGTGGCTATGGAAGGAGCCATTCCCCCTCTGGTGGCCCTTTTTAAAGGGAAGCACCTTAGTGTCCAAGTGAAGGGTGCAATGGCTGTGGAATCACTAGCAAGTTACAACCCTTCTATACAAAGAGCATTTCTGGAAAGATCATTAAGTAAATACCTTTTAAAACTCCTCAAGGTAAGAATTTTATGATTGTCATTCCTTGTATTCAATATTGAATTTCATACAATGAAAACCAAAATCAGTTCTGGAATAGACATTTTATAAGACAGACATTCCTACAGTGTTAAATAATTGCTCATTGAATGAATGAATATTTTTTTAAATAGGCATTTCAAATAGATGTTAAGGAACAAGGAGCTGTAGCACTTTGGGCCTTGGCAGGACAAACACTGAAACAACAGAAGTATATGGCAGAACAGATTGGATACAACTTTATAATAAATATGCTTTTGTCACCATCAGCTAAAATGCAGTATGTTGGTGAGTCATTTTCTATGTATAAATTTGCACAATGTAGAACAGGAACATTGGAGATCACACTTGTTTCTTGCTTTTCTTTACTAGGAGGTGAAGCCGTCATAGCTCTAAGTAAGGACAGCAGGATGCATCAAAATCAAATATGTGAAGGGAATGGAATTGCACCATTGGTTCGCTTGCTAAGGATTAGTAAACTAGCTGAAGGCACACTTCTGAGTGTCATCAGAGCAGTGGGATCCATTTGTATTGGTTTGTAAATTTATTCTCAATTTTTAAAATAACAAGATACTTCTCATTCTCTCTGTCCTGTTAGAGCTCTAAACCATATGTAATTAAAATTTTTATATTGGTCTTGCTTCTGAGCTCTAGTTAGAAAGGATAATGGCCCTGGCTATTTTGACTTCAAAGACTCTCAAATTTTAGGTTTAAGAGAAAAATATTTCTTCCATTGAATCTTGAGCACTCTGTTTTTGAAGGTATTGAAGTGTTTCTAATGATGGAGCACATTCTTCAGTTCTAGTCTCTTTCCTTAATGATTCTTTTTGTTTGTAAATTGACCACTAGGATCTAGTTGTTCCTTTCATTATAGAGGAATTAACATTTTTGGAATAACTGGAAAATGTGGAATTGTCAGTAATTGACTTACCAAAGTAAAAATTTGGGTTCTTTAATTACTTTCATGAATGTATGGGGCTGATCATAGATTGCTTCTTGTAGAGCATCTTTTATGTATTTATCATTTATGTATCTTCTCTGAAGTGTCTGTTACAGTATTTTGCCCATTTTTATTGTTCTTATTGAGTTGTAAGCATTTTTACTTATTCTAGATGTAAGTCCTTTGTTGAAATATGTTTTGCATATATCTTCTCCCAGTGTATGGTGTCTTTCCATATTTATAACATTAAAATTAACCTGTCAGTTTCTGAAAAATATCTTCTATTACTTTGATTGGAAGTACATGGAATCTATAAATAAATTTGGGGAGAACAGACATCCCAATAATACCAAGTCCTCCAATCCATAAACATGGTAAATCTCTCCATTTACTTAGGTCTTTAATATCTCTTAGCAATGTTTTATATATTTCCGGTATATATTTTGTCAATTTTATCTTAAGTAGTTCATATTTTAAAATCACACATAATAAATTTTGATAGAATGCTGGACATTGTGAGTTTTAAATTGATCTTATTATTTTCCTTTAAAGAGTTGGGCTCTGTTGTCATGCAGTTAAGTTACTTGGGATCAGTTTGATCCTGTCATAGCTAGCTTTTAAGCTTTGTTAGGACAAGTCTAGAGCAGCCTTCACACTTGAACTAACTTAACTCCAGTACTAAGATGATACTCTTCCTTGGGCTGGATCCCTAGTATAGCCTCTTATATTACTGCTAGTAGTAGTTCTTTTCCCAATTTAATGGAATTCCATCCCATTATTACCATGTGAAGATTCAGGCAAGACTTGAGGGTATTCTTCTTATAACATCACCATTATCACTATCATAATCATTACTAAAAGTACTCATTTTTTGAGATCTCTCTCTAGCATCTTCACATTTTGAAATCTCCTCTCCTACCCCTTTTCTACCTACTATGAAGTGAGCAATCCCTATTCTGTGCTTCAAGTATCCTTTTTCTATACCTTTATTAAAGCATTTATTGCACAGTATTAAAATCATGTTTTTTAAATAGTTGCTTCCCCTATAGAATATAAGCTTGTTAAGGGCAGATATTTTAATTCCTCATTTTAGCCCTACTTCCTACCTCAGTGCCTGGTGTATTAGACATTCAATACTTGTCAGCTGAATGAAGAATATTCATGTAATCCATGTTTGTGTACATCCCTGGGTGGCCAGTCGGGGAGGAGCGGACAAGAAAACAAAAGTGTTCTTTGCTCCTTTTATTTCCTCCAGTTCCTTCAAACTTCCCCAGATCACAATAAGTAGGTGGCTGGCTTCTCTTAATTTTCATAGAGGCCCAATCTTGTATTTATATTTAAATATAAACCCATTGTATATGTGTTGTGATATTTATGGCAAAAGAAGAGAATTAAAAATGTTCATGCATGTCACTAGAAAGATGGCTTAAGTTGCTTCATTTAGATTAAGCCTACAATTTAAAATAGTAGGTTATAAAAGAAGACAGTAAGATTATCTTTTAGCGTGTGAACTTAATAAATCCAGAAATTCTAACCAGATGATTTATGCTACTTTTTTGAAAAAAAATAAAATAAAATTATGGAAAACAGCATTATAAGCTTAAGTACCTTGTGCATAATTCTTCAATAAATGATAGTTATTATAGTATTATTTGTTGATATTCTAGCATTTCTGATTTCTTGTTTTGTGACTATTAGGAAACTATCTACACCTCTAACAGTAAGTGTCCATGTTTACTCATTTTGCCTTTTAAAATCTTAATCCAGGTAAATTAGTGTTGATATAGTGTTTCCTTTTGTAATTTACTAATCATATTATACTAGGACAGTTTATCTATCAAACATATCAAACTATGTTTGACTTCACCATTTCCAAGATGGAAAAAGTATCTCACTGACATGTGAATTCTTACAGGTGTTGCCCATACAAGCAATCCCATCAGTCAAAAATTTGTTGTAGAGGAAAATGCCTTCCCTGTACTTATTCAACTACTGAGAAATCATCCATCTCCTACCATTAAGGTATATATAAGGTTTTAAGGGTTTTTTTTTTCTAATACAGTAAAAATTAACAGAAATATGACTTCATAAGAATAATTTGTATCTTTATGCAAGTTAACAAGTATAATAAAAATATTTAACCTTTTAAACAAAATCCTAGAAGTTTTTAACAAAAAAAGTTGCTACAAAAATAGTAGTAAATTTTATTAAAACATTATTTCTTCATATTTAATATAAAAGTCATATTCTTACTCATCAAAGAAGTTTTATTCCTCAGACATTTGATTATTTATAGAATTTCTTCCCTACTTCCTCAGATACTGGTTGCTAAGATTGGATAGGGATAATAGAGATGTGTGATTTATATAACAAAATTTCTTAAATACAAGTGAATCCTGTCAGTGCTTCACCATCGAAACAGCCCTACCTTCTACCAAGTAGTTTGCTTTGGCTGGCAGCTGCAGTTTTCACAAGAGTGGACATTATGAAGAATGGACACTATGCATTGTTGAAGAGCCATTGACTCTTCCATTTACTTCTAATAAAATGCCTTTAATAAAATGACACTCAAATCCTTTTACTAAGGCTTTGGAAATTCAGGACATCTATAGTTGGCCAGGCAGGAAATAATAACAAAAAAATACATTTTCTCATCAAAATTTGATAAGGGCTCTGTTGGAAATAAGAAAAGAAAAATAACTTAGGAGGAAAATATATAAGTAAACATAGCATTATTTCTTTTAAAGAATGTGTTTGTTATCAGAAAAGATGTAAGTTATGTGACTTTTCTTGCTATGAAGAAGATTATTTTATTACAAGAGTTGATTAGGGAAACAAAGGAAGGAGCATATGCTAGCAATTCTTTGGCTTGAATAATAGTAAAATGTACACTGACTTTCAAAGTACAAATAAATTTCATAAGACTATGAAAAATGTCACATAAAAATACATTTTTATTTTCAAACATTCATTCTAATGGCAAAAGTTTACTTCAATTGCATCCAACTATATTTCAGTATATATTTTCAATGAGTTCTTAAACTTGTTAAAACAGAACAGCAATACATTTCAATACTTTTCCTCAAATAAGATTCTATAGTAGAAATATTTTTGAAATAATATTCATGTTTTTCAAATTCATAACATTTTTCATAGGCATGTATAGTGTAGTATTTTAAAAAGTTACCTGTTGAATCCTAATAATAAACAAGGTTCATTTACATCCTCCTAAAGGGCTTCAGAATGTGCAATAAATGACTCTAGAACTAGAGCAATGTTCCTCAGTACTACTCCTCAGTGCTTTGCTTAAGTTGATAAATATTCCACTAAAGCTTTACAACTCAAAGGTCAATAGCTGACAAGCAGTTCAAAAAAGCATTTAAAAAAAAAAGAAAAAAATTTGTTAGATATGGAAGGGATACAACTATGCCCTCGGATGGAATCTTGTGGTTGGAGCAGCACACAAAGGATACTTTCCCAGCTGTTCAAAATTATAGGGGACATTTCTTCCAGAAGTTGTAAATGCCACTCTCTACTAATGAGAAGGTTGGAATCAATGGATTTCATAGTATCTTTGAATTAGTATATCCCATATAAATGTTTGTATAATGAAAAATGTCATTTGATAAACCATGAGTGAATAATAAATTTCTGAAAACCATATATTTAGGTTGAAGTGGCATTTTCCTTGGCGTGCATTGTCTTGAGGAATAATCTGTTACATAAGGAATTACAAGAAAATGAAGGATTTAAGTATGATGATGTCCTTTATCTTCTTCACTCACAAGATAAGGTAATACCTTTACAAAATGTTAGAGCTCATTTAGAAGAAAATGTTTTTTAGACCACATCCTTAAATTATCATCAGGTCCTTTTCATAGAAATATTTAAATGTATCACTTAAGAAATGTAAAATCTCTTTGGTAGGTTGTTAGTTTGTAGTGATGAAATATTGTTCCATATTTTTCATAGTTGTTCATCTTTGAAATGTAGCAATTTTAATACTTGGTGATGAGCCAAAAAACAAATCTCTTCTGTCCTGCATGCATCAAATCTCTAAGCTAATTTTATGACCTTTCAACTCTCAGTCATCTGCTTCTTGCCTAATATTCTAGAATGGTGTTTCTCAAAGTCTTTGTGTGAAGGAATAGCTTTTTCCTAGCAATGTTAATTTTTTTAAAGAATGCAAACTTTAAATTTTGAAATAATTTAAGACTTTCCAAAAATTTGCAAAAATAATACAGAGTATTATGGTATATCCTTCATCTATCTTTTCTGGTTGTCAATCAGGAAATTAACATTGATACAATACTATTAACTAATCTGTAGGCCTTATTTATATTTTGGCAATTTTCTCACCAATGTCCTTTTTCTGTTCCAGAATCCAATTCAGGATTCCACACTGTATCCAGTTGTCTTATCTCTTTAGTCTCCTTTAATCTGTGTAACTCCACTCTTGGTCTTTCAAGATTTCACATCTTTCATGACTTTGATATTGTTGATGAGTCCAGGCCAGTTACTTTGTAGAATGTCTCTTAATTTGAGTTAGCTGATGTTTTCTCATGATTAAATCGAGGTGATGCATTTTGGCAAGAATATCGAAGAAGCGATGGGGTCTTTTTCACTCATTTTCTCAGTGCATCCTTTCAGTAGGTACATGATATTGATATGTCTTATAACTGGCAATGTTAACTTTGGGTACTTGGTTAAAGAGGTACCTGCCATATTTTCCACTGTGAAGTTATTGTTCTTCCCTTTGTAGTTAATAAGTATCTTGAAGTGAGACACTTTTAGACTATGCAAATATTCTGTTTGGCATTGTACTTTCCCTCACCAATTTTAGCATCCACTGATACAACAGTGATTACTATGGCAATTGTCTAATGGCAATTTTTTTTTTTATGGTGACATTGGTTAATGAAATCCAGTAAGTTTCAGCTGTACACTTTAACAGCAAGGCATATATATATTTACACTGCATATTCACCTCTTATAGTTAGATTTCTTTCTGTCACCACATATTTGACCCCCTTTACTTCATCTACCTCCCCCTCACCCACCTCCCTAACTTCTGGTGACCATTAATCTATAATCCATGTCCATGAGTTTCTGTTTGTTTGTCCTGTTCATTTGTTGCTTTTAGGTTTATATCCTACATATAAGTGATATCATGTGATTTTCAGCTTTCTCTGATGGGCTTATTTTGCTTAGCAATATTATCTTGAAGTCCACTAATGTTGTCACAAAGGGCAGTATTTCATCTTTTCTGATGGCTGAGTAGTATCCCATTGTATATATGTACCACATTTTCTTTACCCAATCATCTGCTGAAGGATACTTTGGTTGTTCCATGTCTTGATCACTGTGAATAATGCTGCAATGAACATAGATAGGGATACATATATCTTTACAAATAAATGTTTTCAAATTTTTTGGGCACATACTCAGAAGAGTGATTGCTGGGTCATACAGTAACTCTGTTCTTAACTTTTTAAGGAATCTCTATACTATTTTCTATAGTGGCTGTACAAATTTACATTCCCACCAGCAGTGTATGAGGGTTCCTTTTTCTCCACAACCTCTCCAACACTTATTACTTGTCCTATTGATAAAGAGCCATTCTAACAAGTGTGAGGCGGTATCTCATTGTGGTTTTGATTTGCATTTCTCTAACAGCTAGTGAAGTTGAGCATCTTTTCATATATTTGTTGGCCATATTTATGTCTTCTTGGGAAAAGTGTTCAGGTCTTCTGCCATTTTTTAATTGGATCTTTTTCATTGTTGTTGAGTTATATGAGTTCTTTATCTATTTTGGATATTAACTATCACTGAGGTGTTGTTTGCAAATATCTTCTCCCATTTGGTTAGATGCCTTTTTGTTTTGTTGATGGTTTCTTTTGCTGTGCAGAAACTTTTCAGTTTGCTGTAGTCCCATTCATTTTTGCTTTTACTTCCCTTGCCTTTGAGGTCAAATTCATAAAATCCTAAGACCAAGGTCCATAAGTTTAGTATCCATGTTTTCTTTCATGTATTTTTTTGTTTGTTTTATATCTTTGATCCATTTCAAGTTAATTTTTGTGAATGCTAACAAATAGCAGTCTACTTTCATTCTTTTGTATGTGGCTTTCCAGTTTTCCCAGCACCATCTATTGAAGAGGCTTTCTTTTCTCCATTGTATGTTACTGGATCCTTTGTTGAAGATTATTTGTCAGGCATCACATAATTTTATCTGTAAATATTTCAGTATATACATACAGCATTTTTATATAATGATTCATAGTAGCAGAACTCTCTGTCTTTCTCTCTCTCTGTAGTGTGTGTGTGTGCTATACTGTTCAAATATTAAAAGTAAGATTTAGTGATAAGATTCTATCTTTTGCGTCATTCTGGAAGATCTACCATACTTGTTCATCTTTGGCAAGCAGATTGAGTCTAAAGGAAAACTGACTTTTGCTCTGTTTGCCCAGTCCCAGAATGTTAAAATGTGATTTTTAAAAGTAAGTCTTTTTTTTAAATTCTCCCTTAGAATATAGCACAAAAGAATTTTACAAATGAACTTATTTTAAAGATGATCATCATCCCACAATGCATGAAATACAATATACAGCCTGTGGTACGAGGGAAGTTTTGATTTATCAGCTCTACTTTGAAATGTAGACATGAAAATAAAAATATGTTAAAACAAAAATGTTGAGGACTAATGAAATTATGGAGTTTTCTGTTACCGTTTAGGTATTCATTTGCATAATCAGTAATCTAACATTCTCTTTAAAAATTAAAAGTTTTTCTTTTTTTTTCTCTCAGATATACTTAATTCTCTATTTTATAGGTTCAATAACATTCTGAGGTAACTCTATTATCTATCTGTTTTCCCCAATACAGTAAGGTCTTATTTTACTCCCAGAGATTAGAATGCAATATATTTTAATGGGCAAGAATTCAAAACCTACCTTGATAACATGATAAATGAAGTAAGTTAAAGATAATGCATGTTTCTCATATTTCTAGGACATCTGTTTAAGAGCAGGCTATGCATTAACACTTTTTGCCTTCAATGATTGCTTTCAACAATACTTAATATTGGAAAGTGGAATAATAACCATATCAATTTTTGAACCTTTTCTTGAATCAACAATTGAAACTGAGAAGGCAATGGCAGCATTTCAGGTACAAAATTGGAGGTTAAAACGTCAATAAATACATCTCTTTAGTGAAAACTTGAAAATAAGAAAAAAATTTAGTTCTGGAAAAATGTTTACTTTTTTAAAAATTCACAGTATTTTTCATACCAACCCCTTCCACATCATAAAAACTCCATTATCTATGAAGATTTCTTCATTTATTTAGAATTTTATAAGTTAAAATGGAATGTTTGCCTTTATACATAATCTGATGCTTCTAACAACCCTGTCAGGTTGATAGAAAGGTAGCAGTATTTTCATCACCCCCATATTACAAGGAAATAAGTAGAGAAATATGGGAGTGTTCAAGACAAATTTTCTAACTGCAAATTTTTAGCTGATCACACCAATTCTTCAATCTGTGACAACTATAGGTATCTGGGGTCTTAGTCTTATTCTGTCCTATATTCTTTAGGAGAAGTATTTTCTACAAACCCACATTTCAAGGATACAAAAGTTACAAATATTGTAGAAAGAATAATATGGTCTACCATGGTTACTGAAATAATCAGATTGGGACAAGTACTCTAACTCCTACCCCTGCCACTTGCTTCTCTTCTATTGAATCATACCAAATTACTCCTCTTACCTTCCTGAGAAGTACCAATAAACAAAAAAAAAATAAAAGCTTAATTAGAGAAGCTGAGTAAAAAATGTTCAATGATTCTATGCTTCTTTTTTTGTTTTTAGATTATTATATTAGCTAAAGTCATTATAGACGTGGACCATATTACTTTGTCTGCAAGAGGCGTTACTATTTTAGTTGATAGTCTGTATTCAGTTCATTCCGCTACTATTGTCTTGACAGGTAAGAAATACCTAGAAGCTAATTATTGTATACGCAAAAAACTATTTTCAAAAAAATTTTTTTGTAATCAGAGCAACAGTAAAATAATAAGCCCGATAGATACTCATCACACAGTTTGAAAAATGAGTCTACATGGAACAATGTAAGTCTACTCTGCACCCCAAATAGAAGCAGAGTAACTCTGAACATGGCCTTTTTGATTTCCTAGTTACTTTTCAAACCCCTAATTATTTTTTCCAGAATATAAAATGAGAATTCAACTATGAGTAACCAAAAAAATTTATACATCGATTTATAATAGTAGCAGATTTATATCGATATACCTCTGCCTGGTTTCCTTTTGACCAGTTGTGCATATTTTGTTCACATTTAAGAGTTCTCTACACACATTTTACATATCAGTTAGCTCTTCTTAACTCAAAGCCATTTGAACTGCAAAAAGGACCTATTAAGTTTTCTTAAGGTAGTTCAATCATTATGTTGATAGTCATTAAATAAATAAATAACCAAACCCTGAAACCCCAAAACAAAATATATTCTGAAGCCATGGGGAAGAAAAACCTCTGGTTTTCGAAATTCCTCTCTCTTAAATAAACCTATTTAACTTTTACTATTTGTGACAGAAAACTAAACCATAATTTTGGAGAAAGTTTGTTCTACATTTAATATATAAATACTTTTTCTCATCATTTCTTCATTATCAGAGATGTCTTGTGACTCAAACATTTTTAATACTATGTGTGAATAAACAAAAGCACAGTATATCAGTTTATATCAAATAACACAAGCATTTTTCTTGTTTAATTTATAGGGAATTTAATAGCTAGCCTGGCTCATTCTAGAGCTGGTATTCCAGAAGCATTTGCCACATTGGGAACAATCCAACGGCTCTGCTATCATTTGTACTCAGGAAAAGAAGAGGTAAAAACAAAATTCTAAAAATTTAATATTCTAAAAATATAGTTTGCTTCTCTCTCATGTCTGGGGGCTAATTTCTCCACAGGTTGACTGTGTTACATAATAGTTCATGGTACTAACTCAAAATGAGATGATTTTTGTAGGACTGCATCTGCTATCTACAATTCTGGTTCCCACAAAATGTGTACATTTGTTTTAACTTTGATATTTAAGATTCAATCTATAAATAAGTACACTGATGATATAAAAATTTATAATTAACATGTTTAATTAGTTTTAGGTTAGTTTTTGTGATCTCATTAAGTCATTTCTATGATTATCTGAAATGAATGAAAGTAATACTCCTGGTGATTCTAAAATGCAGTCAGGACTGAGAACAATGACTAGAAATCAATGGCAATTGGCACTTCTCTCTAAAAATATGGCTGTGATTGCCCTTGGTTGACATACATATTTCCTATGAAATACCTAATGAGAGAAGTGGGTTAGATATTTTAAGAACAAAGCTCAGTGGTTAAGGAGGAATTGTTTCTTCACTGAGGAATTGTTTCTTCGTTTAGGTTCGTGCAGCTTGCTCCTGTGCTCTTGGCTACTTAACTTACAATGCAAATGCTTTCCGCATCCTATTAAAGGAATGCAGGAATAAGCCTAATCAGTTCCTTCGTATAACAAATAATATCAGCAGAGATGCAAGTATTAACCCAGCATTTTTAAAGGAATTTCAAATACAACGAAAAGTGGGGCTTCCTTCCTTAAGGTATGGTGCTCATATTTGAAGTTGAAGTAGTGAAATTGTTGATAGAAGAACTTTTAAAGAAGTTTAAGGAAGATCAAACAAGGGGAACTACCTGTGCTATGAATATATGCCTTTTACACTTAAGTACAAACCTCATTTTAAATGTTCATTGCCAAAGCCTGTTTTAATTCCAACTTAGCAACAGAACTGTGAGAGTAGACAAGATACAACCAGATCCTGGGGATCTTGTCTGGCCAGGATTATTCACATTTCAGAAAAGTTGTTGGGAGACTGGCTGCCTCCACATCTGATCTAGGAAGCCATTTTTTGGTAGACTGGGGTATATTTGAGAGCTCTGAGCCAACCAGGAACATCACCATGACCTTGGCATCAAATGGGAGTTTTGGACTTGATCCAAAGACAGGTCAAATTTCCAGGGTGGAGACAGAGCTAAATAAGAACCAGTGGCTGGAGTTATGCCAAAGTTTGCCAGGAATTTATTCAAAAGATTTTGCATCAATGTTGCAGTTTCATCATGAACTTAAGTTTCTGAAAAAAGAGAGGAGAATCCCTTTACAATGGGCATATTTCCTTCCATACATGTAGCTGAATTACAAGTCTTCTCTGCAAATAGCACTATTTATATATAGGAAACAGAACTACTCAAGCTATATTATTAACTTTACAACAGTAGAAGAGAATAGGATCCAACAGTGTACCATGGTTCTAAAAATCAATTTTAAGTATAGAGAAAATAAGTACATCTTTAAGTTGAGTTCTTTGAAAACGGAAAACCTAAAACTTATTACCCAATTTTATATAAAAAGCCAGAGAAATCTAAACTGTAATTGCTATAATTAACAATGTTAAAAAATAATATTTACCATTTAAAAAAATAACAGGATAAATAATTGAAGTATTTTATAGTCACTCCCACAGCTAGCCCATTTGGCAACGTTTTGGGAAATAGAAAAGGGTACCCCTTCTTCAGAACACTTTACTGCCATCTGCTGGAAAATGGTTGGAGTAACTATGCAAATCTACAATGACTGAAGTGAATAGCATCCCTTAGAGTTGAGAACATTCAACTTTCACGATTACAAATAAGCAGTGACCAGTGGTCAGTAAACTTACAAGAATGGTTACCAAGTGGGGTAGAATTTGTAAGCAAATAATTAATCCCACAACAAATAGTGCACAAATAGTGCTATACACACTCCTTAGGGCATTTATATGGACTATTCCCTTTAATTTTCATACCAATCCAGAGTTTGGTTTCAAATAAACCATGGGAAATGCATTAAAACATTACTAAAACAAGTGTGGAACCTTTGGGATGGAAAAATATATCCTTCCACAAATTGTTCCTTGACACCACTACTGGAAACAAAGTAGATTGATTGTCGTTGGGATCATAATAGCATTTTTTTGGAGGATATACCACTTCTCTATCCCCATGTCCCCATCTAGCATCCCGTATAGGAGAGTAGAAGTATGTAGAGACATATTTTACTGGTCTTAACTGAACCTGCATGAAAATAATCTGAGACTAACACTAGCTAGTTTCACGTTACCCTTATAGGCATGAAGTTGGCATATGAACTGATAGAGGCCTGTGCCTCATTAAGGTTCACAACAGCAAATGTTCCTCATCAAATTAACCAGGAATATATTTGTGATAACTAACTTTAATCAAGATTTTTATCACCAGGGAATTTTTGCAATACCATATTTAGATGTTATATGTACAGGATGATGATTAAAACTTATTTTAAAGCCACACACACACACACACACACACACACGCACGCACGCACCTAGGAACTCCTTGTTATTCTTTGGCTTGAAACATTTCATTGGTATCCCATTACTTTGAAAATAAATTTTAAATTTTCTTGTATTCTTGATACATAAAATGACCTGATCTTTATATGTCACATCTCTAGATACCTTTAATTCCAACCACACCAGACTCCTTAGGGTGCTCTGAACATGCCATACTATTATAGAAAACTATAATCTTTCATACCTTATTCCCTCTGTCTAGAATACCCTCCTCCTTCTCCTCATCCATTTGAAGACCTATTTTCTTCAAAACCCAGATGAAGCGCTTTTATTTCCATGAAGCTTTCCCTGATCACTTCAAGTAGATTTAATATTCCAAATATTTTGAATGATAAGTGAGTAAATGAGTGCCTAAAAATGAATACCTACAGGTAACATGTATAGTTAGTATAGGTAACATGTATAAATTAGACCATTAGGCACTGAACATGGTACCTGGATGTACAAGGTCTTCATATATTTCTAGTTTCTTTTTTTTTTCTTTTTTTGATAAAAATGTTTTCCTTTTAGCCTAGAGAAAAATGGAGGACCATCTATAATTCCTGTCTTTAAAAAAGGTAATTAATTTTTCTTTTTCCTCTGAGGTAACTTCTAGCCTTGACGCTTTATAATTCTGTGTCTCATTCTAAAAATTCAAAATGTAGAGGCTACCAAAAAAATTTACCTGTAAACTTCTGTTTTTGTAATTCTGTATGCCTAAAATAACTTCCCATTTACAAGCTAATGTTAATAATTTCTTTTAAGGCCTTCTCTACTAACACCACCTGAGAGAAATCCCTCTCTTAACTTTGCTTTTTCTCACAAGCCATACACAAAAATAAGTCATTACTGAAACAACATGTAAGTATAACTTAAATTATGACCTTGCTATTGTTCTGTTCCATGTGCAACTTATCTAATAAATTCTTAGGGTAGAGACCACATTTTTTCCATTGATATTCTGTACACTTTTATACATAGTTGGTAGATGATGGCCTAGACCTGCAAGATCAGATCTTATAATGATACTCATCAATTCCTACTCAGACATGTGGTAGGAAAATAAGTTACTTACCGATTTCATATATATGCTTAGTGCTTGTTCATGTTTGCTTAGTGTAGGACCAAAATAAGTCTTATTTGACATGCTGTCCTATGACTGACTTTACATTAAATGAAATTCACTTTATCAGAAACTTACTACATTGTCCCTATTTTTTCTTAAGTTAGCACAAACTTGTGAAAACATACGATTACTGGCACACAGATTATTGTTTAGAAATCATTGTTAAAGTGAAGAAAGAATGAGACTGACTTTCTTCTTGTGTGTAAATACTCCTGCACTAAAAAAGCTATTTGAAAAAAACCCCATTCTTCTACCCATTATATTCAGAAATGCAGCCTCCCATATATACCTAGCTTCCCTCAAATACTTGCTGAATAAAGTTCTTTCCTCTCTTTTTGTTCTCACTCCCTATTCTCTCCCTTTCCATTTGTGACTGCAACAAACTGATCTTGACTTCTAAATGGTTCTATCTTTGCTTTTGACTATTGGTGTTAAAATATTTCTTTTACAAAATGCTATTTAAAATAGTTTGCATTTATTCTTTATTAGTGCCAATTTCACATAATAAAAAGTTGGCAACCATATATTGGTCCACAAAGATTTCTGCACTCTTACATCTAAAAGTCTGGAAGCTACTAATCTCTTAGTATGTTTTGGTGATGTATAGAAAATAGAACTATGTAGAACTGAAGGCAATGAAACTATATCTAGGGTTCTTAGGCTGAAAAGAGACATTTAATTGTGGCTCTCTTAT
>NW_006442484.1:55573964-55574722 GCF_000325575.1 Pteropus alecto
TAAAACCTAAAATTCAACCAAGAGATTCTTTGACTTTAATGCCTCCTGTAACTAACTTCATGGGACTCTTCAAAACAACCCAAAAGACTACTGCTTCTCATAATGTTTTTTCCTTTTCATCTGCAACTTCATCAGATATCATAAAAGTATCAAGACCAAGAATAGTGTTTTTGAATGAACTTGGGAAACATGAACAGAAAGCTAATTCGGAGCCTGCAGAAGGCTAATAAAAGCATTTTAGTATGAGAAGATTCCTGAGCAATTGTTTTAAATTTTTTATTTTTAATTGTGGTAAAATAACTGAGTAATCTTTTTTAATAGAAGTTCTTGATATTTATATTTAACAGATTCCTTTAGCATGTCTACTGAAATTAAAACCAGGTCAGTTATGGTGTCAAAAAATAAGTAGAATTTTCTGAAATAGAATGTCTGCACTTAAAACTTCTAAAATATAGCGACTGACACAAGTGCCATAATTAGTATATACATCAAGTGTTAGAAATATTTTTCAATTCGTATACTGGGCTAAAGAGGCCTGATTCAAAGTAGCCCACATGTTAATACTCTGTAATGCCTTGATATATTTAATGATAAATAGCATAAAATGCATGAATGGTCTAAAACCTTAAATGTATACTTTTAAAACCTTTATTTTAAAAAAAATCTGAACTCATTGCCCATCAAGCACAAAGGTATGGCTGAAAAATGTGGCAACCAGTGTTGACTATTCTCCACACTTACTGGTTTGCAGCTGGAAA
>NW_006442484.1:55574737-55619361 GCF_000325575.1 Pteropus alecto
AGAATCACATGAGTACTGTTTCCAGTAGGTTGGTCTTGGTGTATGTCTGCTTTTCCTATTTTACAGCAACAGATAGATTTGATACAAAAGCAAGCTAGGCTTCACTATGTCCTTTAAAGCTCCGCCCCACTTTTTCTCTATCCACTTTGCTCAGTGTCTTCATATGGTCTACCTGGGCTGCACTGAACATATATATTAATTAGCAGTCATTTACCCCAACATGCCTTAACACAACAATAAAGATTGTGATGATGGTAGCTACATGTACTTAGGACTTTCTATATGCCAGAGTCCAAACCCTGTTCTCTTAACCACTGTACAATAGAGATCTCCTTAATTTTCAGACTGAATTCTAAATTCTCTTAATTGCTCAGAGTCACGATTTTCTGGTGGATGGACTAAAATATAGGAATTGTATGCGGGAAGGGGAAGAATAAGAAAGGGAGAAATAATTCAAATGATAAAAAAACCGTGTCATTTATTCAGTACCATTAAGGGATAAGAATTCACATTAATGGAAATGTTAAGCCTCTGTACCCTTAAAATAAAGCCTTTAGACAGTAAACTGAGCTTTGCAACTAGCTTCGGGTGGGCTAAAGACTGTATTTTGAGTATTTTCAAGGTTGAGGATCAGGGTGTTTTTGCATTCAATAGCAGGCATTTCCTGAGTATCTTGTCCTATCTATCCTACTACTCCTATCCTACTACTCCTAATACTTATAGTAGTTCTCCTAAAGCACAGCACTGCCCCCATAAGGATTATTTTTATTACCTCACATTTTCTTATTTTTTAAAATCATGTATAAGATAAGAAAGACCTCAATATATAAAAAGTTTCAGCAAATTACTTGCCTCTTACCTGTACTGTAAGCTAACTTTGGCACACATGCTTACCAGTATATCTCCTTCCTTTTCTTTCTTTTCCTTTCCATCTTTCTCTTCTTTCCCTTCCTCCCTCCTTCCCTCCCTCCTTCCTTCCTTCCTATCTGTAGTTTCCCTTATTTATATCATGAACTCAATTTTGTCATGTGTGCTTATAGTTCCTGGAACAATTTTGATACTTAGAAATTTTAAGAATTAGATTATAAATATCCCTATTTTATAATATTTGATATAGTGGGAAGAAATTTTGGTCGATTTTTTTCCCCATAGTTTATATGTACTCTGATTGTAATAGTCACAGGAAATAATTGCACTTCTTCTCTTTAAATTCAGATCCACATAATACAGAACACAAATCCAAATGTAAAATGTGAATTCACAAACTTATTGTTTCTTTTAAATTATATTTACGAACCAGTTCCCTCATACTTATTCCTCAATATTAAAGAACGCAAAGCTTTATAAATATTGGCTGTTCCTATATGTTCGTATAAATTATATTTCTATTTGAGGTTAAAAATGGATGATCTTAAAGCAATACTCTATGATCTCCCCAAAAGGGAGGTTACCTTAAAGCAAGATTAAAATAAGAAATCTTTTCGTTCTAGATTTTTATCTTTACCTCCTAGTTTCTCAATAAAATAAGTCACTGACTAAAAAGTTAACAACTTGCTCCTGGATGGATGACATAAAATATAAATCTCTATTGTTCAAATCTCTCAAAGGACATAAATAGTCCGTAGCATTGTCTTTACATTCAGTTACTTTAATCTAGGCAGAAAAAAAAAACTATTATAAAATCTGCAGTACAAAGTTTCAGATACCAAGGAAATTATCCAAAACCAAAACAAAAGCCTTTTCATTTCATATACTGTAATCTTTAAATATAATTTCTAAAATAATAGATGTAAATATATGTGGTCAACTAAAAAGTACAATACACAATGAGAGATTACCTGTATGTCATACTTCTTAAAATCTCAGATGGGTTTTAAGAAATGTATGTATATTCCATTTGCTCCAGAGAAGATACCTATATATTTTTATAATTAATAATATACATTATGTTAGAGAAAGTCACCCTTTGTCTTGTCTTGACTTAGAATTCTATGATTTGACATGACTTTTACCTGGTTCCCTTTATAAAATTGTCCTTTCATTAGAAAAGTCAGGCTAATGTTTCAGCAAAAGCAAAAAAAGAAAAAAAGAAAAGAAAAGAAAAGAAAAGCTTCTACTACCCTGATATGAGAAAGGGGGAAAAGATCAAGGCCTGTATAATACAGGACCAGGATTTAGCAGAATTGCTCTATTTCTTTCTGCAGGTTTATTTTTCTACCTCCCAGTATCAGTATATTCTTTACCCCATTAGATGTTTTACTTTTTTTTTTTGATTAAAAAAAACTTATAATACTATAATATTGTATTACAGTCTTTCAGAAGAGAAGATTAAACATCAATCATAAGAGAAGGAATAACAAAAGAAAGCTTTGATGAACAATTAATAGTGTGTATCCCCTACAATTTGATATACAAAAAATCAAAATTGAATGTTGAAATACTACCTTTAGGGATTTTTTGAAAAACAAAAATCAAATCTTCATTTTTAATCGTGGTACTCTTATGGCAGCTTCTCCAACTTCTTTTGATATATCTACTCCAAGAGGGCATCTGCATCATAATCAAACGAATCCCATTATTTCAAATATTTGCAGACCATTTGTTTAGAACTCTAACAATTTATGTATCTAATGTATTAAATATATGTAGAGATAGTTCTTGAATACATACAAATACAGTAGGACCTCAAATGAGAATAATGGGTGAAGAAATGCCAGTTCCAATAATAAGAAATCTAAACTTGGAGGTTTTTTTAAAACCACTTTGAGGTATATTTGACATGTAAAACGCTATACATATTTAATATATACAATTCAATGACTTTGGAGATTCAAATGTTTTAAAAGAAATAATCCTACTCTCAAATACTATAAATAAATAAAAACTTAAAATGAAATAGAAAAATAACAAAAAATACCTTTTAATTCTCTACAAAGCTAAAAGGGTGAAAATAGTTTACCATATAGCTAAAGTCAAACCTGCATCCATTCCTACTTTAGAAATTCCTCAGGTTTCTATTGATTCTTCTCTGAGGTTTCAGAATCTGGTTTGTTCCTTTGCTATATTCCTTTGTCACTACTGGCAGAAGAGGTCTTAGATTCTACCTTCTTTCTTTGTTCTTCAGTAAATAATTTTGGCCTAAGATTTCTGCTTTTTGCTATGTTGCCCAGTATAATGCTTCAATTATACCCTAACCTGGAAAAGCCACCATCGCCAGCCTCAACACTGCCAAAAGAAAGTGTCACCACTGGATCAGACAATATATTCTACCAAAGGCTAGGCCATCAACATAGGGGTTTTTTTCTGTCACTACTAACTAAACTCTGTTCATTTATAATCAGCCATAAGGGTCTATAGTTCATGTAGCTACAGTTATGGACTACAATGCTGAAAAGTTTTAAAACATCAGATGAAACAATGTTGAAAATAGAATTATGTTAGATTATGAAACATAATCATCCTTGACTATTTATACTATTCCAGAATTAACTTAGACCAGAACTTGATAACAAACTGAAAAATTGAGCTATTCTTTGGAACTTTGATTTGGGAGATAAAACAGGTTTACAGAAAACAGCTATCCTTTGGTCATTTTTCAGCTGCATGTAAAATATATTCACAAACCCGTCTCACACCTGAATGCTTTTTGCACATTTTCCTTAAGCATACTAGTTGGTCCTGAGATGGTCTTGACACTACAAAAAGTCTAGGCCATGGACATAGTTTCCATTCTGGCCCCAATGAAGGAATTTATCACCCTTACCCACTATCTGTTTCTAATCTATGATTTGTCAAATTTTTGGTACTGTAGCAAAAAAGATTTTAATACTGTAGCAAAAATATTTCTTATAAGCGATCTGCCTCCTAGGTTCATGAAAGAAAATGTAACCTTTCTTCAAGTACCACCAGAATGTCAATGAAAACCTCATATATAAAAGCAAAATCCAGGCTTTGACTTCTATAATGCAACTTGCATACAGATTATGAATGGTACTACGTACTTTGGTTCATAGCGGATGCCTTCTGTGTCGTATAAAATGCCCAAGCCAGCATGCAATCTTTCAACACCATTCCTAAATAAGAATCATTAAAATAAAATAAGTAGCCTAAGATTTAAAGATTTAGTATGATGAAATGGCAATTAATATTTACATAATTATAAACAAAGCACATACATCCCATGGCTTACCATGCAACCATAATGCCGTTGTCAGTGCACAGTCTAGGAGGAGGACACAACAAAGTGCATTGTGTTGCATCTGTTATAATTTCCAGAGCTTTTCGGATATATAAGTTACTTGCAACTCCTCCGGATACAACCTGAAGGAATTGAGACCAGAATTAACAAATATCACATATGGATTATGAGCCAAGCTGTTAGTTAAACTTGGGGAAAACGGCAGCATTATACAATAAGAAAATATCACATTTTGATAAATGGATAATGGGCAAGTGACATACCTACATGATAAAAAAACTGCAGAAGAAAAAAAAATAAAGAATTTCAATATCAGTATATATAATTAGTACTATTATTTTGTATATTTTCTAACTTTTTAAAAATGACAAATATAGCATATTTTAGACTGATGTTTTCACTTATAAGCATTTTTTCCTAAAAAAACTACATAATTCTTAAAAAACTATTATCTTTGATATTCATTTAATATTCCATTTTCTGACTCTACCATCATTTAAATATTTTCTCACTTTATAATTTTCAAAAGAATTAAGTTAAATTAGAAGTTTACAAGACTTTTAAACACATTAAAGGGATTTCATCAAAGGAATATAAATCTGAAGGAAATCAGTGTTTTTCTAAAAATAATACCAGTTAACTGCATTTCATTTCTTATTGTAAACCCTCTTTTAAATTCAATGAGAAGATGCAGCCTTAGACTTTTTTGCCACACAGATGTTCCATTAAGCTGCCATACTTGTACAAGAAATGGCTGTTAGTTTTTATTCTGCATATTTCATACTGTCAGGGCTGGAATAGGGTATAAAGACCTTTTTTACCCTATGCGTAGGATCAAGTAAGGTCTTGGAACTAACATACTATAAAGTGTTACTACTATTCCAAGATGAGATGAGAAAACTTACCAGTACTGCATTACTTTGAGATAATAAGTTTCTTTGCTTGCAGAACAGAATAGCACGATGTGTTCTTTTTGCAATGTGGCATGCTATTGTGTGTTGTACTGCAGCAGCAATGTCGGCAGCTGAAGACAGGATTTGTCCCTTCTCAATACCTGCAGAAATGAGCATGTATTTTTAGGCACAATCCAAGATTATTTATTTGTCCAACTTTACTAATTAGAAATATACCTTCCTCTATTTCCTTTTGCATTATTGTCTTATCAATAACGTGTTGAAGTCCAGAAAAAGAAAAATCACAATTTTTAGCACGTTGCATGGGAGGTTTGAAATCAAAATGCAATTTATTTCCTTGTTTAGCCAAATGCTCTATAGCCTTCCCACCACTCATGGTAGAACACTCTGGATGTTTTATTAAGGACAGTCTTCTTGCTACCTATCAAAAACAAAAATTTGTGTAATAGTCATAAAATTGCACATTCTGAAACCAAGATACAAAGGAAATGAATTTTACTAAAAAACAAACAAAAACCTGGATAAATAAGACATGCTATACTTTTACAAATATGGACTATAGCTGGTGGTTAATAAAGACAATCTTGCTCTTTCTGACAATCTGATCAATAGTGTCCAATCACTGCCTCCCTATGTACTTTTGCTCTTCTATCGGGAATGGAAAATAGGTTTGAAATTAACAATGAACGATTGCTTAATGATGAATTTCAAACATAAGAAACTGCTCTATTTCTTTCAATCATTTCAGCTGTTAGCAGCAGGATTTTTGTATATGGCAGTGGGCTCTTAGGACTCTAGAACAAGGGAAAAAGAAATCTGCATGTTGGTGGTGTTAGCAATTGTGACATCTTTACTATCCTTGTTACCTTTATATATCCTCTTATTTCACATTTTTATAGTGCTTTATACTTTACGAAACTCTTTCACAGATATCACCCTATTTGATTAAAAACATAACTGCGTCTGCAAACCATTTGAGTCTTTATGTGCTGATGTAAACCTCCTATCATTTTATTTGGAATGGGTAAGAAAAAATCTTTTATAAACCAGGTACTACTCTTTTTGTCTTACTGTACATACATTTTTCAATCTAATATATCACTCAGTAATATTTAGATGAATGGTAGTAGTGCATTTATTACTATTTAATTGAATGAAATTGATACCTTAACAAAAAAGAATGGAGAAATTAATTCTTAAATAATTACCTTGTCAAGCATGTCACCCGGCGCTATGTCCAAAGACTTTCCAAGAAGCAGAAAATCTGAAACTCCTCTAACTAATGCCAATAGACAATGACCTCCAGAAATCAAAAGAACTAAAAAAGGAAATTCTACTTTATTTGTCAATCTAATAGTAAGTGCATGAGCCTCCATATGATGAATGGGAATGAAGGGCTTTTTAAACTGGTTAACCAGCTGTAGGCTAAATGATAAGCCTACTCCCAAGCTTAACGCAAGTCCTGGTTTAATGGTAGTTGCAATTGCTGACAGTTCACTTGGAGAGACTTTACTGAGAGAGAGAGCTTCCCGTACTATTCGTTGAATATTTTCTCTGTGAAGCTGTTGAGCTACTGGAGGAATAATCCCACCTGTTCTGAAAGAAATGTAAAAAATAAAGGTTTTAATAATTTTAAGATTGTAAAAATAGAGAAAGAAAATTATATAATTTTATAGCTAAAGACATGCTTTAAAATTAATCATTATATAGCTAAACTGTTAGTAAAAAAGTCAAGTATTTCCAAATATGTATGTCTTATAATGTGGCCTACTATACAAACTCAATATGTAGTGATTAAGGGTGTAATATTTCTATTCAAAATTGTGCACAATAAATTCCTATGGATTTGTTTGATGAAGGAAGTCACCAAAATAATCTTAAGAAGTATCCTAAGGAAGAAACCTTGAATAAGGAAAGGAGAGGATAAAACCAGATTTTAAGAAAATTAATCTCTCTGCAGATAGGAAGATTTTTTTAAAGAGGATATTGCAAAAGTATTTGTGTAAATGATTCCATCTTAAACTGGGTGATTATGGGAATGAAAAGAAAGGGACAGAGATCCTGGAAAATTTTTAATAACTACTTGGAAAGGAGACCAAGGCATCAAAGATGATTCTGATACTGAACTGGAATGACTGGGAGAAAAGAAATACTAACAGAAACATGAAGACAGTTTTGTGAAGATGAGTTTATTTTTAAATACTCTGCACTTGAGGTCACAGCAGGACAGTAGACAGCTTGCAATCCTGAAATAAAGTTTGGGAATCCAGTGCTCTGAGTTGGTAATTTTGTTTTTTGTTCCACGTAGGACAAGTAGAGGATGATCACTCTGAATGTCAAAAGTAAAGAATTAGGAGGCAAAGTTACTAGCAAAAAATTTGCCAGCATGTGACTGATTTACAATAAAAAAAAAAGCAGAGCAATAAAATATAGGGTCTGCAAGATGCACCTCTAACCTCAAAAAAAAAAAAAAAACTTCAAGTACTGATATTATAAGATATGCTAGTTCTATACACAGAAATGAAAATCTTCAGTAGGAGCATTCAATAAGTATTTAATACAGTTGACCCTTAAACAACACGGGGCTTAGGGGTGCCAACCCCCCGCGCACACACACAGCCAAAACTCCATGTATAACTTTGACACCTCCAAAACTTAACTACTAATAGCCTCCTCTTGACTAGAAGCCTTACCGATAACATAAACAGTTGATTAACACACATTTTGTATACGTATTTATATACTGTATTCTTACAATAAAGTATGCTAGAGAAAAAAATGTTATTAAGAAAATCATAATGAAGAGAAAGTAGTACTGCACTGTATTTAATGATACCATAAGTTTGTCACCTGTTTACAAGATGAATCATCTATCAATACCTATATCAATATTGTCTTATATAATACAATATACTGTAGATTTATATGTATTATTAACACTAGACATCAAAAATGAAAAGATAACCTGAAAAATAAATCCGTATTTATTTCATGCATTGAAAACAAAAGAGCAATATGATTGCTTTATGGTCTAGTGTAATCAATATGATTCTTCATGGTAGCCTAACCTATACAATAATAAATGAATTGTTATAAAATATTTCTGGTATACAGTATTATGGTCATATTCATCATACCGTATTAGAAACACTATCACATTAAAAAAACCACTTACCTGTGATGTTAGGCCGATACACAGTTTCTTCAACTGGGGAAGAGAGAGAAAGAGAGAGAGGAAGAGAAAGAGAGAGAGGTGGGAGCACTTTCAGCCATACACTGTACAGTAATGTAATTCTTTGAAAACAAAGTTATAAAACAGTATGAAAACTAACACATTATTAATTTTATATTAAATATCACTCACCTTATGCCTATGTAAGGAAAGGCTATCCACTTCAATACAAGTCTTGTACATGATGTTCTACACAGTGAATACTTAGGTGATGATGATGATGACATATGAAAAGTCTCATACAGTTCTTGCCATAGTTAATAGATTTTCACAGGAAGACACTCAAACACACACACAACAGATGAGTTTACGGCATATGATTATTTACTACTCATTAAGTGGATCATCGTAAAGGTCTTCACGCTTGTCTTCATTGAATGTTGAGGAGAAGGTATAGGAGGGATTAGTCTTGCTGACTCAGGGGTGGCAGAGGCAGAAGAGGGAGGAGAGGTGGAAGGGGAGGCAGGAGAGGCAGGGACACTCAGTGTAACTTTATGGAAATACATCATTATTTGTCTGACTTCTTTGCTTTTTCATTTCTCTAAAGATGTTTCCATACAGTACCAATCCTTCTTCCACCATTTGCCTTAGTTTCAGTGCCCATATCATAGAAAGGTCCATGTCATAAAAGAAATCAAAAGCAGTCTTGAATAATCGGAACCCCTCTATCAGATTGTATGTCTGTTTGTTTTCTGGCACTGCTGCTTCTACATCCTGCTGTTTCTATGTCCTGCTGCTTCTATGTCTTCCTCACTGTCTGGCACTGGTTGGTTCTCCATCAAGTCATCTTCTGTTAATTCCTCTGCTGTGGTGTCTATTAGCTCTTAACTCTCCAAGATCCATGTTTTGAAACCCTTCACCCCCTTACACACAACATTTATTTATTATTTATTGCCATATCCACAATCTCTTTCATGACTTCCTCAATTGGCTCTGTTATAAATCCTGTGCAGTCATGCACAACATCTAGACAGTTTTCTCCAGCAGAAATGTATTATTTTGGGCTTGATGACTTTCATGGCTTTTTCTATAGCAACAATGGCACCTTCAGTGGTGCCATCCTTTCATGATGTTCTCTTTAGCCGGGTTACATCCTTTCCATAGAGTACTGTGGTATGTGTTATGATCCTTAAAGGTCCTGATGACCCACTGATTTAGAGGCTGAATTAGAAATGTTATTTTGGAGGCAAGTAGACCACTTCAATGCCATTGTTGTTGAACTCATGGGTTTTTGGGTGGCCAGAGACATTGTCCAATAACAAAAGAACTTTAAAAGGCAGTCTCATACTAGGAAGGTACTTTCTGACTTCAGGGACAAAGGCGATGGAACCAATCCAGAAAAAAGGTTCTACATGTCCAGGCCTTCTAACTGTGGTACAATCAAAAGACTGATAGCTAGTGTTTATCTTTTCTCTTCAATTAGCAGCTGTATAGATAAGGGCAGTGCTGATCATTATCATTTGCATAAAATAGAGTCAGTCTATCCCTTCCTGCCCTAAATCCTGGTGCTTGCTTCTCTTCCTTACTAATAAATGTTGTTCGTGGCATTCGTTCGTGGCATTTCCCCCACCCCCAACCCCCACATTAGGACACTTTTGTCTGCATTAAAAACCTGTTCAGGCAGATATCCTTTCTCTTCAGTGATTTTCTTAATAACTGGGAACATATCTGCTGCTTCCTCTGCTATCTTGACATTTTTAAAGCCAACCCTGTTCTAATATTATCAAACTATCCTTTGTTGGCTTTAGATCCTTCACCTTCCTTTTTCTTTTAAGTTGTCATATAATGGCTTTGCTTTTTCTCAAATCACATTAGTCTCTAGGTATACCTTTCTTATAGCAACCCTGCACCTATACAAAAGCTGTATTTTCAAAATGAGATAAAAAGGTATTTCTTAAAAAGTGCAAGGTTTTCATGCCTGCTGGTGTAGCTGCAGCAAAGCTCATGAATTCCCTTTTCTTTTTTTATAATGGTCCTTACACTGGATTCATTTACTGTGAAATAGTGGGCATATCTAGATACATATCAAGCAATTCAGTTTTTCTTGTAATGTCATGACTTTTCTCTGCTTCTTGGGAGCACTTTCAGCATCACTGGTAACACTTCGTATGGATCTCATGGTGTTATCCAAGGTTTTTGGGTTTATGGCATTGCACTAAACATGATGAAAAATACACAAGAACTACAAGAGATGACTTTTTACTGTGATACACAATTTACTGGAGAGATGAACTGCTTATATGGAGGTGATTAGCATCATAAGGCATTTTAAATAGATACCCCCAACACTTAGCCTCACCACAGTAGCAACAGGAGGCAGCTACGAAATTATTATAGTAGTGCAGTATGTACAGCAGTTAATTTTATGCAGTTATGACTTAATATTGCATTTTATATTGGTTTACATTTCTCTTGACTGCAAGAGGTGCCATGTATAGTCTTAAGTATATAAATTCTGATAAAGTTAAACTTTTTATAATAGATTTGTGTATATTTTATGGTAGTAAATGATAAAATAGACTAGTATCTACATATATTCTATGCATTCATAACATATCTTTGTCTTAATTTTTTCAATATTTCTAGGCTACATAGTTCATCTGCTAGTTTTTTCAAATTATTGCAGATCTCCAAAAATTTTTCCAATATATTGAAAAAAATCCACCCATAAGTGGACCTGCATAGTTCATACTCGTGTTGTTCAAGGGTCAACTATATATCATGTTTCAGAAATTAGATTAAGCTTCTTGAAGGCAAATACTTTTTAATACTTCACTGTGCTTCACTGACATCCACCACAGTCCCTTTCACATAGGATGTAACCCTTGGAGGCCTACTCTGCCTCTCTGCATATATTATAACATTCTATATTATTTCTATTATACTGCTCACAATCCTATAAAAAAGGTATCTTTCCCATTTTATGGATGTAAAAACAGAATCAGAGAGGATATGGAACTTGCCTATACCAAGCCAATACCAAGTGCCTAATTCATGATTCAAATACAGGTCTGTTATCTCAAAATACCAACCTTTCTCACTAGTCAGTTATTGTAAATTGATCACTTCAAAGCATATTTGATCTGTACAGTATTTTAATATATTTTGAATTTGCTAGAATCTGGAGATATTACAGTAATATTCTGGTTTCTACTTCTCTTGAAAACTCTGATGATCAAACAATATAGGGCTTATATTCCTGCATAGCAATAATTGGCTAGAGCTGACTAGTGACCTCCTCCAGGTATTTTTCATTTTATATCTAGTCCACTTACTTATGCAACCCACCTGATGATCCTCTGAAAACATCTGAATTTATAAACCTTGCACCATTCTGTGCTTTATTACAACAGGATATTATTATTGAAGTACCAACATGAGTTATGTGTATAATGTGAATAAGATTTTTTTTTTTTTTCGGTGATTAACACAGGCTAAAAGTCAAGTCAGGCTTTCTTTCCTAGGACTTCAGTTGAGATTATGAAACACACAGGTGGACAAAAGAGGAAAAGGCATTACTGAGGGAAAATCATGGATAAATATTTGAGTTGAGAATGAGCTTAGTTTCTTTTTGGCGACCAGGTTAGTTAAGGTTGGGACCTTATTCTGGAGAGCCTTAAAAACCAAGTGAGAACCTTAAATAAGCCAGGTTAATGTTTTTTACAGTAGTTAGCAGGTTTTGCACATACAAAGAAAGAAATTAGCTCCTAAAATTTAACTTCCATGCATGATAAATACAAAAGAATTATTTTGTTTTACTTTTTCCAAAAAAAAGTGGAAACTACCAAGATACTGTCTACTTACTTTAAATGAACTTCAGTTTGGGAATGTATTGCTTCTCCCAGAACATTTCCAGTTTCATCCACCACAGCAGCTGCTGTATCATCACAACTGGTTTCAATTCCCAATACTAGTTTATGAAGAAATACTTTTCCAGGATGAAAATTAAAACTTCTTAAATATTCATACAATTTCCTTTTTGATGGTTTAGAAAAAACTCCTGCTGTCTTATTCAATATCAGCATACTTACTCTATAGATAATTCCTGGAAAAGAATTAGAAAAAACACACGTATTTGGAACTGACATCAGCCACTCACTCATTTGGTCTAGCAAATTCTTAAAGCTTGGTTTATTTTTCAATACACAGTTTTATAAAATTACAGGAATATTTTGTTAAAGTTAGCAAAAATTTCTAAAGGCGGTAGCAAACTGTTATACAATTATGTAACTTACACAATATACGTAACAGTATGAATGAATATAATGCTCTTTAAAGAAGAAAACAAGGAAATCAGATATAAAAATATTTAATATTACAATTACTTTCATGCTGTTCTTACCAAACCATTATTCTTTATAAAACAGCTAACATCACAGTACAATAGTTACTTGAAAGTGCTATTTATTTTTTGACAGCTAAAATTAAGACAAACTGTGGTTTTAAAAATCAAACAACGGGAATACAGAACATAAAAATAAATGCAGTCCATTTCCTGGAAACATCTTTCAAAACAAAATTTAATCATTTGGTTGGAAAACAAGAGTTCACATAAAACATACACAAAACAAGATTTAGTAGTCTAGAAAAAAGTGTTCTCATAAAGCTCTTTTTAAAAGAACCATATCTCAATTAAAACGACTGCAGTTTAATACCTATTTTACCCATGAATTACAATTTTTCGAATTTAATCCACCCTTTTGCCACAGGTTTATAACCGGGATCTCCGCAAATCCTATTTTCCCAAATAACAGCAGTCTATCCATAAAACACCCTTATATTTCCACACTACCATGTATCTAGTTTCAGCTTTCATATCACCCGTTCTAAAACTTTCTGAATGTTTAAGTAGGCCCTTTCTCTACCATGCTAATAGACAAAATGGAAAAAGAGCAAATAAATTTTTATTGTTCCACTGGAGCGAAGGACATCCAGGGATTAGACATGATCGCCCTATTCGCACAGAACAGCTGTGAGAAGTGTAGCCCGGACGGGATCAGTGGGGAGGAGTGGGCAATTCACCCACCTGCCTCGTGAACACTAATAGCAAGTACTCGCCTCCTCCCTTGCAAAGACGGTGCACGGCCCTTTCTCAGGCTCAAGAAACCCCGAACCCGGCGCCCCGGAAGTGATGTCATCAACACGGTGCCAGCGTCCCGTCGTCAGGGTCGGCTGCTATTGCCCTAGAGGGCGTCACTCTTTAACTCAGGAATAAATATTAGCGTAAAGGGCGTTTTTTCCCAAGAAGCTGTGTGCGCGCTGATACATTTTGTAGTTAACAAGACTTCTCGAAGGTTACAGGGCTAGTGACTGATCTAGAGGAGACTGAACACAGATTTGTCTGACAACACACCAATAAATTCTAAACACTAGGCTACATTAAAAATATGTAGATATAGCTATAGATGTATGTATGTATGTATGTATGTATGTATATTATGTATGCGTGTGTACATATATATTTGCCTTTGGCTGTATATCGGAAGCCACTGTAGGAAAAGGATTGGGTAGATTATCATTCCATTTTCGGGGAACTAAAACCAAATCTAAATAAGTGGCCTGCGATATCTAATATTTTCAGAAACTGTGGAAACTAGGGACGCCCGCAAGGACTTGTACAGGGTTCCCAGAGGACGGAAGCATTTCTGGTCGGATGGTTTAAACCGTTACTCCCACTTCTTCACATGTAAAAGGTATGGGTCTGATTTGTTTTTGTGATAATAAAGAAGAGGTGTGTGGTAAATATTCACTTACCTTCAAAATTATAATATCCTATTTTCGTAATACATGTGATCTTTTGCCTACTATATACGCAACTTCAGCATTGTATGTCCTCGTATTGTTGCGCTTCCACTTTTTTTTTTTTGCTTTTATTGGTATGTGAACTTATTATCATTTGTTTAATATTTATCCCAAGAGGCTTTCTTCTTCCTTGCTAGGCTTTATGTTTTACTAGCAAGGACCTTATAAATGTGAGTTTGGACAGGGCTGCCACATATACCTGTGCCTTGTACAGTGTGAAACTCTTGGTATAAAAGATGAATAAATCACAGTCGAAAAGTCAGCAGTTATAGTCTAGTGGTAGATAGAGATATATAAATTCAGAATTACCAGGATATTTTGGAATTTTTTAAGTGGAACTTATATTTTTCAAAAATTTCATTTGTGTGATGATAATAATTGTAATGAACAATAAAGCGGCACTTATTATGTGCCAGCCACTGTTACAGATTAATTTATTTAATCCTCCCTACAATTCCATGATGTAGTTATTGTCCTCATGTTACAGAAGAGGCAACTAGTCCATAGAGCTTGGGTGACTTGCAGATCATACACTAGTAAGTGTAGAGCTAGAAATCAGGCCATTTGGCTCTGGAGTGTCTTCTTAAGTGCCAGAAGATAAAATAACTCATATTTTTCCCCTGGGCTTCATTGTCGACCCACAAGAGGAAAAAAGAAAAATTAAGACCTAAAAGTTAAGAAAAATTAGTCATCCTGTCTGATTGGATATGATAGGTCAAAGGATATTTTCTACTATGCACTAGAATCTAGACTGAACATAAAACCTTTCACATATGGAACTGTTTTCTTGCAATTCGGGTTATGATGTTCGACAGATGTGTCTCAATGCTTTCCTGTGCTGTCAAGTCATCCCTGTTGTGTGTGCTAGTTATCACTGGTAGATTCTTCATCTAGGCACCATTGGCTAGTGTCTGAATGCTGCATTATGTGGAAACAGCAGAATTCTAGTAGGACACATTAGGAAAGAACTTTATTCCTCCTTTGATTGAGTGTATGTGAGTAGTAGAAAAAACGGCACTATACCAGTCCCACATATTTGACAAGTGAAGGTATACATTTTCCATGTTATTTATTGTACTAGAGAAATTTTTTGGGGAAAGGCATGTGTACTCTCTGGGGCCTGACTGGGCTTTCAGCAGTTCACATCATATGGTTTGTGTGGCACTCATGGGCATTCTCAATGAAATATGACCTATCCACTGTAACTTCAACTTGAATTGAATCCAGAATGAATCTAAATATGCTTATTTTGTTTCTGCTGTTGTTTTTCCACTTGTAAGCTTTACAGGAAAATTATATATAAAAGAATCTTCACAGTATTCATTTCCTAATTACGTCTTACTAAATTGGATTTATTTTATCACATATTTATTGGGTTTTCCCTTTGTGGTAGGAACTTTATTAGTAGTTAGAGATAAAATATTCATTCCCTATCTTCAAGAAACCGAGTTTAATAACAAGGAACTGCAACACAGCGTTATGAAAAGTGTGCACTGAGAAAAGGAAGTTGCTTGGAGAAGGTGGTGTAGCTTGCCACAGATGTATCCATAACCTAGCAGGACCTTGTTGTGATTGCTGGGTTTCAACATCTGATATCTAGGCTTGAAATTGCTTTATCAGATTTGGAAAAGACTGGGCTCTGGGGTGGTTAGTCACACATTCAATTCGCTAATAAACTGCTATGTAAAAACTGTAATACTAATTTATTAATGAGAAATGCTACAATCAAGGAGCTAGGATAGTTGAGCTTGCTGGTCCTCACCTTCTCTGTGTTGACGAACTTATAATGAAAGCCAGATCCAAATTATGAAAAGAAGATTGTTTGGTAAATATGAAATAGAAGCAATAGAAATGAGTTTGGTGCTCTTAATGGCTAATATCTGAAGCCTGATGCACCCCTTCCCACCTGAGTCACATACTTCTCTTAACATTTTTCACAGGTTGGATTGTGCTAAAGATACAACCATTTGCCTTTCTCCTCTTTAAGTTCTTTTGCTGACAAATACCTCTTTTGATTGAACCATTCTTTCATTAATGGTAATACTGGCAATCAGGTCTCATCTTTGTAAGATATTTTGCTTTTTGTTTGCTGAGACGTGTGTTTTACAAATTTATCCTAATTTTTTTCATTGTAAGGTATATGTAACAAAATTTACTATTTAAATCATTTATAGGTGTACAGTTCAATGGCATTAAGTACATTTGTGTTGTTGTGCGACCATCACTACCATCCATCTCCAAACTTTTTAATCTTCCCTAACTGAAATTCTGTATCATTAGACACTAATTCCCTACTTCATCTTCTCCCTAGCCCCTGGCAACCACCATTCTTACTGTCTTTATGACTTGGACTACTTCTCGGTACTTCATATATGTGGGATTATACAATATTTGTCCTTTTGTGACTAGCCTATTTCACTTAGCGTTAACATCAAGGTTCACCCAATGTCGTAGCATGTGTCAGAATTTCCTTCCTTTTAAAGCTAAGTAATATTCCATTGTGTGTATATGCCTCATTTTGTTTAGCCATTCATCCTTCAATGGACACTTGGGTTGCTTCCACCTTCTTCTATTGTGAATAATGCTGCTATAAACATGGGTTGCACAAACATCTTTTCAAGTCTCTACTTTCACTTCTTTTGGGTATATGCCCAGAAATGAAATTGCTAGATCATATGGTAATTGTTTAATTTGAGAAATTGCCATACTCAGATGATCTAATTTTTCAAGTGTGTGAGGTCTATGTTTTTGGCATGGAACCGAGAGGGTGAATCTCTTTGTTGCTCCTGTACACTCCATATGACTGTTAAGTGTCATGATAAAAATTCAAAAGAGGGCCAAATGTTTCAAAGCAGGATCACTGTTTCAGGTCTTCATATAGGGGTGGTATAATGGGCAAAAGCCAATAAATGATCTAGCTTCTCTGTTCCCATTAGGAAAAATTATAAAATGAATAATGCATGCTTATCTTCTTGATAATATTGTAAACCTAATTTTTGCAAAATTTGAAAGGTTTTCAAAAAAGGGTTAATAAAAATTTATGACTACATATTTGGAAAGTTGGAAAAGTTATATACTATAAAATTCCTTAGTTTATATTTTCAAGAGTTCATTCTACAGTATTAATGATGTAGTTTCTTTACTATAATTCTTGTATTTGAGAAGAATTACCAACATAATTATGTAGTTAGTGAAAGGACATAGTGATAAACTTGGCTTATCTGCTAAACTTAAACTTATATAAAACTTTAGAGCTACAAGTTGAATCAATTGTATAACCATTAGTTGTTTATCGGGGCTTGAATTAATCAAAAAATAGAATTACACTGCTATGCCAAACATAAAATTCAAATACATTTTTACTAAACTACTTTTAAATTATAAAATATTTCAGATAATGAAAAAGTGTCAACAATAATAAATTTCTTTGAACCCAACACCCAATTTAAGAAATAAAACATCACCAAATACAGTTGAATTGTGTGCTATATATCTAAGATAGTCAATATTCTACACTGGATATTTATATTTCTCATGCTTTCATTTGTAGCTAAGTGAAAAAAAATTTAAACTTCATATAACTATCTGCTGAATTATTTTTAACTGGAACTAAAATTAGCAAAAAAAAATCTCACTACTTTTCTTTTTGACATCAAGCAAAATGGAGTTTATCTGCGCTCTCTGCCTACTTCCTGCTCTGCACAATGCTACTTCAAACTTCCTTTTAGAGTATTTTACCTAGACCTGTCTTCCCAGTACAGAACCTGCTTACATTTCCCACATCCACACGTAATAGCCATGTAACTGTTTGGGGAATTACTCTTGTCTATGTCCTGTAGGAAAGATTATCAAATTGTTCTGGCCTTTACCAGGCTCCTGCATTTGTCTTCTTCAGGATCAGCATGATGGTATTTTGGGGTCATATTTACTGGCGATATATATTTATGGGAGACCTAGGGTAGGAGAAATATATTGCATGACGATCGAAACTTAACTTGAGCTAGACAGAATGAATCAATAGGCTAAAATCTAACAAGATGAGGTCCTATAGGAAAAATAAGAAATCTTAGACTTTGGTTTAATAAACCCATTAAAAAAGTACATGCAGGGAAAATTATCAGTTAACAGCATTACATGTTGAAGACTTGAGATTTCAGTGATCATAAAATGAACCAGTGGTATATGGCTTTCAAAATAGCTAAAAGGATATTAGGCTGTATTAAAAAAAGTATCCAGAACAAGGAAAGTGGTGCTATTGTAGTGACATCACATCTTTTCACCTCTTGTAGTAAGCTCTGGTGCTATATGATAAACTGGGAGCAGAATTACCAAGATAGTGGGAGAAATTTGAAACTATATCATGGAAAATGGTGAAGGCTCTGGTAATGTTTATTCAGTGCTGTTGGTAAGAGTTTAAAAGTTATAGTTGTTACACAGAATAAGGATTAGATTATGGCTCAGAGTAAAACAAGTTATACATTCCATTATAAAAATGCAGTCTTGTAAGTTGTAAGTCCTCCTTTATTAGCATATCACAGATCTGAATGGAAGCATGGTGGTTAATGAAAATTCAAGGTAAGGTAGGGGGTTGAATTATATAGCCTCTGATGTCTTTTCCAATTTTTAGCATCGTGTAACTCTATAAAGCTAATTCACACAGATATTAGGTAAGGAGATACTGTTACGCCCCTCAAGATCTTTATAGTTTAAAAGACAATAGTGCCGTAAACCTAAAAAAATATAGTTCTATGTTTAAAAAAAACCAGGCAGGTCAAAAGGACACATAAGCCAACTTGGAAAGTTACATTGGGAATTTTGGCTTCCAATGGCCAAAGCTGGAAGACAATATGAACAACAAATAATGATAATAATGGATTATAAACCAAAGAATAAAATATCCATGAGTCTATAATAATATAAATGACTGAATAAATGGAGAAGGAAAAAATCGTCCTTTTACAGAAGGATTCCAATAAATAAATGTAGAAGGAATGAGGGAAATAGAAACCTACCATTGGAACGCCACAGTAATAACTGCTACAGGAAAGATTCACCAATAAATGGCATTTCTGAGCTCATGCCTAATTAGAAATTGCCATTAAATCTCCTGACCTGAAATTAGGAGCTATTATAACATAACAGTTTATTTTGTTACAAATAACAGTCATTATAGATTATTTTAAAAACGTTTTTTAGTTTGTTTACATTAAACTGAACAAATCTGTGAAATTGGCAACAGTTTCCACATTTAATACAACCATTCGCCCAGGCGTTAAGGCCAAAAAACTAGGTTATTTTAATCCCTTTCCCCTCCCCACATTCAATACATCAGTGTCTCATGAGCTGTACTTGCTAAATATAGCCCAAATCTGACCACTTCTCACCACTTCATCAGCCCTTTCCCTAATCTACCTTTTGCTTATAGTAGCTTCCTATTTTTCCTGTTTCTGATTCCCTTACAGTTTATTCTCAGCATGAGCCCTAACTTTAAAAAAAAAAAGGAAATCCCTTTAATCTGTGTGAAACTCTCCAATGGCTTTGTCAAGCCTAGCATAAAATTTGCTCATTACTTTGGTCTAAAAAGCGCTATATGATCTGACCCTTACCTACTTCTCTGACCTCGTCTGCTACCATTCTCATGCTCCCTATTACTCCTACCCCTAGTGGCTCTCTTGCTTTTCCTCACACACAACATGCTCATTCCTGCCTTAATATTTGTCATTACCTATACATCAGTAAAGTCTGTGTTCATCAGTAGGGTCACTTTAGTTAGAATCTACAGGGAAGTCCTTTCTGAGGTGGGTTCCCCTGCCTTTCATTCACCTGCTTTATTCCTCTCCTCAATGGCATTTATCAATAATATATTATTTATTTACTTATTATATGTTCTCCAACTTGAATGTTAGTTAGCACACAAGGAAGAGGACTTAGTTTGTCTTGTTTACAAATTATATCCACAATACCTAAAATAATACCTACAACAAAGTGGGCCCTCAAATATCTATTGAATAAATATTTTTAAAACATTGAAGGGTGAAAGCAGGAAAATAGCAGAAGGCCTGGATTAGAGCCAGATTTCTATCTCTAAAGTCTGTGCAAAAAATGTAAGCCTTTTGAGATAAACTTTAAAATAAAAAGAAAAATATTTTTAACTACCTCGATTTTACAAATTCAGTTGCTTATAAAAACTTTTGAAAACTACAAGTATAACACTGATGACTGAATTTGGAGAGACAGTGCAATAATTCTACACCAAAAAAAAAAAAAATTTATTGAAGTGTAGATTACTGATTATTTAAAAATACATGGGAAAAGACAAACATACAAAGGTGTTATCACACAAGTGATTTCTAAAGTCAATACTTTTGAAATACAAAACAATGATCACTACCCCCAAAAGTCAGTTTATTGAAACAAACTGATTTTTAAATTGGTTTATAACTCTTTTCACTCAATTTTGTTTATAAGCATTACTAAGATTTGAGTTTCATCACTTATCAGAACTTTGTTTTTTGGACATACTTACTTCTCAAAGTAGTATATAGTCATTTCTTGCAATAACGTTAGCAACTATAGGAAGCTTCTGTAAGTCATAAGAATTCAGTACGGTTGCTGCTTTGGAAATAGTTACCATATTGGGTTATCTATACTAAAACTAATGTATTGAAAGGCAAAATATTAATGGGCAAAATATGGGGACTGAGAACTGGAGGACTAAGAAAAGATGATGTTATCTTTTGCTCCTGGCCTGCTAAAAGACTCCAGTATTTGTTTTGGTACTATTGCCAGAGAAGTAGTTTCTGCCATATCACAGGTTGGCTATATAGTTGCCCATTTTATATATCCTTTTTTAAAGAGTGACTGACTTTAACGATTAGATTGCGCAATCAAATAAGCAGAGACTTTTAAATAACCATATACTTTAACCATGTGAAATAAATTATTTTCTTAATTGGTTTGGCAGCCTTGTGTCTGTAAAGGCAACAAAACCCACTTTGCTCCAAAATTAGATGGCTGACTCAGAGGCTGTTTGTAAAATTCCGGCTATCTTCTATCACCAATCAGTCATGAAATTAAACCTTTGAGAACTCAGTAACTTCATAAATGTAAAAAATGACTTCATCTATCAACATATAATGTTGAGCCAGCAAAACAAAAAAAGCACACTCAGGGTAGGAAACAAAAGGGTATATATCCTCTTATATAACACAAGAGGAATATGGACGGTATTAAAAAACAAATAAACTTGTAAAGAGATGATTATGGTTTCCATGAAAGTCAACTTAAACTGACCATGACTGAATGATTGGAAATTTTCTTTTCCTAACACAATGCTCATTCTTCATAAGCAAAATTGGTCTTAGTTTCTTACAAATCTCTCATTTCCTTGGATTTATCTGCTACATCCTCACTTTATAGCCATTTAACTTATAAGCTGGGCCTGCCCAGCCTGCCTATAAAGCCTCTCTTCAGAAATATACCAGATGCATTAAACACAGGCATCCTCTAGTAAAAATCTGCACTTCAAAACAGCATATGAAGAACCAGCAATTGGCTCTCCAATGTAAATATCCCTCATTTCACACAAGAAGCAGTGAATTTTACTAACCACTCTTTCCTTACAGGCAACTCAGTAGCTGTAAAAATTTTTCTTCAGTTTCAAAACTTTTCAATACTTATTAATTCCAAAGATCCGAACACCATGTAGCTGTGGCATTTTGGGAATTAGCACACTCAGGAGAGAAGCTGTATTTAGGATGAAGTGAGTTGGATCATACTTCGTATAGAAACTTGCCAGGAAATATCTGTAGAAATAAAAGTATATAACATCTAAAAATAAAATTACTTTTTTTTTTTAATTTAAAGGTAGAAAAAAAGCTACTGAAATATAAATACCTAAAAGCAGAACCATTTTGAACACTAAGACAAGAAGAAACAGTTTAGTTTGGGGACCTAAATTAACTTTATTTGGGATTTAAATATTTGTTTAATGGAGGCATATATGCATCTTGCATTTCTGCAATTATGTTAAAAGCATTTAATAGAGTATGTTTGCTACTTAGTGTCCTTTAAAGTAGGCTTTCAAACTAGGGTTCATATGTTCCCTGAAATTTCAGGTGTAGTTTTATAGTTCTGTATATGTTTCTGAAGATAAGATCCATCTCTAAGGGATCTATCATATTCTCAAAGGGTTTTGTGACCCACCAAAAGGTTAAGAACCACTGCTGTAAAGTTGTGGAACATGGGGTGTTAGTATATTAGTACAATTAGTATCTTTGAAAGAAAACAAATATTAGATTGCCCTTTTGATGGTCTCATTTCCATACTATAGGTTAACAGATCTATAATCAGTCTTACTGGAAACCTGAAAGACACTGATATAAAATTCCAGCTGTTTTGCTATAAAATGTATATGAGTACACGTACATATTCAAAGACACCCAACATCTGAGAATTTGTTTTAACAAGCCTAAGCCACCTGTAAGAACATAAACCAAGTCAGAACGTCTAGTTTTATCCAAGTGTACATCAGAGTACAGACACATCATCTAGACCCTAACAGAGTATCCTAATATAGATAGGATGTAAAGAATAAAATATCATACCTTAATCATAACTAAGAAGTTAGTTTGCATATGGGTGTTTGTCTAATTAGTGCTTTTAGAGTACACAAGAAAATTCTTATAGCTTTTCACTAAGTACAGCCATTAGTTTCTCATAAGGGGAGATGAGTGGTTAGATATGGTTAGGGAAAAAAAGCTATCTTTAAGTATAACTAAAAACACCACAGAGAGGTGTATACATCATTTTTAGAATCATCTAAATTGAAAAATTCTATAATCTTCTACCTACTTCCTACAGCTAAAATCCAAATTTAGGGATGTTTGAATAATTATTCTTGTTACTACATTTATCTGTTAGATCATTCAAATCATTTTTCTTTTGACATTAATTTTATATGGGGTTAAAACAACTTAAAAATGTCTTCAAAATGCTATAAATATATGGAAAAAGAAAACTACTTCTTTATGATCAGCTTATTGCTTTTGTTTGAAAATGCCTTTTATTACTTGAACATCTATCTAAAACCTACCCTCCCTTAAGTCCTAGTTTAAGGAATTTCAATGCCTCTAAGAAATCTTCTAGATACTCCACAGTGCAATGATTCTATTGTGGATATGTTATTATGTATAAGCTATGTGGTAGAAAAATGTTTAATATATATGTGAAATATTTATCATACGTAAGCAAATGTATTGAGTGTGGAATTCAAATCAATCTATGCATTCACAAATTCTTTGCAGAAATAAAATAAAAAATAACAGAAAAATAATATAAAGTGGCATAAAGAAGGGATAAATATCAACTACTATGGGAGTTCTAAGCAGAGCATTATCAATGAAGGTTGGGTGCTCAAGAAAAGACATCACTGAAGAGGTGGAATTTAAATCTTGAAAGAGTAAGACATGAGTTAAGAAAGGAGAAGGCATTTCAGGTAGGAGACGTGATTTGAACAAAAGAACTTAAATAGAACTATACATGAAGTATTCAAGAAATGCTGCTTAGAAGAGTTTGACAAGGTAGGAATTGGATGAGGGTAAAATATGAACATCAAGACAAATGAGTAGAAACCATTTTGTGGAGGGCCCTGAATATCAGGTAATAGGAGGACAATAGATACCATATACAAGGTTAGATGCTTTACAGATAGATGTCATCTCATTTCTTTCTTACAGCATTGGACTGAGTTAGGTGTCACTGGCTAAAATTTCATTTTATGAGCAAACTAAGCTGGTTAAGTGATAAAGGATTCAACCCAGGTCTGTCCTATAATGAAAGCCTAACTTCTTTTTTCTCTAAATCATACTGTTATCTCTCAAGGAGTTTGAACATCCAAATGAGGCAGGTGGTTAGTGAAATTTGTGTGATATCGTCCAAATCCTTCTTTAGGGAGATTTCTCTGATAGTGGAATATAAATAAGATTGTGTTTATTTTTCCTGTAAGCAACTTATAGATACAAACTACAATATATTTGACCTGTATATCCTAGATTGTCTAAGCATACTGATGAGCATGTAATAGTCTCCATATGTTATTGACTAAAGTGAAAACTCATTTATTACCAAATTGTGAAAGATTTTGCCTGCATTTTATACTCTGAGGTAGGTATTTATGAATATGTTTTTAACAAAATACTGTTTCTAATTCAAATACAATCTAATAAAGGATAGCTTCCTCTTATACAATCCTTATACCTAAAAATTTCCAACACTTACAGAATTATTGGAGAAATTGTGAAAAACTTCCGTGAAGATGTAAACTGCACTCCATAGTCCAGTTGTTCCCAATGAGTTAGGAGCCTTGCTTTACCTTGGTCAGGGGTTTCAAAAGGTGTTCCTTTTACTGCATGCAAAAATACATACATCCCCTGGAAAACAAGCAAGGGGGCATATAATCACTATCAAAAAACAAAACTGATTTTTGTCAGTAAGCATTAAGATAATTCCAGATTATTTGTGACGGAGCATACGACTTAACAGCTCAAGTTTTAAGCTTTCATAATATTGTGAAAGGCTGTGGTCAATTTCTTCATAGTAAAATAAAACTTGCGAGAGCATATAAGTATTATTTGGAGAAAACTAGTAACAGGTCAACCAAGAGTAACCTGTTTTCATCTCTTATTAAATTGAAAATAAACAAAAAGGAACATCAGGGTAGCTTTGTATCATTACATTTAGATTTTCTAACACCTTTCTGATTAGGAAATAGGTAAGTTATCTTTTCCCTAATGTGTAGGAAATTGTAGAGTGTCATATTAGTAAATCTGATGATATTTTAAAATGATAAAACATATATTGGTAAATAATAAAATCTCTATATCAAGGAAAATGGTTTTGAAAGTATTTAATATTAGGACTTTGTTCCAATAGATCTCTTCCAAAGCAATAAAGATGGTTTGATGTAATATGTATAATAATCAACTCAATTTGCTTTTAAAATCACAACTGTGCCTCAATAGTGTTTCTTTTGAAGTTAGTTTAAAAAAAAAATTACTAAAAGCCAATCTGTCAAGTGAGGTTTAAATAGCTCATTTTGTGGTTAATTAGGAAAAGAACAATGTACACTAGACTTGGTTTCCTTGAGATTATGATACTCATTTAGACTGATAGGTAGTACTTCATTGCAAGATCACAGTCTGAGGAACTGGTAACAGAATAAAGCCAAAACATTATATCGAAACAGTGTTCTCCACTAGAAATCATAATGTCACGTCATTTTTGCTACTTCTAATAAATATGTGGAAAAAAGAGAAAAATTAGTGATTTGAAATTTTATATTATACTAAGTTGAGAGAGGCCTTCTTTTCAAAGCTTAGTCTACTTTTTAATTATTTCATTAGGCAATTAAAAAGTTGTTTAGCTGCAATAACACCTAAGCTAAAGAGGAATGGACTCATTTTCAATTGGATTTAACTCAACAAACATTAAAAAGTGGTTTAATGTACAAGACACAGGACATGTATGCATATATGACACACAGCCTTAAAAAGTCTGATCTTTGAAGAGATGGTAATGGAGAAAAATATGCATAAACAATTAGAATGTAGGGCAGAATTTGCTATCAAAAGTATAATCAGAATACTTAGGAAATGCAGAGGAGGAAAACGTTTCTTGTTGCTAGGCAAAAAACTTGACAATACCTTGTCAACTATCTTGTTTCTGAAGGTTCGGCTCAAATGACAACTCCTCAGTGAGCCTTCCTCATTAGTAATGACCTCCTGCCTACCTGGTTGTACAGAAGTTTATTGAAAATGGTTTTATTATAGCACATTATATTGTGCTGGAGTCATTTACGTAATGTTTGTCTTCCCACTGGCATGAATACTTCTGGAACAAAGGCTGGTATACAGCGAGTATTAGATATTAAGCCAAGATGACATTAAGCCAAGGAATGTTTATTCTTTAAGCACAAGCAAACCATTTTCGCATGGGCTTTAAAGGAGATTATGAAACAGAAATTGGATGTTTCCAAATTCTCAGCAGTACGTGACCCAAAAAAGTTAAGACTCTCTACTCTAGACCATATATGTGTTATAATTATCAAAGAGAACAATAATCCTCTTGGTATTTCCTTCAAACCACATGAACTCACCAGTATTTAGAATATTCCATTTATTTGATATATCATTTTCAATGAAAAAGATTAAAATCTCATCTGACCATGTGTCTTCTACTCCATTATTTTAATCTTTAATAGTTTTTCTATAAAATTTGTGATGGCTGATTTATACCTACACCCAAAGAATTAGGAAAAAGGTACATAGCTCATGGTTAGCCCTTAACAAATATTTATTGACTCAAAACCAAGAGAATTCTCATTCACTTTAAAAGCTAGACAAAAAATTTGGCAAAGTATTAATACCTCTAAGAGTGAACTGTAGCAGTGAATAAAAACAACCACTGAAGATTTCTATGTATGATTCAGAAGAGTATTTTTTCTAACCAAGGATAATAATTAGGTCTATTTTCCCACATTTAAAAGCATTCAGCATGTATTCCACATTTTTAATTGGTTTAATATAGGCTACCTTCAAAAGAAACTTAATTTGGAGTCATATAATTGCTACAGCTACGGCTGGTTAGTTAGGTTTTTAGTGTGGTAAACTAAAAAGTCAGAAGTTTGCTTCCCTACATGTTGTAAGTTACCTATCCTTTATCCACTGTCATATACTGTGCCTCAATCTCAGTCAACCAAATTAAAAACATGGGCAGAGATGACTTCTAAAGCATATTTAATACATGTATCACTGGAGAAGGAAAAATTCCATGACAATACAAATTAATTTATTCAGCAAACATTTAAGTAGGTGTTTGAAGATATGGAAATTTAAAAAAAAAAAACCACATAAGCTACTAATTATAAAACTATCATAAATACATGATAAAAGAATGTAAAAGAATGCATGAGAGTTTTGTAGCTTCTTGGAGGAGATGATACTTGAGTAGTTTTCAGGGACAAGTAGGAATGAGTCAAGCAGAGCGGGAATAAGGGAGGGGTATTAAAATAGTGGAAGAAGAGCCTAAGCCAAAGCAAAAAGGTGAGAGGAAGATGATTTTAATTATTGTTAGAACATAACTTGTATTTGGAAATGGGCTAAAATAAGACTGAGTCCCTTTCTTGCCTCTGCAGTTATCAACTGGTCTTGTATACCACACAAGGAACTTGCATTTTACTATGAATGTAACAGAGAATCACTGAAGAACCTAATGAGTGTGACTTGAGCAGACATGCATTTTAAAACTATCACTCTACCAAGCTAGAATGGAGGGTACCAAGAGAATTCTCATTCACTTTAAAAGCTAGACAAAAAATTTGGCAAAGTATTAATACCTCTAAGAGTGAACTGTAGCAGTGAATAAAAACAACCACTGAAGATTTCTATGTATGATTCAGAAGAGTATTTTTTCTAACCAAGGATAATAATTAGGTCTATTTTCCCACATTTAAAAGCATTCAGCATGTATTCCACATTTTTAATTGGTTTAATATAGGCTACCTTCAAAAGAAACTTAATTTGGAGTCATATAATTGCTACAGCTACGGCTGGTTAGTTAGGTTTTTAGTGTGGTAAACTAAAAAGTCAGAAGTTTGCTTCCCTACATGTTGTAAGTTACCTATCCTTTATCCACTGTCATATACTGTGCCTCAATCTCAGTCAACCAAATTAAAAACATGGGCAGAGATGACTTCTAAAGCATATTTAATACATGTATCACTGGAGAAGGAAAAATTCCATGACAATACAAATTAATTTATTCAGCAAACATTTAAGTAGGTGTTTGAAGATATGGAAATTTAAAAAAAAAAAACCACATAAGCTACTAATTATAAAACTATCATAAATACATGATAAAAGAATGTAAAAGAATGCATGAGAGTTTTGTAGCTTCTTGGAGGAGATGATACTTGAGTAGTTTTCAGGGACAAGTAGGAATGAGTCAAGCAGAGCGGGAATAAGGGAGGGGTATTAAAATAGTGGAAGAAGAGCCTAAGCCAAAGCAAAAAGGTGAGAGGAAGATGATTTTAATTATTGTTAGAACATAACTTGTATTTGGAAATGGGCTAAAATAAGACTGAGTCCCTTTCTTGCCTCTGCAGTTATCAACTGGTCTTGTATACCACACAAGGAACTTGCATTTTACTATGAATGTAACAGAGAATCACTGAAGAACCTAATGAGTGTGACTTGAGCAGACATGCATTTTAAAACTATCACTCTACCAAGCTAGAATGGAGGGGAGTAGAGGAGCAACAAGGAGACAATTTACCTATTAGAGTAATCCACCTGAGAAAAATAAGCGTATGAATTATAGCAATGACAGTGGGGATCAAGTTGTGAGACAGTAAAGCAGTAGAAAAGACAGGGCTTCACTAAATAAATATGGAATATAAAGGAAAAAGAGTTATCCTAAGAGTAGGATGACCACATATGCTAGTTTGCATGGACAGTCCTGATTTACACGTATTCTCTTGGAGTAGTTATTACCAGAGCTCCCTTTTACTCTCAACGCAGTCTGTTTGGATGATACATTATATTAACCACTTCTCCTTTGACATTCAGCTATCTGGCTTGGCTTACTGGACAGACAGTGATGCATTTAGATTAAATTAGGAACAGTCATAGGAACAGATTATGGGTTTAAGGAATAGACTGTGAATGAGTTCAATTTATACTTGTTTGGTTTAAGGTGCAAAGTGATCTGGCAATATTAATATGGGCATCATCATTCTACAGGTAGAAACTGAAAATATGGAAAGATGAAGTAATATAAGAAGACGTGAAGAAAACCTTAGGAAAAGAGATGGAAGACTGTACAAGAGGAAATAGAAAAGGCAAGATCAGAATATGTCTAGGAAAAAGTAATCCCATGAAAACCAAAGGAAAATAATTCCAATAAAAGGGATATGATAAATGTAAAATAGTTCAGAGAAGTCACTACTTACAAAGTGTTTGCCCTACCAAAGGCTATCACTGAAAATGGACTAAATGCTCATTCTCTTATTTCTACCACATCATCCTTATTCTCTTCCAGTCAACTTCAAATACTCTCCAGAAAAAATAAAACAATATTAATTTTAAATTTATTTCGCCTACGTTTTTTGTCTTAATTCTAAGATCTTAATTTTTTGGATATCTTTATAAACAAATATATAACTACTCTGGATTCAACTTAAAGTCAATTAACTTGATTTCTACCCATTTATTCTACTTTAATAGGTTGTTAAAGACAAGAAAAGTCACTGTCAGGTTTTTTTTTTAATATAATAGGCAATTTCAAGGCTGCATGACATGGTCAGCAGAGTTGATCAAACTTCTGATACTTTGTAGAGCTACTGTATAATACAGAAGAATGATAGTCAACATGAAGAAGCTAAGGCACCATAAGATCCTGAAACATATATATAAATGAAGCTCAAATTTTCTAGACTGAAGCAGGAAAGTATATTTACACAATTTAGAAAGACTTAACAAGTATTGAAACCAAAGATATTCATAAGGCTCCAGTTAACCAAAAAAAGGTAATTACTTCTTCTGAAGCATTCTAGTTAATCAATATATTATAGTGGTCTGAATAGTCTTGTAATTTTTACAGAAATGACCTATTTTCTAGATTCTATAAAGATAATAGGGAAAAAAGTCTTACTTAGAAAAATGGCCCAATGTTTAAAGTGTGACAAAAATATAACCTTATTCCAGATTAAGAATTTTTCAAAATTGTCATATATTCTAAAAATCACTAAACCATATACTTTAAATGAGTGAATTTATATTATGTAAATCATATTTCATAAAACTTTTAAAAAAACTGTGGCATGTTTTTCTTTATAACAAAACTTTAAGCTTTTTTAAAAAATTGTGTTTAAATACACTTATCATAAAATGTACCATATTAATCATTTTCAGTGCATAGTTGAATGATATAAAGTACATTCACACTGTTATGCAACTATCGCCACTCTTCATCTCCAGAACTCTTAGCATCATACAAAACTGAAACTATACCAATTTAACAATAACTCCTCATTCCTTTCTCCCCCAGTCCCTGACAACCATTAAACCTTAAGCTTTCAAGTGTTTAGTGTACAGTGAAATTCTTACCAGATTATGTATAACATTTGTTAAGGTCCAAGCAACAGGAACACTGAAGAAGGGAATACTAAGTAAGACAATATGAAGCAAGCCAACTCCCAATGCATATGTCAGCCACATACCCCGGCTGTTCATGACGCGGGTATTTGGATTCACTTCGCTGTGGGCAACTCCAACGTTCATGTTTACTCTGTAGGAAAGCAATGAAATGAATCAACAGTGACATAACTGGAAACCTAAATTCTCCTAATTCTGACATGACAAAATATGTTAACTAGGATTATCTTTTCCTAGTTGTTCTGACAGAGAACACACACACTCTCCAAAATAATGCCACTTGCAGATGCTGACAAAGACAGTAAACAATTCTTAGCATGTGACTATATGGTAAGACAAACGAGACTTATTTTTATAGTTCTCATTGAAAAACTAAGTTAAAATACCTTTCCCTAAAGCTTGTCCTCTAGCGTGTTGGTTCTGCTAAATGAAATAATGGGCAGGAATATTCAAACTGATTGAGAAAAACTATGTTTTATTTTATCATGAGAGCAAAGTGAAAACTCAGGAGCTAAAGTTACCAACAGGATAAATTAATATAAAGAAAGCAAAGCTGACCCCGCCAGTCTGTTGTGAGTAGCTAGACTCCTCTAGCTAATGTAATGTTGTATCCACAAACAGGGGTCGCAGTTCAAATCATTCCTTTTTGAATACTGTACTTAAGAGGTACACAAAGTGGTGGAAAATTTACATGATCAAGAGATAAGGTTTGTTTCTCATTCTCGTGATACAATTAGGATAAAACGATGAGGTTTTCTTCTGCATATTTAACTCTACTTAACTTCCCTAAAATTTTAGTTTTTTCTCCGTTCTTTTTAAAGTTTTCCCCTTTCCCTTTTGTTTTTAAAATGAACACTAAAGCAAATGATAATAGTTCCCGGTTATTTTAATGACGATGTTTCCTTGGATCTAATTATCGTTTAAAACAAAACTGCCCTGAAGAATACCACCTATCATTCCGTTAAAAACCGACTGGGATTGAAAAGAGGAAAGAGGGTCAGATTATATTTGGAACAGCTCTGATTGAAAAATATATAAACCCCTTTCTATTACAGAGTTGGCACTGAGAGAGAATTTCTCGTAACCACATCCAATAAATACAATGTCCCCTTTTCCCTCCAAAAATCCATGGAACACAGCAAGGCATCAAGACTTACGGTGACAAAAGTTAGTTACACCAAAACGAAGCGTCTCAAATTTTCACGTGTAAATATTTTTTCTAATCTAAACACCCATCGTGTATTCATACGTTACTTTTATATTCTAAGTTATACTCAGAACATATCATTACTCAAGATACTTTTCTCACTTTCCACAGGATGGGAGAAGAATGCTCGAAAGAGGCTAAAATTTACATCTGAGCTGGAAGGCAAAGGTAGTGTGGTACCAACCCTAACCCCGTTCAGAAAACTTTTCCAGGGAGTTTCCCGACTCACTGGCAAACAATGACTTCAAGCAGCGAAGAGCCTCTCGGCTCAGACCCCGCGAGTGCCTTAAGGGTGGCGACTCACAACCACCTCCTTAGGGAGTCCTTCGCCTGCCTGCTTGCCAGCCAGCCACCGACAGCCTACCCCGATAACCGGAGCTCCCAGACAGTGGAAGCGTAGCTGCCCCTACCGCCGCAGCGCCTCTCTCACCCGTCCCTTCCTTCTTGGAGCTACACATCCGTCAGGGGCGGGATACGACAAGGATTTGGGGCGCAAGCCTCGGGGGCCACTTGGCTGGTACCACCAAGCAGGGCACCGCGGACACAGCCATAACCCACTCTTACCCCTTAGGCTGACTCGGGCCCGCCAGCAGCTCCCTACCGCCGCAAGCAGCAACACAACCTTGCGGCCGTTCGCGTTCACTCATCCGCCGCCCCACTCCTGGCGGCCGGGTCAAGGTAGGACCAGCTTCGACACGATGGTGACTCCTCACTGCCGAACGCCAGTTCAGCCTCAGCGCAGCGCGGCGCAGCGCAGCTTACGGAAGCCTTCAGAGCCGAACGCGCTGCCAGCGGATTGGCTGCGTGTAGCGCCAATCCCACGTTTCCCTGGAGGGGCGGGACTAAGTGCCGCGAGCCGCGCGCGCGCATTCGGAGCGAGTCAGGTACGGTCATGGGCTGCGGGCGGGACAGTGGCTGGTCGGCTAGTGGATGGTAATTGCCCACCTCGCGCGAGCAACAAGGTAGTGTGCGGCTAATGGGCATTCATTCTTATATTCTCTTAGGCTCGGAGACCCCGCCCCTTAACTCGTCCGGGTCTGTACCCGAGCGCCGCTGCATCTGTCGGCGCCCCTCCTCCCCACCCCAACCTCATATATCCTTTCCCCGACCGCCCCCCTCGCCCCACTTATCTCCCACCTCCCTCCCCTCTCCCGCCATCACTGGGGCGGGAAGCGGACGAACGGCGCCCGCGGCTATGCATACGTGGAGGGCGGTCTCCGAGCTCATCGGGTCTCGTTAAGCGTCTGGTTTGGCCTTTCTGGACTAAATCACGTTGAGGCCTTTGTTGCAGCCAATTCCCCAGATCCTTTTGGGTGCAAGACTTAAAGTTGTTTGCCAGTTATAAATTCCAGCACATGCGGAAGAAATGTGGATGCCAAAAATTGATTTTATTTAAGAACCAAGAGGAAGTGTCAGATTGTTTGGAGTCACTTTAAGTCGAATTACATTACTTGGCAGTACACAGAGTTTGTGATTGATATTGCTAAAATAACTTTCAACATTACAAAATTAGTGTAAGAGAATGTTGACTGTTTATCCTGCATTTCTATTGGCTCTATAAAACAGTTGTGTTAGATTTATTATGTTCTTTAAATAAATTATTTCATTATATTCTCCCTAAAGTCTTTGAGTTCTCTGGTCTCTCTCTACTTCTTTTTTAGGTGCGCTTGTCCTTAACTGACTTTCCTGGTCATCAGCATTCTTTCAGGAGTATTTAATTACTCGCTCAGCAAATATGGAAGACTGATTCCTGACATTCTCAAATATTCTGTGCTGTAATTTGTAAGCCTGTTATCAATCCTTCTTCTTTTTAAAAGATGCCATTTGCTACATATATATAGAATGCTTACTGTGTTCCAGAGGTTATGCTAGCGATAAGAGATTAAATATAAAATCTCTGTCCTCAAAGAACTCTGAACCAGAAGGAAGGGACAGAAAAACAATAGAATAACCTGTGATGAGTTTGGATAAGAAATAAGGGGAAAGTGCTATGGGAGTACAGAGAAAGGAATGCTTAATTTATTCGGGGTGGGGATGGAGCCCATAAACACTTCCTTGAGGAGAGGATGCTTGAACTAAATCTGGAAGGATAGTTAGAAATCATCTGTAAAGAAAGGGAACCTTGTGAACTGAGGAAGAGTGAGTGCTACCACACTGTGAGAGACAAGATGTTTAGTATGCATGGTTAGTACGCATTTGGAGAATAGTGGAATGAGATTAGAAAGATAGAGGTCCAGTTAAGGAGTTTGAACTTTACCTGGTTAGTATTTGGAAATCTTCATAAAATTTTTAAGTAGTGTAACAACATGATGAAATTTAAATTATAGAAAGAACCGTATAGGTGGTTGAAATTCGAGACAAAATATCTATTAGGTGGTTAATGCACAGTTCAGGGGAGAGATGTTGAGGGGCTGAACAGAGGCAGTAGTTATAGGTATAGAAGAGAGGACTAGTTTGAGAAATATTTAGATAGTAGAATAGGATTGGGTGGCAGGATGTAGAGAGTGAGGAGAGTTTCTAGGATGACTTGAAGGTTTCTAATTTTGCCTTGTGTCACTGGATGAGCATGGCCTTTGGAGTCAAATATGCCAAGGTGTGTATCTGTACATTTGTCACTTACTAGTTGTACGATCTTAAGTTATTAGTGTTTAAATCCCATTTGTGGTAGAGAAATGATAATATACATAGGGTTGTTGTGAGGAGTAAATAGCATAGTATATATAAAGGTATTTATGTGAGCTATTATTTTTATTTTCAGAAAGAAATACAGGAAGAAAGACAATTAGAGGACGATTCTGAGATCAGTTTGAGACATGTTAAATTTAGGGTGCCTCCAAGTCATCTAAGTGACGATATTTAGAAGGTAGTTGGAAGTAAGACCCTACCCTGGAGTTCAGAAAACAGTCTTGTTAGCAGGCAGAGGTAAGGTAAGAGATGATATGGAGGCTAGTTAAAATAGAGTATGTAAAGTAGTAACTTGCTGAGAATGAGGGTTCTCTTCCTAATGTTTACTTTGGCATGAGGAAGGTGCCGATAAAATTCTTTTCATGCCCTTCATTAATATTCATGAAGTGCTGGTCATGAGTGAAGTACTCTGATTATTCTGTGTTACATGCAGAAATTTATAGTTCCCTGCATTCAAAATTCTATAGGTCAGGACAGGTATGATAAACATCCAGTGAGCGATGCAAGCCAAGTTTTTTAGGAAAGTGGGGAAGGAAAGATCATTCCCGGTTGGGTGATCAGAAAGGACCATGTTACAGATGTTACTGGAACTGGGTCTAAATAACATTGCATTGGGAGGAAGAGGAGGTGCAAGTAGGGTGGGATTGCTGGTAAAAGAAGGTTGAGGCTTTTGACCTTGGTCACTGAAAACTTATTAAAGAGAGATAGCAAATTTAAGTGGAAGGCATAGAAAGGGAATCAGGGAAATAAGTTTTGTTTTAGAAATATTTTGAGGTGGCAGTGACACTGGTTGTTAGACATACTTGTCTTGAGGAGAGATCACCATTGGAGATATAGATTTAGATATTCTGTAACTGAAGCTTTAGGTTTTAAGATATCTAAGAAGAGAGAGGGAATGGGGAACGTCCACATTTCTAGGAGGAGAGTGAAAAAAACATGAAGAAACTGAAGAGGTATAGATGGAAAGATCCTTGAGAATTAGGGAGAATCATCAAGGTTACATTCTTTAGGGATGTCAAAGAACATGAGTCCTCAGAGAATGGTTTGATGATTTAAGAAATCGTTGATGAACTCAAAGAGAACAGAATCCTGGTAATGATTGTGGTATAAGCCATTTTGCAAGAGTTTTAAAAGAGACTTGGTGATAGGGAATTGGTGACAGTGAATATAGGTTACTTATTCAAGTTTGGCTTCATAAAGAAAGAAGATAATTATTGGGGTAAAAGGGTTGAGGGAAGAATTTTTGTTTGTTTTTGCTTTCAAGGCCAAGATGCCAGAGGGGAGACCGGATAAAGAAACGAGGTGTTAGTATTAGTTTAGGAGGAAGAGACGTTGAGCTGAGACTGAGGGAAAAAGAATATGAGTAGAGGTGCAGACATTTTAAGAAGCCAGAGGACATAGTGGGGTGAAGGAGGTAAGGTGTATATGTAGATAGAGTTCAGGCTATGGCTGCATTTTTCAGTAAACTAGAAGAATGAGGAAGATTGGGGTGAAACTAGGGTCTTGGGGCAGCGGGTAGGGAATAGATTTTGAAGAGGGACTATAGAGAATGAAACAGGTGACGAGATTAGTGAGGCAATTGCTCAGAAAGAGTGATGGTTCAGGTGAAGCTACGTTTATACATCAAATGTTGATTGATCAGTATTTTTCTTAGATCCTTGGGATTCTCGAACTAAGGTAGACGTCTTGAACACAAGCTTAACTTGATGCCAGGCCCCCTTTGGGAGTAGGGTAGAACGATGGAGAGATTATTCATTTAGGAGTTTGGAGGAACTCAATTTAATTCAAGTATCCCAGGATCTTTTAGCATATATATGCCAAACACTATAAGTATCATATTTACTTCTTACCACAACCACATGATACCATTATTATCTCCATTTTGTAAATGAGATGAGTTTTTTAGAGTTTAATTTCCTCAGCATTGCATAGCTATTAGTATAGGGGCTAGGACAGAACCAAAAGTAATGTGTTTTCAGAGTTTGCTTTTTTAATGACTTCTCTCTCCAGCACTGTCCAATAGAACTGTAATGTAAGCCACACATATAATTTTAAACTTTATAGTAGTCACATTAAAAAGTTAAAAAAATAAAGTGAAATTAATTTTAATAATGTTTTATATAACCCAGTATATCCAGAATACAATTTTATCCTATAATCAATGTAAAAAAATAATGATTTTATATTTTTTTCCATACCAAGTTTGAAATCCAGAGTGTGTTAACAAGTCTCAATTTAGCATAGCTACATTTCAGGTGCTCCTGGGTCTAGTGGCTACGGTACTAGACAGTGAAGCTCTTTAGCCTTAGACCTGAGGCCAGTCTGAATCTTAGGGAAAGTGAAGAGGGTGCCTTTTGCTTGTGACAGCACTAATTTGTATGAATGTTGAGGTAATGAAGCAGCCTGTCTGTCCACCGTTTTCCTGACTTACTGGGACTGCCTCCCAACCCTTGAGTGCCACAAGAAAGCTTTTGTTCACAGCTACTCTCCTTAAAACTGGGTACCCATCAAACTAAATCATATATATAATTAGAAGGTAACTGTTAGAATTACAAAAGAATTCTCCATCTTTCCTTTCTTTCTTTCTTTTTTTTTTTTTTTTTTTAGTGCTAAGACATTTTGGCTTTTATTTCTGTCTTCTGGTGGTATAGCAACAGATTTCTAAGAACATGAAATATTAGTTAAACTTCTTGTCAATCTAGTTTGAACATTTTCAAAGGCCTCTAATTAGATCCTGAGTATTACATGCATTGACAGCTTTCCAATATGTTTCTTTAATTTATAAATTTGATGACACCTGTAGAGCGACTTTATTCACATGAAATTACCTGACCTTGTGTAAGAACATTTGAGTTATTACAAAAAGGAACTGGCTTTGGGGTGGTTTTCAGTGAACCGTATATTCCATCATCTCTTGATTTGAACTCACAACTTTTTGAATTATAAGCATTCCTTTAAAATTTTGCTTTCAGACTTTTGTATGTATGATCAAACATAATTATTCATTCATAGTTTCATTTTTTGAGAGTCCATAATTTGTGATACAACTCAATATCCTTGATTATTACTATTTTTTGCTGGTAACTTTTTAAAAAACGATTTTTATTAAAATACAGCTAACATGCAATATCATATTAGTAACAGGTATATAGCATAGTTATTCAACATTTATATACCTAAAGAAGTGCTCACCCTGGATAGTCCAGCAACCATCTGACACTACAATGCAATCAAAATATTATTGACTATATTCCCTATGCTGGACACTACATCCCCATGACTTTTTTTATGTTTGGGAGTTTGAACCTCTTATTCCCCCTTCACCTTTCCCCGCCTTTTTAAGATTTTTAAATAACAGTTGTCACTCAATATTATATTAGTTTCAGGTATATAGCATAGTGGTTAGACTTTTATATAATTTGTAAAGTGACTCCCCCTTGACTAGTCTAGTACCCACTTAGCACCATACATAGTTATTACCATGTTATTGACTGTATTCCCTATGCTTTACATCCCTGTGACTATTTTGTAACTACCAATTTGTACTTCTTAATCCTTCACCTTTTTCACCTCACCTTCAAACTCCCTCCCATCTGGCAGCCATCACCAGCATTTCTTTACATAATCAACTGTCATCATAAAAATAATGTACATTTTATACAACTTTATCATTTACAGAACTTTTTATGTATGCTTGCTTATTTGATCCTCACAACCGATCAGTGAGGATTTATACAATTGATGAATTAATTTTACAGAGAGATTTAAGTGGTTTGCTTCAGTTTACATGTAATAAAGATGAACCCCAAAACATGTTTTTTAAAACTCTAGTCTGGTATATTTTTTTCACGCTACTAATAATCAGCTTTGCCTTGTACAAAACAAAATATTTTGTATTTATGAATTGTGACCAGTTAACACCACTCAGAACTGAATATGTTGACCTCTTCCTAGAAATATATCTTTTAAAATCCTATGTGGTTATTATAGTGGCTATACTTCATTTCTTGCCCAGTTACTTACTCCATCTTTACATAACTCTGCTAGTCTTTTGTTGCCTGAGAAAGAATCCTAAAAGGACACCTTTTTATTTTGTTTATTTTTGTTTGGACCTAGATTCCATAGGATCAAACCATCATGTGATCTTGTAACTAGTTGTGGTAAATTGAGGATGTACTTAGGATGTACCCCACCCCCAACCTATTTTTTTGTCAAAGAAAATCTTGATTCTATACAGCAGGAGTCTCCAACCCCTGGGCTGAGGATCGGAATCAGTCAGTGGCCTGTTAGGAAACAGCAGATTAGTGGCAGCGAGGGAGTGAAGCTTCATTTGTATTTGCAGCCCCTCCCCAGTGCTAACATCACTTCCTCAGCTCCACTTCAGATCATCAGGCATTACATTCTCATAGGAGCACCAGTCCCTGGTGCCAAAAAGGTTGAGGACCACTGCTGTAGGGGAATTGCATGTTATCAAGCTAGTGTTTTTTATTTTCCTGAAAACAGGTGTTAAGACAGATGCAAAGCTCACTCCCTACATATTTTACATATAGGATTTCCATGTGAGATTATTTTTTCGTTCTTTGTTTGAAAAGGTTTCATTGCTGAAACAGTTACTGGCAGAGAGATTTTGGATGTACAGATTGGATTGGCGTGTAGTGAACCCTGAATGCCAGCACAAAGATTTGAGCTTTATCATATTTTGGCTTTGGGGAGCCACATGATTAGAATGATGTTTTAGGCAGAGTAGTGTAGAGGGATAGTTACCTGATATATCTGGGATCTGACTAATTGAGATTAACAGTAATTCTGGGGTCTGGATATCCTAATTCCAAGAGTTCAATAATTGAAAAAGACATTGTAACTCATAAAAATGAATGGATGACTAATAATATTTAAGCGAGACTGCCATTAAGGCACATGACTGACATCCACATCCTGAAGTGACAGTACTACCTGGTCATTCTTAGCCAGGCAGATCACATATTACATTCATTATAGCAGATTTGTGCTTATCTTTCTTTACTAATTATAGTGTGATTTATAAACTACTGTGTGCCTTAGTCTTATAAAATGGAGATGATAATGGCATCTATTTCAAAGTATTTTTAAGAAACAAATGATTTAATACTATAGAGATTGGCATAAACTGAGCCTCTATAGATGTGAGCTGCTATTATTATTGGTGTTGCTATAGTCCTGTTACTCAGGAATGTTTAACCATTTATTTTTGCCTTCTAGCTACTCTGCTAAAAGCTAGAATGAAACAGTTGCCTGCAGCAACAGTTCGCCTCCTTTCAAGCTCCCAGATAATCACTTCAGTGGTCAGTGTTGTAAAAGAGCTCATTGAAAACTCCTTGGATGCCGGTGCCACAAGCATAGATGTTAAACTGGTGAGTGTCCCTGAAAAGCCAAATACCTTTAAAAGCAAAAAAGGACTGGACACATATTTTGTCTTTACAACTATTACCTTTCTTTTCTTTATATGTACCAGTAAATTATTCATAGGACATTGGACCCTTTGTCTTGTTTAAGAGTAAATTTTTAAAACTAAATTTTAATTTAAATCAACATTAGTTGATTAGTTTGAAACGGCATTCATAATCAAAGGAAATTACTTAAACTTATTATTTATGAGTCCATTACCTAAAACATGAATTTAATTTGTATTTTCTACTAATATTTATCCTTGGTTATTGCTATATGCTTACTTACATATTCTCATTTGCATTTAATTTTTTTACCTAATCTTCAATATGTATCCTTTGTTGCTTCATAGTTTTCACATTTTTGGATTTAAGTTCTATATATTATATCATTTGAATTGATACAACATGACACTCAATATGATTTATTAAAGTTATTTTGCCTGTCTACCTTCCCTATTTTAAATTAATAGCTCATGGAGGTAAGGTCTGTATTTTTTTCATTTTTCTGTCCACCATACCTGGCTAGTACCGGCTACATAAATGGTGAATAAATGATATGTAAATGGTACATAACTGGTGAATAAATTTGTTTGAATGAATGTAATAATACATTTTTTTTGTAATTTCCTAATTGTCAGATATTTACATTATTCCTGGAATTACATTATTAGAAATAATAGTGATATGAATATCTTTAAGAGACCCACTTTTTTCACATATATATGTTTATATATATTGTGTGTGTGTTTATAATTCCAGTCACTCCTTTTAAAACTGTAAATTAACTACTACTATATCCACATTACAAATAATTAAGCTTCTGAGAATTTGCCCAAAGTCATATAATTCATAAGTAGGAGAACTGAAATTGAAATTCAGTTCTTTCTAACTCAAACTCATTCAGGATCTTTCCTCTTTGCCAGGGGTTCTCACAATGTTTGGGTGCATCAGAATAATTTAGGGAGTTCGTTAAAACAGTTACTTGAGCCCCAGAAATTCAGATTCTAGGTGGGGCTCAAAAATTTGCATTTCTAACAAATTCTAGTTGATGCTGAGAACTGCAATTCTATACCATATTAACCTGTATTTTGTTTTTAAATATAAGCTTTTTAAGCATGAAAAAAATATTATTAAACTCGAAGAAAAACAACTTATGTTTCTTAGACATTTTATATATTCAGTTTAGTCTGATTAGCATACAATTGATAGTAATTAAATAGAATTAGATAATTATATCTGATGTATTTCATTAAAGAATCTTAGGCAGACATATATCTTGTTCTTAAAGTTCTCTGGAAGAAAAACATAGTTTTACAAGGCCAACAGCAGAAGTCCTCTTAAAAAAGTAAATGAAAGTACACATTTTTATATCTGGCTATGTAATTTAGTCCCTTGACATTTATGAGTTTCTCTTTCTCTGCTTGCAGAGTTTTAAAATAACTATATTGCTCTACGTAATAAAGCCTGTTTTATTATGGTTTCATATGATAATAACTATCCTGGCTAGAAATGTTTTCATAATTAGTTAATTAAAATAAACATGTTGATATTTACACATTTTAAACAAGTCTTTGTGTTATTTTTCTCAGGTTCCTGGAGTTCTAATTTATATTGAAAGATTTGGATTTCTGTAGTTTATGATTTTTCTATAAAAAGCAGACCACCTGTTTCCAGAATAACTTAGTTTTAGGTTGAGTGAAAGATGAGGAATGAAATCTTGGGTGTCTCTCCCCAAGACCTTGTATATCTATTTTATTTAAAAAGTACTGATGTAAACAGTACGAAATAATTTTAGGTTATTAAAAAGATGTGGTATTATTTTAAATATCAGAGTCATTGTAATTATAGGAAGACTTTTTTCTCCTTTGAAACTTGCATCTATGGCCATACACATAAAACTGTGAAGTCAAGCTTATGATAGAAATTTTCTACCAGATTTAAAATACGGTATTCATAGAAAGTGTGATCACTATAGGAATTTAGATTTTTTTTTTTGTTATGTATGCGTATTTTTAGTATTAGAGTGCAAATACTAAGCTATGAATTGAGGGGTATTTTTTTTCTTGGTTTTCAAATTAAAAACTCACCAAGATCGCCAAATTAGGTATATTTGCTCAGCAATTTCTTGTTAGGTGACTATACAGAAGGAAATTTAGAAAGTTACAATGTAGTAAGTATTTTAATTTCTTATGAAAGCAATAAGTCGTTCAAGAAAGTATTAAAAATTAAGTTGAATAATGATAATCACTAGACTCTTGGTGTTATTTTTGATGGTGGTAATATTCTGTTTTATTTGTTTGAGAGATTATATAAAGATATATATAATTTAGAAGAATGTTTTTAGTCAAGTTTAAACATAAATTTAAACATAGATACCTATGATACTGAGACAATTCAAGGGAACCTTAAAGATCAGAATGATCTTATTTTACAGTTGAATCTGAGTCCTGGGAAAATAAGGGACTTGCCCATGTATCATAACTAGGAATTAGTAAACTTAGGAAATTAAACTCTTACTTCCTTAAGATTAGAGTTTTGTAAAAGATAAATAAAAGACAAAATTATTTCACTTGTGTTTATGTTTCTAAATGTAACACTTTAATGTCTTTATACATTAAAAGTATGTTTTAACTTTGTATAGGAGAATTATGGATTTGATAAAATTGAGGTGCGAGACAATGGTGAAGGTATCAAGGCCGTTGATGCACCTGTAATGGCAATGAAGTACTACACATCAAAAATAAATAGTCATGAAGATCTTGAAAATTTGACAACTTATGGTTTTCGTGGAGAAGCCTTGGGGTCAATTTGTTGTGTAGCTGAGGTAAGGTAATTTATATTGACTATTTTAGTGATTTTATAACCACAGAATATTAGTTAAGAAAAAACTAAGCCAGTATTTGGCAAAGAGTATTTTTTTTATTGTGGTGAATGTACATAATAAAAATTACCATTTAACCATTTTTTAAAATTAAATTTATTTAGATAATTTTGGTTGATAACATTATATAAATTTCAAGTGTACAATTTATAAGACGATATCTTTATACTCTCTTGTGTGCTTACCAAAGTCTTGCCATTTTTAAGTGTACAATTAAGTGGTATTATGTACATTCACATTGTTGTGCAGCCATCACCACCATCCATCTCCAGAACTTTTTCATCATTCCAAACTGGAACTCTGTATCCATTAAACAATAAATCCCCATTCTCCTTATGGCCAATCCCTGGTAATCGCTATTTTACTTTCTCTGTTTATGAATTTGCCTGTTCTTATATACTTATATAAATGGAATCATACAATGTTTATCCTTTTGTGGCTTATTTTACTTAGCAGATGTCTTCCAGGTTTGTGCATGTTGTAACGTGTATCAGAATTTCAGCCCTTCTTCAGGCTGAATAATCAGTGTATGTAAACCATGTTTTGTTTATCCATTCACCTGTCGATGGACATTTGGTTTGTTTCCACCTTTTGGCTATTGTGAATAATGCTGCTGTGAATATGGGTATACTAAAGTTTGTTGCTGCTTTCACTTCCTTTGGGTATTTTCCCAGAAGTAGAATTGCTGGGTCGTATGTTAATTCTGTTTAATTTTTTGAGGAACATCAAAATGCGTTTTGTAGTATTAATATTTAGAAGAGGAAAAGGTGATTTAGTGGCCCATTAACTTGGAAAAATGTATTCAGTAAAATTAAACAGATAACGGTAAGCACTTTTCAGAGCCTTTGCTATACTAAAGTGCATTGTGAATCTCTAAGGTTGGTGGTTTATAGTAGGTACACCCTGCACCTACTTGGCTATGAAACCCTTTTATTGAGAAGCATATTGCTATTTTTGTTGTTGTTCTGTGGAACACACCATGGAAATACCACTCTAGTTAATGCAGGTAATTTTATTGTGCTCTAGAGATGTGAATTGATTTGGCATAAGCCCTGGTTAGTAGAGGCAGATTGGATCCTAGAACTTTGCTCTTCAGACTGACGGTAAGGTGCTTTCAGTGTCTATAAACCCCTAAGTTCAGTGTCTGACACACTTGATTTCTTGGACCAGTTATATTTCACTGCCTCTGCCATAGCTTATATAACTAGTTTGTGGCAAAGCCCTTTTGCAACCTTGTTCTCTTCATTTGAATGTATCTCAGTTATTTTTTATCACATTATTTTGCACTAGCTTTTTTGTGCTGTACTGTTTCTGTGTGTTAGGCTCTGTTTTATAGAGTGATAGTATCTGCGTGCTAGTGAGTGACAATGATAATTATGAAGGGCTCTTTAGCTATTTAAGTTTGCCAGTGGCCATGTAATCCTTCATTTGTGCTTAGGCTGGCAGACCCTATTTAGGTGAGAATGCTCAAGTGCAATAAAATGATAGGATTTTATACTTATTGTTCCTGAAAAGTGGCATGGATGCAAGATACTGTTTCTGTCTCCTTATCTGATCTCTTGGCATCTACTTAGTAGCCTGGTCTCCCTGGCAGTGATATATCTCCAGGTTTAGTGGGTCCTCCCTCTGCCCTTCTGCCCTTAGAATGCTAGCGTAGTAGGTCTTCTCCATTTTTTGTGTATCGTGTCCCAGTTAGGTATTCATTTACTCTTTAACTTTGGGGCTCCATAAGGCAATGCCTAAGTAAGAAAGAAAAATTGTGGATGGGGCAGGAGGTGGAGTTTAAAGTGGGCAATTTTGTTGTTTAGTGCAGAGGACTTGTTAGAAGCCGGGTGTTCAGACATCACTAAAGGAGGAAAGACCTTACCATTCTTTAAGTGTACTCTGCTTAAAACGTTTATCCAAAAACTAACACACCATTTTCTTCTGTTATCTTTCTCAGCACTTGCTTTATTTAGGTTTCACTTGAGTCTCCAAATAAATTTTAAGGACAAATGAGTTAAGGGTACAACTGGGCATTGCCTGTCTTTCTCTCCAGAGACTGTCTGTGGGAACCTGTAACCCTGGG
>NW_006442484.1:55619391-55655735 GCF_000325575.1 Pteropus alecto
GTTTTTAAAATTGGATGGGATTTTTACCAGGGAACCTCTGAAGCTCCCATTAATAGTACTATTGATTGAACTCTCAGTGGCTAGTTCAGAAATCATATTTGTTTGAGAACATAAGTATTTGATATTTTTTAGCTATTGTCCAAACTTGCCTGATAGCATTTAAGCTTTATTTTGGCAGCGTTGTTGAAAAATACATATTTTGACATTTTTGTATTTTCTAAGATGTATATAACCTGTCAGAACTGAAATTAGTCATTATTAACTTTGTCTGCTAGGTGGCAGCACTATACTTAGTCTTTTAAAATATATTGCACATAAGCCATATGGTTTATCCAAATCTTCACTGTAGTTCTGATTTTAGGTGGCTGTTTTGCAAGTCCTTTTCTAGTGGTACTGCCTATCTTGTTTCTTTATTCGATTACTTTAACCCACTTGATATCTAAGTATTTTGTCTTTTGTTTCATTTTTGAGGCATTTGAATGCCTTGAATATAAATATTTAAAATAATTTTGCTCATCAAAATTACAAAAGCAGTAAAAGAATTGTCAAAGTATAGAAAACTATAAACTTAAAAAAATTATTTTCAGTTTTCACATTGCAATGTCAGGTGCTCGTTTATCTTAGAAAATATTAACAGCATTATTCTTTCCTTGTAAATCTTTGGGAGAATCACACATAGATAGATATGTGTGTGTCTGAGTGTGTGGGCATACACACACCCCACAATGAATTTTTACATATGTGTAATCCAGATCTGGATATAGACCACTGTCAGCACCCCTGAAGGTCCTTTCATGCTCCCTCCCAGTCTGTACTCTCCAAAGGTAATGGCTCTTCTGACCTATATCAACATATATTAGTTCTACCTGCTTTTGAACTTGATCTAAATGAAATGTTACAATATGTGTTATTTTTTCGCAGACATATTTTTCAATGATGATTTAGGTTTGATTGTGCCTGGACTTTGGTAGTAATAGTAATGAACCCTGGACTGCCCAGATCCCTACATCAGGACTGAACACTCACTCCCTCAGCTACTGGCAACTGCATGCTCACAGCTGAGTCTCCGTCTGGAGATTGCCTTTACCTCAGCTAAAGAGGATTACCTTAAGTCATAACAGAGCAACCTGGTTGATGAGAGGTTGTAAAGGCCCTTTTCCAATTCACAACTCTGCCTTGCTGTCTTTGCTCCACAGTGCCCCCCTGGGGTCAGCCAAGGCATTTGTTGTGACTGGCACAGCCCCACTTCTCTTTCTGCTCTGCTCCCACAGGTAATCATCTTAGAAGCATTCCCTAATAAATGTCCTGCTCAGTAGTCTCTATCTGCTTCATGTGTATGCCACCCTACAATTTTGGATACAGATTGCAGTTACATAATAAAAATTAATGATTCAGTTATTTTATCTGCCAAATTAACCAGTGCAGATAATTTTAAAGTCATACAGCTGTAAATCATCTCAGGCTCATTAGATCGATAATATGTAATTGGGATCATATTTTGTCTCAATATTAAATGACTATTTCCCAAAACTTTAATTGTTGAAATTATTTTTTGTTAGATTATTTTAAAGATGTTAATAATTTTAGTTGTAAAAGAAAAACAAGTAGGCTTTTATCAAAATTGGCTGGAGAAATTTAAAATATATCTAATTCTATATTCTTTATTTATACACATGAATGGGCAGTTTCTTGCTCCACAGTTTCAGTACTGTCTATGTCCTTTAGATCAGTGGTCCCAAACCTTTTTGGCATCAGAAACCAGTGCTCCTATGAAAATCTAATGCCTGATGATCTGAAGTAGAGCTAAGGTGGGGAGCGGCTGCAAATACAGATGAAGCCTCACTCTTCTGCCGCTCACCTCCTTCTATGCAGCCTGGTTCCTAACAGGCCACTGACTGGTACCAGTCCATGGTCCAGGGACTGTGGACCCTTGCTTTAGATCCGTGGTGTAGAGCTTTAGTTAGAATAGATACAGGATTTTTGAAGTAGTTGGGATACCCTGCTTCCCAAATGCAACCTCCTCACAAATAATAGAACTCTGTTTAGATCTCTGTTGCTAGTCTTTCACAGTGGAATATCTGGGAGAGGGTTCTGACGTTAGAGTGCGTATATTAGTGTACAACTATGTACAGGCAAACATGCCTACTCACACACAGAAAGAAAAAGACATTTCAGTCATCCAGACAAAATCTGTATTTCAGCTGAATCATGAGGGCCATTTACTTTAGTTTTCATGTTTCAATGCCAAAGTATTCTTCCAAAAGTCAGCAAAAACAGACAGAAATGAAACTTTAACGTAATTATCTTAAATGAATTTTTGTTGAGAGGATTTTTTGCATGAATTACCAGGATACATCCTAAGTTTTTAATTTACTTTTTATCGAAAACATTGAGAAAAATTATGCTTATCTAAAGCTTAAATTCAAAATAAATAAGTAAATAATAAAAGATATGTAAAGTTTAAGTGTTTTTATATAACTTTATAATAGTACTATAATTTCTTGAAACTCAGTAATGAACCAAAGATCAGTGTTTAATAACTGAAAGCTAATATAACTTTTAAGGTCCTATAAGAACTTCTAAAACTTCTCCCTTTGAAATAAACTCCTTTAAAATTTTTTAAAATTAATTTCTTTATTTTTTTTAATGAACACCAGTAGATTCATTTACTGCCACAATTCCTCAGTGTCGACAGTAAGAAGCACCAATAATAATTTGTAATATTAGAGATGCTTCTGAGGTGTAGTTATTGCAGGTTCAAATGCTAGCTACTGGACTGCTAACACATTCTGAACCTGTGCCTGGTCCAAAAAAAGGTTTCCTGCCCAGGACACAGGGTCATATGATGAAATGAACTCTTGAAATACAATTCCTTCCTCTGAGGAACACACTGCATTTCATGAATTTGTGAAACATGCTTATGCGATTTATTCTTCACTGTCTTCACTGTCTTTAGCAATGAATTGCAAAGCATTTCCTATCTAAATAAATTCTAATTCTAAAAAAATTTAGTGTTGAAAAATAATAATGTGTTCTGGTTTGTTACTTTGACATAAATGTTACATTATGATCAATGAAGTCCTATTTTGCTTTTTAGTACAACTTATTCATCTATGCCAGAGTATATTTACTATTCACTAATGTTTTTAAAGGATGAATAAGTTAATAACTGTAAAGTGCTTTGACGTAGTTAAAGGAAAAACCCATGTAACCTTATAAAGTATTAGCATCATCTTCATCTTATCATCACCCTCCCCTTAAAGATGATAGTGTAATCATTTACTCAGGACCATCTAGCAAGCCACTGGCAGACTTAATACTAGAACTCAGAGTTCCAGGGCCACGTTTGCTCAGTGACACCAACTTTAGGTCAGGTGGCTAGCTCTTTGGAGAATAGAAATAGAATTCAGTTGACCTTGGCATTTTGAAGAAGTGGTTGGTTAGATGTAGAATTGTTTTTAAAGGGACAATCATGGAGTAATTAGAGACAAGAAAGAAAATCTCTAGCAGTCTGACCTCTTTATTTTGAACAAAATCACTATTGGACACAGTAGAGTTGTAATGTGGCAAGGAAGATTAAGATAAGTTATCAGGAAAAAATTTTAATTTTACAAGTTTTAAACCATGGTATATGTTTTTGGAAGAAGTAAAATAATCACTTAAGATTGTTGAAGAACAGTTATCACAGAAACAGCAGCTCGAGGCAATGACCCTAGTAAGGATTTTATGGACGTCCCCCTCAGAGAGAATCTAGTGGGCTCTACTAGTACTGTGAGCTAGAGAAGCCATACTTTTTCGCGGTGACTCCGGTATTCCCTGCATGGTACCCACATGTTCCACTGAGCCATATGGCCTACAATACATCAGTGCGTGGTTAGGACAGGGTGACAGAACCATCAAATATAGACTCAACTGGACCTACTTGAGTTCCAGCAGTGGAGCTGAATCTTTGTAGCTTCTTCGTAAATTATATAGATTTATTTTAAGATCGTCAGCTCTGCTCTGTCCAAGGATGGCCAAGAAGGATTGCTTCCAATTCGGGGTTGGCATTGTTCACCAGAAGTGTGAGGAGGCTGCCCTTTTCTGAATCCACCCTGCTTTCCTTGCATCCCCACTCCCCACTTATGGTATTTTCTGGCAAGCGTATGGTTTACTATTGTTATACTGTCTTGCTAATTTCACAAGATAGGTAAAGCTGAGGGGAAGAGTAGCTCAAAAGAATACAAATCTTAAATTTATATTTCTATGACTGTAACATCTTAGGAAATGTTCATGCTAACTGGAATTCTTTCTTATACTTCCATATTTTAATGCTAAACTTTTTTAATTAATAAAAATTTTATATTTCAACAGTGAATTCAAAGCTTGGGTTTAAGAAAAATTAGCCATATGTACCTATGTGTATGATTTATATGCTTTTATTGTTTTGAATCATTAATCTGAAATACAGAAGTGCAACTTTATGCAGAATATAAAAGAGGAGAGTCATCACTTTACAAAAGGATGTTTGATTTTACCAACAAATTTTTGAGAATGTCTATTGAAAAGCTAACTCCCCTAATGCAGTTAAATGTAAGTCATATAATGCATATGATAAAAATAGCCATTTCAGGTATACTCATTCATATCTGAATATTTTAGAGTAAAATACTCAAAATAAAAATTAGTAATTTCACATAAAAAATATAAACTGACTTCTTGCTTATTAGTGTAATTAAGGAATATTAAAAGAGAAGTGGTCAAGAATTTATTAAGTAAAACTTTTCAGTCTTAAGTAAATATATGATAATTATTTTAAATATAATTTGAGATGAGCTCTCTGCAATATCTAAAATCATAATTTTTCTAGAGGGTTTTTTTTTTAATTACAGGTTTTAATTACAACAAAGACAGCTGCTGATAGTTTTAGCACCCAGTATGTTTTAGATGGAAGTGGCCACATAATTTCTCAAAAACCTTCACATCTTGGTCAAGGTAAGAGAGTGGCTTTGTAGCATTCTTTAGCTTTTCTGTCTTAATTGTTTATTTAAAAAATTATTACTTCTTAAATTCAAATGTATTGCTTTGGGCTTGGACCTGGTAATAGCTAGTTAACATCCAAGAGAACATTCAGCCGGTACTGTAGCCACCAGTCTCTTAAACACTGAAGAGTTGTTCTCAAGAGGAACTGTGTAAAAGACTTTGGACAACAACATGGATTAGTTATTCCTCTATAAAAACTGTAAGAGCAATTATTTTACTCTTGCTGGATTACTAGTGTCATCTTTATATATGAAAGATAGTATTTTATTGAAATACCTAAAACATTATTAATTTGGTAACCACAATAATAAACCATACCATCAAGATATTATGATTAAATATATAATTTAAAATACATTTATTTATGGAAGACTTCAAACATAAGCACAAGTAGATAGAACAGTGTTCCTGTCACTTGTTTTCAACAATTATTAACTCATTGCGGACGTTTCATCTACTGTTCTCACCCACTTCCTCCCTTTTTGTATTATTTGAAGCAAATAAATATATTATTATTACTATTTGTCATTTAGTTTTTTAGTGTTTTATGCACTTAAATAATTTTATTAAATTTTAATGACATCTTATGTTTCCAAGTTCCTCTACTATTTACTTCTAAAGAAAAAAGTCTCTTCAGGTTTGAGAGATCCACATATCTCCTTTAATCTTTTTTATACAGCTAACTTCTGATAATAGTATGTTTAAAGTTGAGAGTATTAAATGTATGACTTTTTTTGAGTCATGTTCACAAGAATTATTATATTCGAAATGGTGCTTGTGTTTTTTTCTTTGTTGTTTGCCCTTTTTCTCCTTCAGTTTGTATTGTAAATTTATTTTTAATTTTGTGATCCCTCCTTGTAAAAATCAAAGTACTGTATTTTTTTGGTGGTTTCTTCCCTCCAGTTTTAATGTTGGATTTATTTTTTTCAAATGACTCATCTTTCTTCATTGAAGTGTATTTTCCCGTTTCTTGATACTAAATTCTCTCATTCTTATTTTAATGATCCTTCCATTAGTTATTGATTACTTTTATTCATTAACATTTAACATTTTTGTATCCGCATATAGGAAAGAGTTAATAGAAACTCCTAAGAAAGCACAACAACATTTCTTATTTATTCAGTTAACAAAAATGAGTTCATCTAATTACTATTTAATTTGACGTATGATAATGTTGTACATATTTTATTTAAAAATAATAGATTTGTTTCTTTTTATGTATGAAAGGTTAGGATGAAGAGCAGGCATTTTTAAATACGGTCCCTCTCCAGAAATGCTCTGAACCCAGTTCTTAGGAGTTCAGATTAGGAAACCATTAGGAGATATTCAAGTGCTTATCTAGTGGAGTACTTTGAAGTAATCTAGTCACCTTATAAAACTTAAATGTATTTATTTTTATCTTAGTAGTATCTAGTCTACTCTGGATGGCCAATGGCTTTGCATTACTCATACTTCTTATCCTTTTCTGTATTCATCTTCATGAGAACTATGAAATAACAATTCTTAAATGTAGACTCCTTCTGGTCTTTGCCCGTTTGCTGATTGATTTTTTTCTTTTCTTGCTGACATAGTCTTCTACTTCTAGTGAAGTCAGGTATACATTAAAGGAATTTCTACGGTCAGTAAATGAACCTTATTTTCTTTAGCAATATTCCCTTTACCTTAAGAAACAACATACTTGGAAAGTCATTAGTTGCTAAACTAGTAGTAATTGCCTTTTACAACTCACTTTTTCCCCCCAAATACAGTTGATTGGCTAGGAAAATAACAAAAAATTAAGCTCTTAGTTTCAAATTGCTCTAGGTGGATGTATTATAGAAATCCACAAACACTTACCAAAGCATTTTATATTCATATTACCTTAGTGCTGATAGTTTTTGAATGATTGAATCACAGACTCACATTTCACTACCAGCTGTCATTCAGCTTCCATTTAAATATTTTCTATGTAAGATAAAACTACAGTTCAATCATCTTAATTAATACCTGTGCATTTAAGGTTTTTGTAGATTAATTTCTGCTGTGGTGTGAACATCTTTACTACTCAGTCACTCCCCTTCTCATCTGACAGGTTGGTACCTATAGCTAGCCTAACTGTAGGTGCAGGGACAACTTACAACAAAATATTTTCAGGCATTGTAAAATTCATTACCCTTTTAAAAAGCATATTTTAAAATGTCTAAAAATAGTTTACTGGAGATTCCAGTTGTGGTTTTCCAAGGGTAGGTATTTGTTTTATGGATTAATTTAGCCATTTATAATGATTTATGTGTTTAACAGTGTGTCATTTTAAATTACCCTTACCTTCTCTTTGCTTCTGTTTTAAGACATTTAAAAAATTAACACAAAATGTGAAAATAAATCTCCAGCTTTTAACTTACTTTATCAAGAACCTTGACTGAATTATTTATTTTAGTCATACTTTTTTGCTGTCATCTCTTCTATTCTCTTTATCCTAGATAATCAGTATTAAGCTTTCTAAATTGATGTACCCTTCTCACAAATTATTTTAATACCTCCTAGTACTTCTCCCATAGAAATTTCTGAGATATCAAAACTTATATATTATTTCCTTGCCCTACCCTGTTATTAGAGCAGAGCATCATGTTCTTTGCAAATCCCTGCTATGTGTAATTGTGCATGTATTGAAAGATTTTTCAACTTGAGGATGGAACTTTTATTCATTAAATAGTTTAAGAAAACCCTGATATATGCAAGCAACTATAGCTCTTTACATTGGGAATATAAATAGCTACCTTTATAAATAGCGTAACATAGGGTCATGTAAAAATATATAACAGGGAACATATTATAAGACTACAGTTTAATTCTGGTGTTTGTAGAATGTGCTAAAGTTAGAGAGCTGAGCAGTTCTCTTGTAAAATATAATAGTATAGTAAGGCCTCCCTATTGCCCAGTATTATGTGGTACTTTTTTTAAAGGATATGCATTTCAGTTGGAATCAGCACAGTTTTTCATCATTAAGTTTTATTCAAACATATAATTCTTGGCTTAATTAGTAATTTTCAATTTATTCGGAATATTTTTAGCTAAAGCAATTATTTATCAATATATTTGTATTAGATATATATGTTCTTTGATACATAACATATTTAAGAATCAACATATACCTTTTCCTTTCACAAACACATTTATATTTTTCCCAACTGATTTCTGCCTGCCTTCCTTCCTACTGTTCACAGCTACAGTATATGCCATTATATTTGTCATAGGCTAGTAGAGAACACAGATGAGTAAATAAGTGGTGACAGTAAAAAGAAACCACCAGCTGCCAAGAGGAAGTTTAGCAATTTTTTTAGAAAGGAACACCTGAGTTTGAAAATGGTAGTTTGATAGGGGTAGAAGTATAACCTTTCAGCCAGAGAAGAATGATGGATGTAGGTGATTTCAAGAAACCATTGCTCTCTATGTAGCAAGAAAGGGAAAAACACATGATTTCAAAAGCCTGTATTAAAAAACAAAACAAAAACAAAAACTAAAAACAACAACCATTGAGGAACTATGTCACAAAGAAATTTAAGTGAATTAAGTTCAAAAGAAAGATGGACCCCCTTCCTAGACAAGAAAAAATGGTGGCTGCTTGCATCCCTGGGAACGTTAACTGAGCCCGGAGGCATAATAAGCAAAGGAGCAAGCCTGCTGTAGACTTTTATGGCTCTAGGAGAAACCAGCTGAACTTTTAATAGCCACATGTGAGCTGACGTGACAGATTGGTAGATGAGGTTCTCAGACACAGAAGTAGTTCAGCTCAGATGCCAAATCTCATTAGGACTTTTACTGGGTAAGCAGTGATGAAGATAGTTGAGACTGAGCTAGAGAAAGATCTTAAAGTCTTGCAGTTCTTAGATCCCAAAGCCTTGCTAGAGGAAGAGACCTCTTTCTATCCTCAAGACATTTGAAACTGAAAGTGAACTGGAACTAAATAAAGGGTCAGCTCAGCTCCAACCCAGATAAATTCCTAATAATATTGAAGAGATCCTGTCTTCACTTTAGCTGCGTGACAGAAGAAATGAAGTGCCTTCTCGGGGGGGAAATATTACCTACTTCAGTATTTCTTGTTCTTTCATATACAACGTCTGGAAAAAATAAGAACATTGAGAGACATGAAGAAAGGAAAATAGAATCCATAATCAAGAGAAAAAATAGTTGATATAAGCAAATTCACAGATGACCCAGGTATTTGAATTAGCAGACGAGAACTTTTAAAACAACTGTTATGTTAAAGAATTTAGAGGAAAAGATGGTACTAATTTCATTTGCTTTTTAACAAAAGCTAATTATTAAACTGATATTTAATTACTATAGTTTTATACCTTCATTCACCTTTTTAGTTAAAATCACAATTTAAAAAATACCTTTTGTTGGATTATCCTGTCTTTAATATTTGTTGTTCAGAAGTTGAGGGTAAATTAAGCCAAGCAATTAAATATTTCAGATAAGAATTTTTATTGGAATAATTAAGGTTATCACATATGCTATATAGCCTTAAAGTACAGAATGAGCATCATTCCCAGGTGGTTTGAATACCAGTAGAATTCTTAAGATGCTACGTTCTGATGAGCCCAAGTTTCTCTGCAGTGGTAGAAATAAAGATTATTCCTGAATAGACCACACAGAAGAGATCCTACTTTGGTTAGTCCTGTTGCCAAAAGTAGAGTCTAGCACAGGGTCAGAATAGCTTACAAAGCTGAGTCTTCTTTGGGTTCCCAGAATTGGAGGAGTACTGGCCTTCTGTGATAGCATTTGATGATCTGAAGTCCCTTCCACATCTAAGTATGCTTCCCTCTTAATCCACCAACAGGTACAACTGTAACTGCTTTAAGATTGTTTAAGAATCTACCTGTAAGAAAGCAATTTTACTCAACTGCTAAAAAATGTAAAGATGAAATAAAAAAGATCCAAGATCTCCTCATAAGCTATGGTATACTTAAACCTGACTTAAGGATTCTTTTTATACATAACAAGGTAAGCATTATTGTACTTCTATAAGTTTTTTTTTTGGTATTATAAAGGGATAGTGTATTTTATCTAAATCAGATATGTAAAGAGTCTTCAAAAATTTGTCCCCATTTGTTTAATCTTTATATATAGCGTATCTTTGTTACCTAGTATCTATATGAAATCTGATTGAACACTTCATTTCTAAGATCAGCCATTCCACCAACAGACTTTTAGGTCCAAGAGATGTTTGAGTCCTAAATATGATGATAAATAAAGACTTGCTCTTTTCTTTTGCAGAGTTCACAATTTAGTGACATTTTCCACCTTTTATTCTAAACTATTTCTTCTTTGGAAGAATTTGTTTTTTGTTTTAAGGGAAACTACCTCATTTTTTTCCATTTTTCAAAGCAGGGCTAATAAGCAATTCTCCTTGTTGCTGGTTGTCTCTTAGGGGAAAGAAAGGTTTACATATTTTCCAATTATTTTATTTTTTTATGAAAGTCTATATGTGCACCTCGAAATACTTAATGGAAGGAGAGCAGAACCACACTGAAGAAATGTGGAAACCTGGTAGGGAATAAGGAATTAACATTTATTGAGGGCCTACACAATGCCAGGACTTATGCTTGGTGCATTAAACTCCTATAATCCATAGCAACAGTCAAGTGATGCAGACATACCAGTTTTGCAGTTGTTCTCTGAACTGAACTCAGGAAGGTTTAATACTGTGCACCATGTTCCACAGCTAGTAAATGTTCGCAGTGGGATTTGAAACACAGCATGCTTGCAGAGTACAGGTTCTTTACTATCTACTGTGTTGCTTCCCATTTTAATATGTTACATTTATACGGTTCTTTTTCATGTTTCAGAGCTCTTAAAATAACTGAGTTAGACAGCATTATCTCTATATGGGGAGGTGAAGCTCAGAGTGATCAAAATAATTGTTTTATATTTCATAGCAAGTAATAGTGCTTGGGTCAGAACCCTTTTCATTTGGTTTTCTTTCTACTCCCTGTCTTTTTATTCGCTCTTAAGAAAATTTTGTATTAAACTAAGCTGTGGTGGAATATTTATCATCAAAATCGTTGGTCATCTTAAAAAAATAAAAAAGAAAGAAAAACATTAAGAATAGTCAGCCACCTGTTCATGCTGGCATAGAGCTCAACCAAATGATACCTCGAGATCCCGTCCAGCTCTACCATGCTATGATTCCTCAGGATGTTGATGGATAGAGGCTCATCCTGCTAATATAAATAACCCTGTGACCTCTTGATCCAAAGGAGAGTTAGTAATTAAAGGTTGAGTATATACAAGTTAAGAAAAGATCAAAAACAGAAGAAATGATCAGGAAAGGAATGCTGATGGAAAAGGTAAAATATGAAGATAGGAACTATGTATTTATAAAAGTGAATACAACTAAAGCGAAAAGTTTTGAGTAAGAGAAAACCTGATAGAAGAATAAAACAAGATTATTGTCTCATGAGTATTTAAAGTCAAATATATATAGATAGATATAGATATAGATATAGATATCTTGTAAGCCTTGGTTAAGTTTATATTACTTTCCTAACTACTGTAAGATCATCAGTGTAGGCATTTTCTTTGGAGAATGGAAAGTAGTGTTTTGTAATATACTACATTTTATTATTTTTAGACAAAATATCTGAACTTACATTGAGCAAAAACAAGTCCCTCAATGGTCTTCAGTAATTTCAGACACAGTTCAGATCCTGGAGAGTGTGCTGAGAGTATTACACCATGAAAGTAATGTAAGATTATCAAAAGTAAAATTAGGCATTATCTATTATTACACAAGGAAATCACAGACTGAATTAGAACAAGACGTCTGTCTTCAAGCTTTTTTTCCTTAGTACAAATTATTTTTCCGCTTTTTAATTTCTTAATAGTGCTGTTATGCCTCAGATGTTAAAGTGTATTGTTAAACTTCCTCAAATAGCATTGACATATTATCATAAATCTTTTTGGACATTGATTGCCATTCTGGTCTTAGCCTTTTTCTTTTAAACATGCTCACTTTTATCATTCTTTATGTGCTTTTCTGAAAAATATTTGTGCCTTTGCTTAAAATTTAAACATGACAATATTGGCGTCTTTTGTTTTTGTTTTTGTTTTTGTTTTGAAAATTTTTTTCTGCATTAGAAACAAACAATTACATTTCACATAATATGGGAAGTACTATTGCTATTTTGACATCTTGGATTAGATAGTGTTCCTTCTTTTTATGAAGGTTTAACCTGCCAAGACATTCTTTGAATACTGATAATGTTGATGCTCTTGCCAGTAAGGTTATGTTAGAAAGAGGTATTTTTCTTCTTTCATCATCATGTTCCTTGAAAGCATATTGAATAATGAGACAGCCAAAGAGAAATAATTTACAAGTGGATTCAGTGAGTTTATTTAAAGTAGATATTATTTGAAGAAATGATAGAGCCATTCCTTAAGATGAGCACTACAGTTTTCAGCTTTAGTTGTAATAACTGAATTCCTGTGAAGTCCTGCTGTATATATTTTCATTTCTAAAGCAGTTATGTCCCATAATTAGAAGTTTTTCTCATAGTACTCTCTGAAATCAAGTTAGTATTTTTAGCTATTTCATATGTATGTGAGTAATTTTATAGATTACTAGTTCAAAACATAATGTTAAATGTGTGATTTAAAATGAGATACTTTCATACTTAATACTTGTTGATTTTTGTGAACACGTTCTTTTACCAAAAATATCATTTGTGGTTTTAAAATTGTTTTGAATTGAATTTTGTCTTTATAGTTAGATGTCTGCTCATATTGCAAAAGCTGAATTTGGGTATCATTGATATAAGAAGGTTTTAACTGGTACAAAAGAGAGAGAAGTTATTGAAGGCATGACTTTCCCCATTTCCCACCTCCATGTCACATGAGTGTTAAGGCTTATTGGAATCAGTTTATTTATTTTTGAAGTCTGGAAGAATGATGGTGACACGGCTTTGAAGAGTTGAATATCTCCAGTTTTAGTCAATCTGGGAAGAGGCAGGGCTTTAGCCAGAAACAGAAACCCAGAAAACTAGCCATGGAGATTTGATAGTGAATGTGGTGGCACCCTCTCTTGACATAGTTTTCTGGGTCTGTAGGAGGGTAGGTACTCTTTTGTGGTGGTAGCCAAAGATTTTCTTTTTTGCAGGGTGGAGGAGGGGTAAACAAGAATGAGAAAGAAGAGAGGGATACATTTATGGTATTATAAATTGAAGATAAATAAGTGGTAATTTATAATCTGATCCCCTACATTCATGATATTCTCTTTGTTCATCTTATTCTTATTTGCATCTTTTAGCCTTTTACTCCAATATTTTTGAATGTTCATTCCAGTTTTGTTTCTGCTGTGCTATGAGTAATGGAAGAAAAGTCTTTTGTCCACGATTGGACCAATGTTAAAGGATTGTAGAGGCAGTTTAGTCAAAGAGAAATTCCAATTTAGGACTGTGGTTCAAAAACTTTTTCTTTAGGAAGAAATTATTCTAGTTCTAACCTTGAGTTTGAGTGGGTTTTGTTTTTGTTTCTTTTTTAATTAACAAAGGTGGATGTCCCTTCAGATAGATTTCAAAGTTAGCTTGGGACTGATTATTAGTCATGATTGTTTTTTGTTTTGTTTTGTTTTGTTTTGTTTGCTATGTGCAAATTAATAACTACATTTTTTAAATGGTTCTCATGTTTTCTTTGTTATTTTAATTTCTTTTCACCTAACTTCTATGAAGTATTATATAGTAGAGAGAAGAAACATTCAAAAATCAAATTTTAGTATATCTGATTTCTGAGTTTGATGTTTATTTACACTATTAAAGGACTCTGAAGTCTTTTCTTTTTTCCCAGCAAGACTTAGTTACTCCTCCACTTTTTTCATAGCATTTTCTGCATATTTCTATTATGTCATTTTAAATTTATTGACAATGATTTACATTCTGTCTCCCTTTCTCAACAAGCCTCTCTTTGGAAGTGAGAGTTGCATCTTACCTGTATTCTCTTTAATACATACTCCGTGCACAGCACAGAGTAGAATACTAAATGAATTAGATAGTGCTAAAATCAAAATATATAAATTTATATAGCACCAGTTTTGAACAACTCTGACCTCTTTCAAACTTTCTTCATAATATTAATTTATAAAAATCCTTTTGTTTTAAAGATTCATCCTTTTGGATTCCCTAGTAACCTCAGATTTTTACAGAGTATATTCTCACTTATATTCATATATACTACTATAGTTTGTTTTCTTGTCTGGCCTCTAAGTCACCAATAACGTCTTCATTAGAACTTATCAGGAAATATATAAAGAATGTGTGGATAGCATAATGGAAGGAAACACTTGACAGGGACACATCTCTAAGAGCCATCAGTTTAATATATTTTGTTTCTACTAACTTGAATAGAACCGTGTAATTATTCCTTTACAGATCCTCTAACCAAATACATTTTATATACTTACTATTTATCCTTATACATTTTGGTAGTCCAACAAAATAGATTTCTCTGCGGATCAGTAATACCCAGAGAATTTGCACAAATCTAGCCTTTTGAGCTTAGAGCAATAGAAGCTGATTAAATGATCTCTTTAAGACCTGTTTCAACTCTAAAACTCTTATTTTTAAGGATATGTGCATATATATATATATATATATCTTGGGCAATTCCATATCTTTCTTACAAACTGGAATTTCATATTTCTTTCACTTAGTGGTTCTAATAAGATGATATATCAAATTATAAAATACTAGAAGGTATAAGGATTCTCAAATCTTTACACCTGGAAAGGACCACTGAAAATCTTTTTTGTCATGCCTCAAATCTTGTAGCAAATAGAGTATTTTTATTCTGGTCTTGTCTCATTTTATCTTCTTGTGACCCCAAGAGTTTGGGTGGATTGAGTAATAACTTAAATTTGAATATAGCAGAGGAGAAACTAAAGTTTACATCTCTTAAGTTTAATGCAACTTTTATTCTCCTTTGCTATGGCTTCTTCACAGCTGCTGGACACAGAGCTTTGAGTAGGTGCTATAGGACAATTATTTGATGGCCTACACTCTGAAAAAGCTTACAGTGTAAGCGAGGAGGTAGATGTGAAAGTGTATGCACATTTAAATAGATGAAAATAATAATGAAAACTTGTTGAGTGTTGAATGATATTGATAAATACTATAGAATTTGAGAGGTGGAAACATTTACTTCAGGCTAAAATAGTCAGGGAGGAAGGATTCATGGTGAATGTGTTCTGAGAGCCTTTGCTCTCAGAATAAGACCACCCCTCTCTCCTCCATACCTCCATCTGCAGGTGTCAGATGTGATTTCCAAAACTCTTAAAATCATGCAAGACCTTAAAAGTCAGAACCTGGTACTATTAACTGCTTTCAGACTATGAGCCCTAATCTCATGTTTTTATTCCTGTTTTATGTCAATCAACACAAGAAACCTGGATCTATCAAATCAACCATATTACTCTGGAGTCTTATACAAATCATTGCTTTTTTTAACTCTGTCTCTCATATATCTTCATCTTTTAAAATGCCCCATTTCATGGTCAATCAAGTAAAATCTGTCCTTAGCCTTTTCTTTGATCACCTTCTTTCTCTTACTGCAACTTGGCTCTCCCTGAGAACTTTGTATCCCCTGCAGCCCTTTCAGATGGTGACAAATTTTTCTCACCTACTTCTCACATCATTGTGCCTCATTGCAACTTCCATACCATTCCTTCTCCTCTTCATCTAAAAATATCACTTAACTTTGAATCTGGCTCTTTAGACTCCTAGAGCACTATCACTCTGGTGAATTCAGTATTTCTATAGGTAGTCTTTCTAGATTCTCAGATCTTTTACACCTCTTCAGTGATTTTATTCTCCGCCCTGCCTCAGCCATTAATTCCTGTGGCTAAACCTTAGACCTTGTCATTGCCCCAAACTGCACCTCCTTCATAATTTCAAGTTAAGTATTCCACCCTCTGCCACCACCTCCTCCTGTCTCTCCAGCTTACTCCCTGCAACAATCCTTGTTAGACTCCGTTGGACCTGTGATCCTTGCTTAACCCTTCTGCCTTTTTGTCCCCGATGTTCTCAGTTCTCTGCTTCCCCTGCTTAAATTATATGGCCATGATTATCATTCTTTCCTTGGGCATTCCTTTAATTTCTTTCTCCTCCCTCAACTGTACTCGTTTGACTAACAAAATCCTGGTTAAATTCATTTCTGTCTTCTTAGTGCCTGAACCAATATAGCTAAATGTAGCTGGAAAAACATACCCCTCCTGATTAGTACGACTTTAAATTCATGATCCCTAATCTTAGTGCTTCCTGGTATTTGTGTTTCTCTAGTCCATTTTCTCTCCTGGTCTCCTACATCAGTGCTTTAAACAAACTTTAATATGCATTCAGATCACCTGAGATCTTGTTAAAAATGCAGATTCTCAGTAGATCAGGGAGGGCCTGAGATTCTACATATCCGACAAATCTCCAGGTGATGAAGTTGTTGCTGGTCCATGAACCCTTTGGAGGGACTCAGAAAGTCACAGAAGAGGGAGCACTGACTTTGGCCATTTCTCATGTCAGTGTTATTGATTCAGTACACTAGGAACAAACTATAAAAGTGATCTTACCTAGGACCCCTCGCACCCAGGTGGGTACATCATAGAAGGATTCTATTACAGTAGAATTTGGCAATGTTAATAAATAGATCAGGATCGTTCTAGGTAGAGAAATCGTATGAACTTAAAAGATGAAGATATGAAAGTGCAGAGTACACTTAGGGTCAGTGAATAAGTCGATTTAGGTGAGCAGGGATTTTATATAAAGGAACAGAGGAAGATAAATCTTGAAATGTTTTTATTCCTGTTTTATGTCAATCAACACAAGAAACCTGGATCTATCAAATCAACCATATTACTCTGGAGTCTTATACAAATCATTGCTTTTTTTAACTCTGTCTCTCATATATCTTCATCTTTTAAAATGCCCCATTTCATGGTCAATCAAGTAAAATCTGTCCTTAGCCTTTTCTTTGATCACCTTCTTTCTCTTACTGCAACTTGGCTCTCCCTGAGAACTTTGTATCCCCTGCAGCCCTTTCAGATGGTGACAAATTTTTCTCACCTACTTCTCACATCATTGTGCCTCATTGCAACTTCCATACCATTCCTTCTCCTCTTCATCTAAAAATATCACTTAACTTTGAATCTGGCTCTTTAGACTCCTAGAGCACTATCACTCTGGTGAATTCAGTATTTCTATAGGTAGTCTTTCTAGATTCTCAGATCTTTTACACCTCTTCAGTGATTTTATTCTCCGCCCTGCCTCAGCCATTAATTCCTGTGGCTAAACCTTAGACCTTGTCATTGCCCCAAACTGCACCTCCTTCATAATTTCAAGTTAAGTATTCCACCCTCTGCCACCACCTCCTCCTGTCTCTCCAGCTTACTCCCTGCAACAATCCTTGTTAGACTCCGTTGGACCTGTGATCCTTGCTTAACCCTTCTGCCTTTTTGTCCCCGATGTTCTCAGTTCTCTGCTTCCCCTGCTTAAATTATATGGCCATGATTATCATTCTTTCCTTGGGCATTCCTTTAATTTCTTTCTCCTCCCTCATCTGTACTCGTTTGACTAACAAAATCCTGGTTAAATTCATTTCTGTCTTCTTAGTGCCTGAACCAATATAGCTAAATGTAGCTGGAAAAACATACCCCTCCTGATTAGTACGACTTTAAATTCATGATCCCTAATCTTAGTGCTTCCTGGTATTTGTGTTTCTCTAGTCCATTTTCTCTCCTGGTCTCCTACATCAGTGCTTTAAACAAACTTTAATATGCATTCAGATCACCTGAGATCTTGTTAAAAATGCAGATTCTCAGTAGATCAGGGAGGGCCTGAGATTCTACATATCCGACAAATCTCCAGGTGATGAAGTTGTTGCTGGTCCATGAACCCTTTGGAGGGACTCAGAAAGTCACAGAAGAGGGAGCACTGACTTTGGCCATTTCTCATGTCAGTGTTATTGATTCAGTACACTAGGAACAAACTATAAAAGTGATCTTACCTAGGACCCCTCGCACCCAGGTGGGTACATCATAGAAGGATTCTATTACAGTAGAATTTGGCAATGTTAATAAATAGATCAGGATCGTTCTAGGTAGAGAAATCGTATGAACTTAAAAGATGAAGATATGAAAGTGCAGAGTACACTTAGGGTCAGTGAATAAGTTGATTTAGGTGAGCAGGGATTTTATATAAAGGAACAGAGGAAGATAAATCTTGAAAGAGAATTTGAGGCTAGGTTATAAAGGCTTATAATGCTAGGCTTAATCTTTTTTTTTTTTTTAAATAGAAAATTAGAAGTAAAGAAGTGATTTGATGGAGGTATTACCTCTGATAATTAGTTTGGTAGTGGTATACAGGGAAGAATTATAGGAGGCTGTAAGCAGTGACACTAGTTAGGTTGTATGTTTCTAGGAATTGAGCCTTTGCTTTTAGGTTGTTGGCATATAATTGTTCATATAGTCTCACGATTTTTTTTTATACCTTCTATGGCATTAGTTGTAGCATCTCTTCTTTCATTTCTAATTTTATTTGTCTTTTTTTTTGTAGTCTAGCTAAGGGTTTGTCAGTTGTTTCTTTTCAAAAAAAACCAGCTCTTAGTTTTGTTGATATTTTTCCATTTATTTTCTATTTTATTTATTTACGCTCTGCACTAATCTTTATTTCCCTTTTTGAGGTATATAGTTAGGTTGTTTCACATCTTTTTTAGTGTAGGTGTTTATTGCTATGAACTTCGCTGTTTTGCTGAATCTCCTAAGTTTTGGTATGTTATATTTTCATTTTCATTTATCTTGAAATATTTTCTAATTTTCTTTTTTCTTCTTTGACCCAGTGGTTGTTCAAGAGTGTGTTATTTAATTTCCACATATTGTGAATTTTCTAGTTTTTCTTTTGCTCTTGATTTCTAGTTCCATTCCATTGTGGTCAGAAAAAATACTTGGTATGTTTGTCTTAAATTTGTTAAGACTTGTTTTGTGACCTAATATGATCTATCCTGGGGAAGGATCCATTTGAGCTTGAGAAGAATGTGTATTTTGCTACTGTAGAGGGGAGATCGCTATATGTATGTTAGGTCTATTTGATTTATAGTATTGTTCCAGTCCTCTGATTCCTTATTGATCTTCTGTGTGGATTTTCTCTCCATTATTGGTCTTGATCTGGAAAGAGAACAGCTTGAGAACCATGTGGTTGAATGGAGTTGCATTGCAGAAGAGATGGATGGGGTAGCTTCATTTAGAATGTGTTAGGGAGAGGTAAGAGCAAGTATGGAAAAAAGCCTCATGGAAAACAAAATGTAATAGATGAGGTGTTCTATTCAGCAATAACAGCTTGACTTAAAAATAACCTTTTCTGTAAAGTTAAATGTGGGAGGAAGTAACGATTGCCTCAGTGTTCCAAGAAGAGCTTTCTGTAAACAGTCTTGAGAAGTATGGGTAATGTGAAGGAAGTTATTAAGCTCTGGTTAGGTTCAAAAAGGATTTTCAGAGGAGGTGGCCTTAGAACTGGTTCTTGAGAAAGACTAGGTGGGCAAAGGTATTCAAAGCCCTTGCAAGGTCAAAGAGTCATCAGAGGTCAGAGAAGGCTGAAAGTAATGTAGGAAAATAGGAGATGAGGCTGGAAAGATTGCTTGGGTCTACATTCTAAAGCACCTCTTGTGACTTTCATGGGAATGTGGACTTCTTACCAGGTGGTCAAAGGGAACAAATTAAGGAGTTTCAGTAGGAGACTAACAGAATAAGATAATTCTCATGACAGTTGGAGGATGGGCCAAATTATGTTTAGTAATGTAATTGAAGAAGCTGGTTCGATAGTCCAGGTAGTTGCACAGAACATGGAGAGAGTCTAAATGAGAAAAACATTTCCGATGTAGGTAAGACAAGGTTTGATTAGCAATTGGAAATAATCTTTCTAGTTTTAAAGATCACAAAGAATGAATATCTGTATTCTCCCTTTGAAAGTTATGCAAAGATTAACTATGTCTTTAAATTTTTATTTACTTCTTTGAATAAATCATAGCTTTACATGGTTCAAAAACCAAAAATTATGAAAAGGTAGAGTAAAAAAATTACTCTGTCTCTCATCTGCCTAGTGTTTATAAGCAACCCCTCCCCTCAAAGGTAAAGTTGCTAATTTCTTTGTAACTTTCAGGGGGAAATAATTATGCACATACTATTTGAAAAAAAGGAATAAAATAAAATAAACATTTAAGCAAAGTAAGGATAAGAGATATTAAATTCGAAATTGTGCTGAATTTATTTTACCAAGATAGAATTTTTTTAAAATCTAAGATTACATAGCATGAATCGAGTCATGTTAATACTTATTATTTAGTAGAACGTGATGTTCTTTAACAGTAGTATTGCTATTGTACTGGAATAATTCATAATTTACACTGAATTTAAAACATTTAGCACCGTCTTAGTGATAAGCATCTATAGCTAATATTGTCATATTGCCAGAGAGGAAGAAAATTGCCTTTTCCTATATTGTTTGTGCCACTGCTTTTTTTGATCCGGAGTCAGTACAAATACAAATCCAGGAGAGGAAAGCAATTGATACAGATTAGTTATATCAACCTAGAAGACTTTGGAAATAGTTAAAACTTCTAACTTTTAAGAAATTTAAATGTGAACTTCTTAGTACATCTGTGCATATAATTTGCATGAAAACTTAGGTTGTACTCTAGGCTATTGTATACTTTTTTTTCCATATTAATGAAAGAGTCTCTTTTGCTCAGATAGTCTTGTTAGCATTACATTTTTTAATTGTTCATCATCTGTTTGCAACCTCCTTTTTTCCATTATCACAAATTGCCTTCACAATTGAGGTTTACTAATTAAATACTGAGTATTCTCATCTAATTTCATTTCCTTCAAATAGCATGTCATTGAAGTAGGAACAGCAGCAAGATATATTTGGCTAACTTCAATCAATTTCATGGTGTGCATGTAATAATATATTTTTGATTGAGGTGTTTTTTGCTATGTCATCATACTGACTAGAGTCGGATTCTTACTTGGCACATTTAGATGTGCCGACTTTGTGTGACCTAGATAGAAAACATATGGGGGTATGTGTGTGTATTTTTAGCACATGTTAAGCTTTTGGCCTAAGGGCAAAATATGTGAAAAACTTCAGGAAGTGAAAAGAAAATCTCTTTTAGAAATTAATATAGGATTGATTAAATGATGGGGAAAGCACACTAAAAACTAGATGCTATAGAAAATGTTGTATTTAAAAATTCAGTTTCTTCTAGATTCTTAATTTTTAATTACCACATTTTATTGTATAGTTCTTTAATAATAGATCCTGTTTTGAAAATGAATCTTCATTGCCTAATAGTGAAGATTTACTTTTTTGGCAGACCTCTTCATCATTTATTGCTAACCCAACTGTAACTAGTTTAGAAAATACTTCCAAATTAGCCCCTTTAGATCTGATAAAGTAATTGCTTGGTGTGAAATAATGCTCCAGAACTATTAGCAGTATTTACTTAAAAACATTTTTTTCACATTTAATGGTTCTCATATTTTACAGCTTTTTAAGAACCTATTTCCTCAAGTGATCTTTTTATAATTCTGTATACTAGCTATTCAGCAGGTCAGGCAGTGAAATAGCATCTTTGCATTATTTAACAAAGATTTATATCTTAGGCATCACCTGAGGCATCATTCTAATACAAACTGAACAATATATTTACATAATACAGGCTTTATAACTGTATACAGTGCAGGAATTTTGAAAACTAAGTTTTCTTGAAATATTTTCTTTACAACTTTATTCCAAGTATATTTTATATATATGTATGTCAGTATCAGAGCTAGCATAGCTTTAAAGAGATATATTTTTTGTGAATTTAAGTTTTTATTGCTCAACTTTTTTGTTAAAAGTAACGTGATATGGAAAGTATGAAGCAAGAGACATTTCACTCCAGTACAGTTTCAGATTATTCAGAACTTTACCTCTTTTCTATTATTTTAAATATTATCCCTTAAATCATTGCCTCTTGGCTGGCTCAGAGTAACAGCCATAATAACAGAAGCCAACAATCATTATCCTTTTTGTACACACTCACAAACACACGCACACAGGAAATGCAAAGATGACAATCTGGCGGTTCCTTGAAAAATAAACAGTTACCATATTACCCAGCATCTCCACTCCTTGGTATATACCCAAGAAAAATGAACATGTATGTCCAAACAAAAACTTGTACACGAATACTCATAACAGCATCATACATTAGAGCCAAAAAGTGGGAACAGCACAAATGTTCATTATCTGGTGAAAGGATAATTCAAATGTATATCCATACAATGGAATCTTATTTAGCCATTAAAAAAGGAGTGAAGTACTGGTACAACATGAGTAAACCTTGACACATTATGCTAAATGAAAGAAGTCACTCACAAAAGACTGTGTGCTGTATAATTCCATTTATATGAAATACCCAAAGTAGGCAAATTTATATAGACAGAAAGTAATTTAGTGATTACCTACGGTGTAGGTGGGCAGAAGTGGGGAGTGACTGCTAATGGGTACAGAGTTTCTTTTTTGGAGTGATAAAATTGTTCCAAAATTAGATTGTGGTAATAGTTGTACAACTTGGTAAATATACTAAAAACCATTGAATTGTACACTTAAGGTAGGTGAATTGTAATGGTGTATGAATTATACTTCAATAAAATTACTATATTTTTTTTAAAAGAAAAGGTTGCTTTAGATTTCCTAATGTAAAGTAGTAGACAAGACATAATATCTAACCTGTGTAGTGGTATGGCAACCAGCAGTCTCAGTCTTTAAAGACAAAGAGTTAAGTTTTCAACTCCACTAGACTGACTTTTCTCTAGAAAAATGTATTCCTTTGTTCATTCCTTCAACAAATTAGTGTTTATTGGGCCCTCTGGGTACCTGATAGTATTCTTGGTACCAGGGACTCAATCATGTTCCTGATTCTTTTCTTTTTCTTCAAATGCAGTCAGTCATTATGTCACATCAAGTTTATTTCATATCCTTTAGTCTCTCCGTGTCTTCTTTCCCTCTTACCAATGTGTTTGGTTCTGTTACCTAGTCCAGTGATACTCAGCCACAGTGTTAATATTAATAAAATACCAAAGTTTGCAAATGTTTTACCTTAAAAAAATTAGAGGAATAATCCTGTAAATATCACTTATACTGACTTGCATTCCATTGTATTTTTGTGAGTGAAAGAGAAAGCAGTAGCATTACAGCTAGTGTGCCAGGAATTACACATAATCTTCATTACCTTTGAGAATATTTTGAGAAAGTGAACTTCATCCATTTTGTATATCCTCAGTAAAAGTTGAGAATCTGAGTTGGAGTAATATAATCACATTTTTAAAAAACCTATACTGCTCTAGCTTCAGTTCTCACTAAATCATCCTTACCAGAGATCTTTTTTTTTTAACTGAAATATATTTGACTTGAAACATTATATAAATTTAAGATGTACATGTTAATTTGATACATTTACATGTTGTATATGATTACTACTGTAGTAATAATTAGTACTGATCACATTATGTAATTATCATTTCTTTATAGTGGTCAGAAAAATTATGTTCTAGTCCATTAGCAACTTTGATGATTATAATACAGTATTGGCTATATTCGCTATACTATGCATTAGCTCTCTAGGACTATAGCTACTACTCGTTGCAAGGTCGTGCCACTAAATGATATCTGCCTTATTTCCTTATCCCCCACCCCCTATTAACTATTTTACTCTGTTTCTACCCGTTTGTTTTAGATTCCACACATGAGTGGTATCATACAGTATTTCTTTCTCTGACTTACCTCACCAGAATAATGTCCTCAGGGTCCAAAGATCTCTTTCTAACATCCATATCTGATCATGGCATTCTCCCAGTGAAATTTCTGCAGTGGTTCTACATTGCATATAAGAGAAACTGTAAACTTCTTTGCGTGATATGCTAGGTTACTCACGATCTTGCCCCTTTTTATTTGTACAGCTTCATCTCCAGCAAGGCGTATGCTCTGTGCTTCCATGCTTTTGCCCATGATTTGTGAGTGGGCAAAAATCTCTCCGCACATGCAACTGCTCTGTGAAGTAGACTTAGGTTTCTTCTATAAGTTCCCACTGTGTTTTGTAATAGCAGTTTTCATAATACATTATAATTATTTTAATATCTTATTTTCTTTTTATATTTTTATAAATATAAGAACTCAGTTCTCCTTAGGAACTAGAACTTTGTCCTTTTATTTTTCTGTTCCCAGCTTTTACCATAGAATCTGGTACAAAGTAGATGTTCAATAAATATTTGATGAATAAATTCAAAATGAGTTTCTCCAAAAAATTAATGTGGCCAAAATATTTATATATGATAATATGTGATGAAATTAAGGATTAAAAATACTGATGTGACTCTACATCCCATGTTTCCTAGAGCACTTCCAGTTTTAAATAGTCTATTGTATTGTCCTTTAAGTGTAAATGTAATTACCAAAACATAACTTTTTGTTTGGAAATGTATACGTTGAACCTATATCTTAATTTTAATTATTTGCAATTTACTTTTAAATTTTGATTTCATGTACTTAATGTCCTTTTTCTATTTCAGATAACTTTCAAAGCAATACTGAAAAATTATTTAAATCAATGTCTTTTCACTTACAGCACGTAACCTTTCTACATTACAAAACAAACAAACAAACAGGAGCTTACTCAACCTCCAGCCATTGAATCTACAAACCTACTTGTTTGTATACCTATTCTTTCACTGCTTCCTTTTCAAGTGTGTCATTGTAAGTCCTTCTCTTGATCCACACCTGCCTCTAGTTATCACTCTATATGCTTTGACTTTACAGTCTGACTTTCTGAGTTGTATAGGTTCACTTTTTATGTTCTCTCTGTAGTCACTCTTCAATCACTGAAATTTGACTTTGGTTACCTTACCTCCCTAGAACTGCCCTCACCTTCCTGATGGCTAAATCCTGTGGCCACATCTCTTTTCCTCTTGGTTTCTTGATATTGGTCACTTTTGGCTACTACTTCTTAAAAACTCCCTTGGTCTGTTGTGCCACACTGTCCTGCAGGCTTCCTGCTTCTGTGGCCACTCCTTTATGATCTTTTTTTCCCCTCTGCCTGCTCCTTGAATGCTGATGTTTTCTTTCAGGCCCTTTACACATTTTTCTCAGGATTTAGGAGGTGCTAAGTGAATTTTTGTTGAATGAACAAATGTGTCTGTATTGATGGTTTCTCAAGAGATTTGACTATAATTGAACCTTGTTAACTGAAGAAATTGCAATATATCATACCTGATCATGCACTTCACAGCCGAACTTTGGTCCATGACTCTCTTAAATTATTACATACTTGCAGTGAAAAAAAAAATGCAAGCTCATTATTCAGCTTTTAAGTTTGTGAGGTTCAGGTAGCTTTTTGTAAGTTCTCTGTATATAAAAGGTAATTACAAAGGTAATTTTAAAGAGCATGCATTGTCCCCAAATTTTATACCAGTTTGACTATTTACAGAAATTTTATAGCATAGCTGTTAGTCTTTATAATAATACTTTACTTCGAGTAAAAATTTAATTTAAATATACTCTGAAGTATGTACTCTGAAGTTTAAAAGAAAAGAGAGAATTAATATTTAATGAAACTGTTTTATTCCAGGCACTGACCTTTGTGTTTGCCTACATTATATATTTTCATCTTCCAACAACTCCAGGAGATAACTATTCTCAGTCATCTTACAGACAGGAGAAAACAGGTTAAGGGAAGTGAAATAGATTGTACACTGCAACACATATAGCCACTAAAATTCAGAACCAGAGCTCTCTCAGACTTTGTATGCATCTCTTTTCATGCATCTCTTCTAAACGATACTGAAAATATAAACTAGGGATGAATGCTAAATATAGAAATAAATGGTATTAGTACTTGAGTGAATATAAATTGTGTTAAAAGTTGTTTGTGCCATTTTTTCCCCTAGGCAGTTATATGGCATAAAACTAGAGTATCAGATCATAAGATGGCTCTCATGTCTGTTCTGGGGACTGCTGTTATGGGAAATATGGAATCATTTCAGTACCACTCTGAAGAATCTCAGGTACGCAACAAAAAATGTTCTTGAAAAATTCTAATTTACCAGTGAAACTGTTAAGTTATTTCCCTTTTGGGGGGTTTGGGGTGGCAAGAGCTTTTTTCTTTTTAACATTTATATCAGATATGTGTATAAGGTAAAAAAGAAGATACATACAGAGCTTATATTAAACCTGTCTCCCCAGTCTATTTCTCTTTTTATCTATTCTGCTTGTTGTTTTTAATTTTAGATATTGTATTTACATTAACTCTGTTGATGATTTTTAATTTAGGATCTCATCTGTTTACTTTCCACTATGAAGGAGAAGAAGTTGAGCTCTCTTACCTTTGTTTTCTCTTTCTCATTCTACACATACTCCAGCTTCTTTTTCTTGATCTGTCAACTTCAGACAGTCCTCTTGAGTCACTATAATATTAGCTGTAGTTATTAACACTCCCACTCATACTAGCCCTTTCCTCTCTCAATCATGTCAGTTCTACTTTTATGTTATCAAGTTTAATAACCTGATTTTTCAGATAAGCATTTTTTAAACCTTCCATTTTTTGTTTGAAGATTGATTCTACAAATTGAAAATTTGTATGAAGTTTATATTACTACAACTATGAATAACCTTCATTGCAAACCCAAGTATTGTGCTAGGGTTACATTTCCTCTCTAAGTATCCAATGTTATGTCTCTGTGTCTTACAGATGAGGATACCTCTATTGTCCCAATTAAATGAATCTTTGTTTTCTCCCATCAGTTGCTCAAAATTTGTCATGTTTGTCATGCTTTATATATAGACTATCTTACGTAACTTTTTGCTTTTTCTAGATTTTCCAAAAGATTTTCTTTTTTAAGTGAAGAAATTTTATCACGACAGCAATAAAATCCAGCTCTTTTAGTTATTCTAGCTGTAATTGCTAATCCATTTATTTCATTCCATTCTTTTTGAACTCACTGTTCCTAGAACCCACTTATTTCTTATTTGGATTGATTGCATTATGCACTACTCATCCTGAGATTTCTTTTCATAGGAGTACTGGTTATTTCCACTATGTCTTGTATCCAATGTCTTCCTTTCTTGATATTCATTCTCATTTTTTTGATAGTCATCTTTTAAGTGACTTCCACAGAAAGGGAACATGAGACTTTATTTTGCACTTTCTCATATTGGTAGTCTGGTAGACATAGAATTCTAGATTGAAAAGTAATTTTTCTTCAAAACTTGAAGACATTGAGTATCTTTGATCATCTATTGTTGCTGATGGGAAGATTAATGCATTCCAATTTTTTCTAGGCACTATGTTTTTTTCTTTCTGAAAGTTCTTAGCATCTTTCCTTCATCATTGTTCTTAAATTTTACAAGGATGTGGGTAGACGTTTGTCTTTTATTATTCATTTGTTTATTACTCAGAGCACCTTTTGAATTTGAGGACTCATTTCTTTTTCAGCTCTGGGTTATATACCTCCATCTGTCATCACTTTGATAATTTTTCTGTTTTTTAGTGAAGCTCCATATTGTTGATAAGAACCTCCTCTTATTTTTCTCTTGCTTTTCTCAAGTGTTTCATCTTTTTGTTTTTCCTATAAGTTTCAGAGATCTCTCTGATTCGTTTATCTGTTCTGCTGACTTTTTTTTTTTTAAGTTTTACGTTTAATTTCCAAGAGAATTTCAAAATTGTATTGCTTTTTCATGACTTCTTATTGTTTTATGGATACAAAATCTTGAATCTCTCTGAAGATACTAAATTTTTGTTTCCGCTTTTTAATTTGTTCCTTAAATTATCTCTTTATCTTAGGAGGTCAGTTTTGTTTTGCTTTTCAGGTCTTTTTTCTCCAAGTCTCTCATTCTCTTGCTATCTTCCACCACCACCCACCTCCCCGAATTGGAAGTGTAATTGGAAACTTGGTGTTTGTGGCTGGGCTTTTTGACTGTCAGGCACCACTTGAGTGTTAAGTAATCAAAATCCTGGTCCTAGAGTTGAGGAGAATCAAGTGCCATTATGAGATGAGGACTTACTCTGCAACCCAAGGGTAATTCATTTTATCTCTCTCCCGCCCCTCCATTCCCTTCCTTTGCTCGCTTGCTCGCGCTCGCTCGCTCGCGTGCGCTCGCTCTCTCTCTCTCTCTTCCTCTCCCTCTTTCTCTTTCTCTTTCTCTCTCTCTCTTTCTTTCTCTCTCTCCCTCTCTCTCCCCCTTTCTCCCCCTTTCCCTCCTTCCCTCTCTCTTTTTCTAGCACAAAATTAAATTGTAATTACTTCATGACAGATTGTCCTTATTCATTTTCTTAATGGAAGAGCCTTTTTGATTATTGTTCCTGTTTGTCTGCTGACTTTAAACCTGAAGGCTCTCTGTTCTACTGGACAGTTGTTTTCTCTCTTCTTCCCTTTTTTCTTAATTTGTTGAAATCTCTTTTCACCATTCCATGCTTTCTGGGCTTGTAAGGAGACTTGTCCTATATCAGAGTTTCTTTGACCCCTTCTTATTTCTGGCCAAAGGCAATCTTAAGTTGTTTGCCACCTGCTAGTGTTTGCCCTTCTTACTCCATTTTTATTCCTTTTCCATACCTTTGAGTTGTAAAACTTAGCTACCAAGGCCTCTTCACTGGACTGGGATGGCAGATAGATAGGCCATTGGGAACCTTGGATGTGGAGAATCTTTATATATCTCTTCTCATGTTGAGGGTCTTTTTTTTTTCAATAGGGTCACCATGTGAGAAGAATCTTCTAATTATGAATGGCGTGATATCATTTGTTAGGAGTTTCCCAGTGTGGCTTTGTTGGCTTGATGGAACTTCTTCAGTTTCGTTTTTTGTTTTTGTTTTTCAACATCTTTCTCTCTTTGATATTTTTATCTTTGCAGTACACCATGCTGAGTCTGGGTGAATTCTTCAGTATTTTCTGATTTTTATTCCCCAAACTATATATTCTATGTATTTTATTTCTAAGATTCAGAGTTTATTCATTTTCTTCTAAACTTGGTTTATAGCTACTAGTTTTGATTTCTTGCTGGGTTATTTAAAAATGGATGTTATTTTTCTTTACTCTTTTAACCTATGGTACACATACTAATTTTAAGGTCCTTTTCAAATTACTCTATCATTTCTGCTTTCCTGAGAGAATATTCTCTCATTCTCTGCTATTTTATATGCTTTGAAATTTTAATTTGTAAAATCACCTTGAATGCAGATTTATTGTTTTTGTTTTGATTTTCCTCTCCCTCTCCATAGTTTGGCATATACTACCTCATTTCCAGCTGCAGTTCAAAATCACGTGTTATATTAGTTTATGCCTTTCATCCTTCCAAGATTTTAGAGACCCCTTTTTCTAGCAGACTTGGCTTAGCCTTATTCTTGATTTTGGAGTTCTCTATGTGCTTTCTTGTGACCCTTGTAAGCAGCTCCAAATAGTGGTCACAATATTTTTAAGGAGTTGGGGAGTACTGGGGTGGGAGGAGCAGGGGTAGCTCAGTCACCCATTTCAAATGGAAAGACTGATTTTAATTCCCTGTGTCCATACCAGAATTTAATTTCCAACTAATGTAGCTGTTGTCTGATCCTAGAGCACACAGGGCTTTTGACTTCAGCCATCGCACCCTGTTATGTTTTGCACACATAACATCTTTATGTTTATCTTTTTAGAAAATGGTTAGCTCTTTCAAAATTTGTGTTAAAACTAATTTTATCTATCACTGCTATCTATTTGCAGTTGGGAATGGGGAAGAAGGGAATTTCTACATGACTTATTCCACTATCCTTACCAAAAATACTTAAGTTATTACTTTAGAAACATAACTCCATGGTGTTCTAGAGGTTTATTGAAAGGCTCATGTTAGGAGACCAGTCAAAGTTACTTCAGCAGAATCAGAGTAGAAGAGAGGAGATATCAGTTTGAGAGATTGGGTAGGTAACAGGACTCTTTGTCATAGTAAAGTAATATAGGAGGAACCAATTGAATAACAAGGTAGAAGTGGAATGAAATATTTTATTAAGTTTTGAAGGTAGTGGGATTAAGAAGATTTTTGTGACAGCTAATTAAAGATAGTAAGCATTTAAGGGTGAAAGAAATAGGGGCTATACATCTATATCTTAGCATTACTGGTATATGTGTATGTGTATGAAATGACTCAGAGAGAGTAGAGAATAAGAAAAAAAGGCCTGATGGTGGAATTCAGGGGGGCTATAATCACTTATAGGAGGTAAGCAAAGGAAGAGAAATCAGTAAACCAGATCAAAGAGGAAGTATTAGATAAGAAGTAGAAAAAAACAAAACAGAAGACTAAAGAGTGTCATGCTTGCCAACAAAGAGAGTTGCCATTGGTGTCAGGGTCTGCAGAGTCTCAAAAAAGAGAAGGGGACTGAATGTCCATTGGAGTTGGTCATTGAGGAAGAAGCCAGATTATAGGGGAGCTGGAGATGAAAGGAAGGAGAGAGGGGCCCATAGTCGAAAAGCAAAAAGGGGAGAAGTTTTTGTTCATATTGTCTTTGATTTTTGTTTTGCTTTTTAGGTTGAGAAATACTTGGGTACAGAATCTTGTAAGGTCTAATTTTTTATTTTGTACTGATTTGGTCTCTTATAGACATTCTGTTTCCTTGAATTAGCCTGATTTTTTACTTTTTATAGCATTTTACAAGACTTTGCTGTTTGATTTTACTTATTTATATAACTTAAAAATAGATTTTTTTAGTTCCTAAGGTTATCCTAAGCCATCTTTAAAACTGCAGTAGTTTTAAAGTAATACTAATTATTCAGTGGCCAAACAAAATGGTGTGAAAGGAAAACACTAGCAATATTACCAATTTCTTCTTAATTTTATTCTCCATAATTACCTATTTGGGGCAGATTTTTGGTTTTTTTAACAAGCCCAGTAAGTCTTTCAGAGACTAACCAAGCTCCTCTGATGCTTAGCAGGTACTTTAAGAAGGCTCTCATGTTTCTTGGTGAATTATATAACCATTTATAAATGCTGTGAAGTTTTACAGTTAATTAAGTAGTATCATTTTGTAATGGATTATCCAGCTTTATTAATTTACTTTTTAAAATTGGCACAACTTGGCACTGTGACAATAATGCACTTAGCGTTCTAAAATTGGTAACACATCTCCTTAAACACTTATTTCCAAGGGCAGGAATAGCCACAGACATAGGTGTCAGCCTACAGGCTGTGTTATTAAGGAACCTCGTGTTTTCTGCTTAAGTAAAAATAGCAGCCCCACTGATTCTCACTTCTAAACCTAAGCTAAAATTTTACTATTAGCGTTTTTTTTAACAGATTAATAATACATCTGGTTCCACTTGTTTCAGATAAGAGATTATAGGCCTATATTTTAAATAATTTGACCAAGATCAAATAGATAGTAGTGAAGCTGGGATTTAAGTTATGTCAATTTGGCTCTAACCTGTATTCTTAACAATTCTGTATATTACCTTTAAAGGTAAAAGTAGGAGCATTTTCCTTGCCCTCTGTTCCCTCAATTTCTCTCTTTTCACACATTTGTAAATGGAAAGGGAATGCATTAAAATAATTGATTTGCTTGTAGAAAAGTTCTCTAAGCAAAAATAAAGTCAAAGGACAACACTACAATCAAGAAGAGATTTTTAACTCAGAAATGAAAACCCAGTCAAATTGGCTTTAGAGCACACTCAGAATAAGGATAGGAACAACCACTTCTTTAAGGAAAAGGTGGCTTAGAAGAAAAAGACAAACAGCCAGAGGAAAGTCACAATATGAGGAGAGAAAAATTTAGGAGATAGAAGATAAAGTCGAGCAGAGAGCAGTGTTTATGCCATATGTTCTATATCAGTAAGATATATGCCCATTCATGAAGCTTTTATGAATACCAGTTTTTTCTTAAAATACAGTTGCAAAAAAGAGAGGCACAACTTGCTTCATTATTTAACATGCTTCAGTCTTTTATTTAACATGCTTCAGTATTTTATTTAAAGTTAATGCTCAGGATATAGTTATCAGGAAGTATATGGCTCTTTAGACCGTAAGGTGAAAATCGTGGGGTTTTTTTAATGCCTTTTAATGTATCGTATGTAGCCAGATCCATAAACTACATTTATTGTTGACATTGCATATTGATTGTGTAATTACTTATTACACTTATAGATTCATCTAAGTGGATTTCTTCCAAAGCACGATGCGGACCACTCTTTTACAAGTCTTTCAACCCCAGAAAAGAGTTTCATCTTTATAAACAGTCGACCGATACACCAAAAAGACATATTAAAGGTAATCTATTTAAGAAAAAAGTATCAGTTCGTTCAGAAATAAAAACTAGCTCTGTCGTTTGTCAACTTGTTACCAGGATTACTTCTAAGACTTTGCTCTAAAATAAGGAAAAGGAGAAAAAGATCTACAGGAGCATTTATTAAGAATTGTTCTAGGTACCTTACATACGATGTCTCATTGACTTTTCATGACAACTCTGAGATATATTATTATCCTTATAGTGAAGAAACTGAAATGTTAGTGACTTTCAAACTGAGATGTTAGTGACTTTCTTGACCACACAGCTAGGAGGTAATAGAGTTTGGATTTGAACTCGACTTTCAAAACAACTGTGATCTTTTAACCATGAAACCAGTTTCATTGGCTATTTGTACTTCCTAATGAATGTTTGTGCTTCATTCTTATAGCTTGAAGGCTTCTAAATGAGTATTACTATTTAGATACTGCTATTTCTAATACATCCACCTGGTTTCTCAGTTGGGTATACTCCTTTTTGGTGATATTTAAGGATGGCAATACTATATTTATGTGGTGTTCTTATCTTTTATTCATTACATATATTTCTAGTTAATCCGACATTATTACAATCTGAAGTGCCTAAAGGAATCTACTCGTTTGTATCCCATTTTCTTTTTGAAAATTGATGTTCCCACAGCTGATGTGGATGTAAATTTAACACCGGATAAAAGTCAAGTATTATTACAGAATAAGGTAACCTTTTTCAGATAATTTTTTTGTATTAATTTATGCTATTTACAAGCTTATACAATCCTAACCATTTTTGTGTGATAAAGGATATTTGTGCATATTTTGTGCTTGTTTGTGCATATTTTTAAACATTTTAAATCTTGTCTATTTATTATTTTCATAATTTCCCCTAACATTTGTTAATTTTTGTTTTTAGGACTCTGTTTTAATTGCTCTTGAAAATCTGATGACGACTTGTTATGGATCACTACCTAGTACAGATTCTTATGAAAATAATAAAACAGATGTTTCCTCAGCTGACATGGTTGTTAGTGAAACAGCAGAAACAGATGTGCTTTTTAATAAGTTGGAATCATCTGGAAATAATTATCCAGATGTTGATACTTCAAGAATTTCTTTCCAAAATGATGTACATAATGATGAATCTGGAAAAAACACTAATTATTTAAATCATCATATACATGTTGGTGACCATTACGATAATCGTTTTAGTAGTGAAAACTCTAACATTGATAAGAATACTAGAAATACATTTCAAGAAATCTCAACGAATAATTTATGTGAAGGCACACAGAAGGAATACAATGAAACTTATTTTGTAGATTGTGTTAAGCATGCGCAATCTGAAAATGTCAATAAAGAGCATAGAGATGAGAGTGGGAAAAATGAGAAAGAAGCAATTCCTGAAAAATCTTTGGTAATTTCTGCAGATGACTGGAGCAAGGGAAATACACTTAAAAATTCAATAGGAGAAAATATCGAACCTGTGAAAATTTTAGTGCCTCAAGAAAGTTTAACATGTAAAGTAAATGATGATAATAATCTAAGCCCTGAACAAAATCTCAGCGAACGTTCTAGTAACAAAAAATCAAATGTGGTAGATAACATATCTGGACAGCTTACAGCTTATGATTTAATTAGCAATCACGTAATCAAGAAACCCATGTCAGCAAGTGCCCTTTTTGTTCAAGATCATCGCGTTCAGTTTCTCACAGAAAATTCTAAGACCAGTTTAGAGGATGCAACAATACAAATTGAAGAAATGTGGAAGACATTGAGTGAAGAGGAAAAACTGAAGTAAGTTTCCTGAGCTTGCATGTGACCTGACTGTTCAGATATTTCCATTCTATATGACTCACTGGGTTAAAAAAAATATACTTTTTAAACTTATTTTTGGAAAAGCAGGGTGGAAAATGCCTTTTGGCTTGGCTAGAGTACCTTTTTTGACATTACTTTTTTTGTTTGAGGTTTTTAGTTTTGTTTAGGGACAAGCCTTAACTGTTTGTTAAAAAACTGTAACATTGCAGATTTAATTTAGTGGTGTTCATACTGTCCTTATTCAGTATAACCCAAGGCTTCCTTCTAAAATCTTTATTGGTAACTTAAAAATTGTGGTGGGTTTTTTGGTAGGTAAATGGATAGTGTGATCTATCTTTGATTAAAATAACTACACAATACTTGCCGTCTTTAGATCAGATGATCTGAATAAATATTCCCAGATAATATGATGGTGTTTCTAATTGACTTAAGGCACTTATTTGTAAACACAAAATATCATATTTTGTGGAAGTATACTTTCACATATTATTATCTAAGTCATCTCAATACTATGTCAGACATCTGGAGGAAATATTTAAATGTAACCTATCATCCTCCAGAGTTTGTATTTGGTGAGAAAATACATGGATGCTTGATTGATATTTTTTCATTAGCTTATTCAGTCATATAAAGATACTATCAATTTAAAATAATAAAGACCATTATTAATACCAATAGGCAAAACCTCCATAAATTAATTTCTCTTTTCAACTTTTTTTTTTTGGAGGGGATGGTTATGTTTTGTTGGTTTTTCAAACACACAAAAGTAGACAACAGTACTGTGAACCCATCACTGTGTTTACCAACCCTCATCTCATGGTCAGTCCTGCTGCATCCATACCTCCACTCACTTCACCTATTTCATAAATATTTCATTCAGCATGAATCTGTAAAAGATTCTTATTTTAAATAGAGCTATAATATAGTTGTCATAACTTTTTAAAACAAGAATTCCTTAATATCAAATAGTCAATGTTCAAATTTCTAATTATTTTATAAATGCTAGATATTTTAAAGTTTATTTGAATTGGATGCAAATAAGAGTAGGGACAGTGTAACAACTTAAGATAGCATTCCTTTGCAGCCTCACGATAGCAAGTATTGCCCTGGTTGCCTTTTGGGGAATGTCAGCATTGTTTCTCCTTTAGGCCTTGGGGTGTCAGGGTACAAGGATTATGGTTAGTAGGCCCCATCTAAAAATTTTTTTATCATCAGGCAGTATTCTGGAATCCAAAATTTTCTCTATCTTATTGCCATAAAGCAGACAAAGTGGCAGACTTTGTATTGGTTAAGAGCATGAAGCTATACCTGAGTTGGAACCTCTGTTCCTTTCTTTGCTAGCTAGCTTTTTGAAAAAATATTTATCTCCTGGATTGTTATGAGGTTTGAATAAATATTGTTTGTGTTATACAAGATAAACAACTGGCAAATTGTAAATGATAGCTCATGATCTGCGAAAAAGAAATTTCTCTATTGTGATTGACATTATTTTTCACTTGCTTAGTCAAAATTAAATTTACTCTGAAGGCCAGAAATAGAAAACTGTAAAGAAAATGCGGGTATTTTGAGATCCGAGAGCTTACTCTATTTCACAGAATACTATATTAGAATCTTCCAGAGTCAGGAGTCAGAAAGATGAGACCATGAATGACTTTGTCCAAAATCGTGATTAGTGAGATGATAGGACAAAAATATCACACTTAGTAATAACACTAACCACCACTCCTCATCTAGTCTTCATCTTGGAATACTTTCTAAGATCCTAAATTCTACAAGGAGTGCTAAGGGATATGAGAGTAGACTCCTTTTCCACAGATAACCAATCTTTTCATCTAGCCTTCCTTTTCTTCCCCTTTTTCCTTTTCATTCTGTTTCTTTCACTTCCTTCTTTCCTCCCTTTTTTCTTCCTTTCCTTCTTTCCCTTGCCTTCTCCTTTTCTCCCTCCCTCCCTTTCATTAGAGAATATATATTGAGTATATTCTGTGTACGAGGCCCTACGTATGCTAGCCTCGTTGCTTCAGATACAATTGTAAATGAAACATTTTCTACTTTTAAATGGTACAGTCTAGTGAGGAAAACATAATTAAACAATAGCAATCATAGAATATGATGAATTTTAACAGAATTATGAAAACACTTAGCAGTTGAGCTTACTCTCATCTATGGGACAGGAAATGCTTCCCT
>NW_006442484.1:55655772-55668135 GCF_000325575.1 Pteropus alecto
GAAGGCCCAGAAACTAGAAGGAACATGGTGTTATTAAGGAACTAAAAGACGCCCTCTATGATAGGAAATGAATATTGAGGAGCGTGGTAAAGAAAGATGGGGAAAGGCAGGCCAGATCATGGAAGGTTCTATAAGCCATAAAGAAGAGTTTGAAAAAGAACTAGGATCAGGGCTTTTGCTGAGAATGTGGGACAGACTTTGGAGTAGGGGCACTTTCATTTTTCAGTTCTTCCTTTTTTTTTCCCTATTGTTTTCTTCTCCTTTCTTCTAGAGGATTAGAAACCAGATTTAGTCTATATGCCCTGCCACTGAGGTCTCAGTCAATTAATGTTAACTTGAACTTTCATTTGCAATAGGTCTAAACATATCTCTACTTAAAATAACTAAGAATAATATTGTAATTTGGAATGAAAATGGTAGATAAATTTTATAATTACATGTAATCTTTGGTCACAGAAACATTCAAATTGATTACTGGTCAAATTAGAATATTTTCCATTCAAGATACTAAATCCCTTAATGACATTAAGTCAAAGGTAGCAGCTGTTTTTACTTAACATTCATTTGAAATATTCCTTTGGACATGACTTTCTATATTTCCCAAGGAACTAATGAAATTGACTTCTTGAGTAAATCAAAAGATTAGTAGCATATGTGAAAATTTGCACATCATAATTAATTACAAATGGTGACCTTCATCTTGAACTCATTTTCCACCATACGGGAAAAATCTTGAATTTGTGTAGGAGCTAAAAATACTTAATTGTAGCACCTATTGAAAGTAAACTAATGATATATTTTAGATAGCTAATCCAGAAGTCTAGATTCTAAGTAGAAATGAGAGAAAATAACATAAAAATTTATGAATATGTCATGGTGAATTACCAAAAAAGATATTTTTCATCTAGTTTACAGTGAAACAAGATCTTTTTACATACTCATCCAGCTAACATTTCTTTATTTAACAAACATGTACTAAGTACAAATTATATAACAGGCTATAGTCTTTCGTCTCCTAGTCTCATGTTTAACATTTAATACAGTTTTTTAATAATATCATATCTATTCAGATTTCTCCTTAAAAATGTTTTATGTATTTTACCTACAATAGAATTCAGCTAGTTTCTTAGGAGTAACATTCTTTAGTCTAAACTTTGAAACTATTTAAAAAATCGTTTAGTAAGGTTGCTTAAATAATTATTAACCTTGCTTAAATAATTATCTTGTGCTCCTTTCACTATAACATGTGTTTCTTAATCAAAAATAATAACAAACATCACCATTTACTATGTGCCAAGCACTATTCTAAGTACTTGTCACATTTTAACACTTTTCATTCCTCACATCAAAATTAAATAGCTGTGAAATAGCTGTAGATTGTCCATATATTACAGATGAGCATACTGAAGTACAGAAAAATTAAATAATTTGCATAGGCTTACAGAGCTGCTAAGTGGCAAAATCAAACCAGGCAGTGTGTTTCCAGGGTCTGTGTACCTAACCACTAAACTTTGCTGAACATGTAACAGTAGTTTTCTATTTTGGATATGCATTTAGAATCACCCATGGAAATCTTTAAAAACAGTACTACTGCCTGACTTCAACCTAGGCCTAGAGAATCAGAAACTACGGGTGGGTCTTAGGCATCTAAGTTTTTTAGAAAAGGATTGCTGTAACAACTTTGCTAGAACCCAGTATAATTTTAAAACATCCATTAATTGTACCTTTGAAATTGAATTAAAATAGATGGTTTGGATTTGTTCAATTTATTTGAATTTATTTTTTTCATTGATGACTCTAAAATGGGAAATAGCAACTGAAAAAAGAAACATTTAGCTGTGAAACCATTATAAATATAGTTATATGATTTTTATTTGCTTGTTATAGTGACTTTAATTTTACTAGTATCTAATTAGTAGAGGAGTATTAATGTATGTAAATTTTCTTTTGTAGTACTTGGAATTATTTATTCCACGTTGACGTGATAGCAAAAGTATAAGAGACTCTTTAGATTTGGAACTATTTTATTTATTTATAATTTTTTATTTTAGTGCCTGTGTCTTCAATGCTTTCTTAAATTGTTTTTAAAATTGGGTAAAATTTAGCTGCTATGAAATCCGTAGATCTTAAATATACATAGTTCAGTGGATTTTCACATGTATATCCCCATGTAACCACCACCCCAAACAAAATATAGAACATTTCTGTCACCCCAGAAAGTTCCTTTATGCCATTTACCAGCCAGTCTCCATATGCAAGCCACTGCTTTGATTTCCATCCCATTAACTTGCCTTTGCCAATATTTGAACTTCATATAAAATCATGATACATACTCTTTTATAGGTAGCTTCTTCTCCTCAACAAAATATTTTTGTGATTTTCATTGTATTTGATGAATGTATCTGTATAGTTCATTCTTTTTAATCAATTAGTTATATTCACTTGTATAAATATATAGTCATTTGCTGCCTAACAATAGGAATATGTTCTGAGAAATGCATTGTTAAGTGATTTCGTTATGCGAACATCATAACATATAGTTACACAAACCTAGGTGGTATAACGTGCTACACACTTGGGCTATATGGGTATAGCCTGTTGCTCCTAGGCTACAAACTTGTGCAGCATTTCACTGTACTGATTACTGTAGGCAATTGTAAATGATATTTGTGTATCTAGACATATATAAACTTAGGAAAAGTACAGTAAAAATACTGTATAAAAGATATAAAACAGTATACCTGTATAGGGCACTTACCATAATGAATAGAGCTCTGGGTGGGTCAGTGAATGAATGTGAAGGCCTAGGACATTACACTACTGCAGACTTTATAAACACTACACTCAGGCTACACTAAATTTATAAAACATGAGAGTAAGTCAAGCACAAGAGAAAATGATGCAGTCAAGTGATGAAGTAAACAAGATGTATGGGGCTGCTGTTTGCGTAACATGGCTTACAGCAAACTTGTTAAGTAGAAAATACACTCTAACAAAAGTATACTCTAGTTAAAGTACACAAATCAGTAATATAGTCATTTATAATTATCAAATTTGTATACCGCACTTAGTTTTATGTTCTGTACTTCTGTGTGACTAGCAGTGCCATAGGTTGGTTTATGCTGGCATCACCACAAACATGTGAGTAACGTGTTGAGCTTTGACGCTACAACAGCAACTGTGTCCCTAGACAATAGGAATTTTTTAGCTTCATATAACTTTATGGGACCACTGTCAGATATGCTGTCCCTTGTTAACCAAAATGTCATCATGCAATACCTGACTACCACAGTTTGTTTATTCAGTCTTCAGCTGATAGACCTTTGGTTGTTTCCAGTTTGGGGTTATTATAAATAAAACTGTTGTTCCCAAATATTTGTTTTTTTCCTAAAATACCTTGTTTTTGATTTCTAATTTTGTTGTGGATACGGAAAATACTATGTTAGATTTCAATTTTTTGAAATTTGAGAGTTAAGCCGAGCATTTGGTTAATCTTGATAAATGTTCCATATACACCTAAAAAGAATCCAAATTCTGCAGTTATTATATGTGGTGTTCCAAAATGTCAACGAAATCAAGGTAGTTGATAGTACTATTAAAATCTTCTATAGCTTTACTGATTTTTATTTTTTGGTCTAATTCTGTCAGTTACTGACAGAGGGGTATTAGAGTCTCCAAGAATGATTCTGGATTTCTCCCTTTTAGGTCTGTAAAGTCTTGAGGTAATTTGAAGCTCTGTTATTAGATGCATAAACATTTGTGATTGTTATACCTTCCTAATGACCCCTTTTGTCTTCATAAAATATTCCTCTTTGTGGTATTATGTCTTGTTCTGAAATTTATTTCATCTTACATTACTATAACTATTCTGACTTTCTATTATCATTTGCATGATGTATCTTTTCCATTTTTTTACTTTCAAAATATGTGTGTCATATTTAAAGTGTAACTCTTGTGAACATATATAGCTGAATTTTGCTTTTTAAAATTCAGTCTGACAGTCTGCCTTTTAATTGGAATACTTTGTGTAATGTAATAACTGATGTGGTTAGGTTTAGGTCTGCCATTTTCTTTTTTGTTTTCTGTTCATTCCATTTCTGTTTTGTTCCTGTTTCTCCTTTTTTGGGAGGGAGCCTTCTTTAGTGTTAAAAGAATATAATTCGATATTTAATTTTAATTTCTTTTTTGGTTTTGCATTATGTTTTGCTTTGGGGAATATTTTATTCATCCTTAATTTATCATAATTAGAGTTAATAGTGTATCATTTTACATAAAATCTAAAACCTGAAAGTATAATTCCATTTACCACCCTTGTCCTTTATACAATTGGTTTAGTATATTTTATATTTGCATACAATATAAACCTCATTTTATAATTTTTTTTTTAAATTTAAAGTTATCTTTCAAAAAATAAGATAATTTTTTAAAAGATTATTTTTTCTGTTTACCTACATAGTTACCATTTCTGGTGCTCCTCATTTATTCCTATAGATCTGAGTGTCTATTCAGTGTCATTCCTTAACAGTGTAATGATGCAATGAAAACAGATTCTCAGCTTTCCTTTATTTGAAAATGCTATTTTATCTTCATTTTGTGGTGGTGTTCCTTTTTTGTATTCTTTTTTCGTTTTTCTCTGACTGTTTTCAGGACATCTTTATCTTTGATTTTCAGCATTTTTTTAATGTCTTTTCTTTTCTCCGACTGCTTTCAAGATTTTATCTTTATTTTATCTAGGATTCCAGTTACATATATGTTAGGTGTTTTTTCAATCTTCATTTTTTTCTCTGTTCAGATTGGATAATTTCTATTGATCTATATTGTATTTTACTGACTCTTTCTTTTGCCATCTGTGATCTGCTGTTAAACCTATCTAGTGAATTTTTTGTTTCATATATTGTGTTTCTTCATTCTAAAACTTCCATTTCCATTTGGTTCTTTTTATAAATTCCCTTCTCCGTTGAGATTCCCCCTCCCGTTCTCTCATTATGATGATTTTTTAAGTCCTTAAATATTTATAAAAATCTATTTAAAAACAATTATTTTGCCATTTCCAACATCTGAGTTATCTTGAGGTTAGTTTCTACTGAGTACTTTTTATCTTGACCATGACTCACATTTTCCTGTTTTATTGAGTAATAACTTTTGATTGTATAATGGACATGTGGGTGATAAGTAGAAACTCTGGATTTTGTTCTGAAAAGTGTTGGGTTTTTCTGCCAGTCATTTAAACAATTGACAGATCATGAGCTTGTGGAAGCTTTGTTTTACACTTTGTTAGGGAGAGGCTATAAATTTTGCCTTTAGTCCTAAGGCAGCTTCCATAGTTATAGGACTGTTTTGTTTCTTACCCCTAAGATGCGGTCCTCCTTCAGTGTTATTTGAAAGCCCAAAGTGTTTACCACACCATCTAATTATGTGGAATTCAACTTCAAACTCTTTTCCCCCTGCAATGGACAGCTACTAAAATCTCTGTTTAGCTCATTTAGCCTCCTAGTGATTGTTTTTCTCTAAGTTCCCACACATAGGCTTGTCTCTCTCAATTTCCAGTTGTTTTGGAAGCAAGGAGTTCTGTGTTCTGATGACAGAAGCTAATAAGATTGCAGCTTTCTGACTGAGTTCTTGCCGCTCGTTCTTAATTCTGGGAACTGCTCTCTGGGTAAAGGCTTTATAAATGTGGATTTCTTTTTTCAAGGGTTGAATCCTTTCACATTAATGTGTACTTTTGATTGCTCTTCAATGCCTCTTTTAGACAGTTGGTTTCTATATTTCATTCAGTTTATCATAGTTATATATAGGAAGGTTAGTCCAATACACGCTCCTTCATTATTACCGGATCTGGAATGCCAGCTCTATTTTTTAATAAAATGTACTTCAGATGGTTAATATATTTGAGTATGATCTGATTAGTTTTGTTTCATCTCTATTCCTAGATATGAAGAGAGGGCTGCTAAAGACTTGGAACGATACAATAGGCAAATCAAGAGAGCCATTGACGAGGACTCACAAATATCATTAAAAGATGGCAGAAAAAAGATGAAGCACACCAGCTCATGGAATTTGGCACAGAAGCACAAGTTGAAAAGTTCATTATCTCATCAGCCAAAACTTGATGAGCTCTTTCAGTCCCAAATTGAAAAAAAAAAGAACCAAAGCATTAAAATAGTTAAAATTCCCTTTTCTATGGAAAACTTAAAGAAAAAGTTTGAGAAATATAAAAAATTTGAACTGGAGGAGGAAGACGAACTTTGCTTGATCCACAATCTCAAGTTTCCTGATGCATGGCTAATTACATCCAAAACAGAAGTTATGTTATTAAATCCATATAGGGTGGAAGAAGCCTTGCTATTTAAAAGACTTCTTGAGAATCATAAACTTCCTGCACAGCCACTAGAAAAGCCAATTATATTAACAGAGAGGTATGGTGAAGTAATATCTTTTTTTTTTTTTTACTTTAAAAACATTCATACTAGATTAGAAACAGAGTAAAAAGTCGAAAGTGTTTCCTAGTAGGGAAAAGTTGTTTTGATTTAAAGAAGTCTTTTTTAAAATTTGATTTCTGATCTTTAATGGAATTAATTGCTCAGTTTGTGTCTTTGCTTCCTCATGGTGGTATTCAACTTGTTTTTCTTTCTCCTGTATTTAAATGGAAATAAGGAGGATTGAATAGATTTAGATTCTACTTTCTCATAGGACTGCTTAATAGATGGTGCTGTATGCTTCATATTTCATCACAGCAAAAGGCACTTATCACTGGGTTCAGCCGCTGACAGCCTAACCTTCCACCTTGAAATTCCCTGTCACGTGGACATGGACTATAGACTAGTGGTTCCCAGATAGTAGGCGGTAGGGGAGGAAAGGGGAGGTAGATGGGATAAAGGGAGTCAAATATAGGGGGATAGGGGGAGGGAGAAGTGGGTAAAGGAGATCAAATATATATATGGTAGCCGAAGGAAACTGGACTTTGAGTGGTAAACACAATAGAATATTGTCAAAATATAATGTACACTCAAAAATTATATGATTGTATTAACCAGTGTTATCTCAATAAACTTAATTTAAAAAAAAAAATAATTTAAAAAAATTCCTTATCAACCTTTCCATCTAATGGTTTTATCCATTGATGTTACTGCCTGAGCTAATTTTATTATAGATTGTAAAATGGGCTGTTTCCTTTTCATATCCTATATAAGCAAATTATTTTTTGTAAAAATGAATGATAACTAACCTATTAATGTTTTCCTTTTTTTATACTTAATATTTCTTTTTTAGCCGACACATTTAGAAGAGAATTGTGTGTAACAAAGGAGATAAAAATCTGAAACTAAAAAGATAATTAGAATTTGTTCTCTAGGACACATCACTAAATAACTTTCAGAACGTCTAAGAATAAATCAAAAATCATTTGTAAAATGTATTAAAACCCTTGTGTTAAAGACCCTGTCAACAGAAGGAAAAAAATAGGACAATAAAACAGGAAAACATTTGTTAAAGCTTTTATAATTAAGGCCCCAGTAATCACAATATCTGAAATTCTGCACCTTTCATAGTATAAATTGGCTCAGGACAATGACAAAGGAAGAATCAGAAAAAGAATTAATGCAGCCTTAGGCTGTATTAAAATAGTGCAAATATCTGCTAGTACTTTTCTCTTTCTTCCCTTAAAAAAGATCTAGGGTGTATCTGAAATTTTCTGAAATGTGACATCTCCATCACAGCTAATAATGTAAGTTTTTCAAAACTGAGTATGGATGGGGTAATTATGGGTTGGGCTCAGTTTTCTTACCAGATTTCTAATGTGAGTTCTGTAGTTTATGTCTGAATGGTGTGATTTAGATACCTATAAAATACATAGTTAAGAGCTCAATAATAACAACAACGGCTAATGTTTATTGAGCACTTCCTTATGATAGGAACTTTGCTAAGCCCTCTGCTTTGATGATCTTTACAACCTTAAGAGAGATAGGTAATATCATTATCCATATTGTATTGATGAAGAAACTCAAACACAGAACTGTTAATTAATTTATCTAGGCTCATACAGCCAATAAATAAATGGTTGGTTCCAAAAGTCCAATCTAGACAGCAACTGTAGAGCCTGTACCATTTTTTGCTATTCTGTAACCACCACCACTACCACTGACTCTCAGATTGATTTTCTGAACGTCAGACCACACAGAGCATATCTGGTATGTAGACAAAGCTTTCCTCTCTGTGATGTCTGCTTTTACAGCCAATGGGGTCCTCTACCTTTCAGATGATAAACAAAAACATCATCTATTTATTTACTTTTTCAAGAAGTACAGGAAAAAGCTCATCATCTTGTACTAGAACATAGAACAGTGCCTTGCACACCTTAGACAGTATTTACCACTTGATAGACTCTCAAATATTCATTAACTGAATGAGAAAATGTTAACCACTCACATGTCATCCCAACAGACATTTACTATAATAACATGTTATGAGCACTACGACCAAGCCTAAAACCAGCGTGAAGGTTAGTTTGTGCCCAGATAATCTTTGGCTACCTCACAATTTTGCTTAAGACCTTTACCACTCAGAACCATTTCACATGCAAACATGCCAGATGTAGTCTGAAGGAAGCTTTCCCAACCTGTGAATTACCAAATGTATTAAGTTCCTGGGAGAAAACAATATATGCTTATCTTTTTATTATAGCAATTAAAAATTATGTATAATGGGGGGTGGCTTCATAGTGTAGTGGTTAGCACGTCTGCTTTACACGCAGAAGGTCCTGAGTTCGCCCCCCAGGTGGAGCCACAGACCATACCCCGGGTGCGCCAGGCCTTGAGTGCATACCACGAGCATGTGGGAGGAGACGCCCCACCTTCAGAGATCCAGTTCTTAAGGGGAAACAGCAACATCCATCGGTCAGGGGTGGAAGTCGCGGGGAGGGAGGGAATTAAAGGAGGAAAAAAATTAAAAAAATAAAAAATAAAAAATATGTAAAATGGACCATTTGAGTAACTTGACAATGTATTACTGTATCTGTTTAAAGATATATTTATTATTTATAAGTAAAGTTTTCATTTGTATTATCTAGAGAGGGCACTTTTAAATTTCATATATTGTTTTAAACACTCTAGAAGACAGAAACTTTCTTTTATAGTTATACTTCCTCCTTCTGTACTTTGTATGTAGTAGGTCTTCTATAAAATATTAACAAAAATAAAAAACAGTAAAATTTCTCATAGGGCTACTTATACCTTTGCATTTTGGTTACCCATAACACTTTTTAAAGGGCTGTTGGATCACTTTATTTTACATATTTAATAAATGAAAGGGCCATTATTTCTTTTTCAGTCTTTTTAATGGATCTCATTATTTAGAGATTTTATATAAAATGACAGCAGATGACCAAGGATACAGTGGATCAACTTACCTGTCCGATCCTCGTCTTACAGCAAACGGTTTCAAGATAAAATTAATACCAGGTATGACAATGTGGTTTAACTATTTCCTAACTTGGAAAAATAAGTCTTGTTCCAAGAGTTACATTTAAGTTTTATAATTTACAGATATCATAGTGTATTTTTGTCTCACAAAAGTACACTGTCAGCTTTGTAAAAAACAGTCATATTTCAAACAGGTCACGTCTGTCTGAAATAAGTAAGTTTGGCATCTCTTTCAGTCCATTGCCTTGTATTTGCATTTTCAGAAACTAATCAAATAGTTGTAAGTTTTGCCATCCTTTGTCATAATATTCAAACTGCCTGTTTTGTTTAACTGTTATTAAATAATCCTTTAGATGAAATAGAAGTAAATATTCAGCTTACAGGAACGGCCTATCAAAACTGGACATCTTTCCTTTTTAAAAAGCATTTAGTAGTTTTGCCAACTAGATGTGTAACATCAACAGTCTTACTATTTGGTCAGTGGATGAGTTGATCATATGGCTTTGCTAAAAGACTGAGAAATCACTATTTGCTTGGTATGTAAATTTATTGGGTGGTGACAAAAAAAAATAATCCATCTGTCTGGGAGACTTCATTTTTCCCTGCTGGCCCTTTTTATTTCATAGTTTCCATATTTAACTGCCTTCTGCCCCAGCTTCCTAGGCTGGTCTTGTCCTTTTACTTTCCCTTCACCTGGTATAAAGGGTGAAGATTGATTCTACTGTCACCCTTTCCCACCCACTCCGAGACTTGTCATGACCAAAGTATTAAAAAATGGAAATTCAACCAAAACAGTGTTGATTTTTAAAAAAATGTTTTAGTGAGACTTCCAAAGAAAATAGTAAAAGCAATGTATAAAACCATGAAATTAAATATATTCTAAAAATGCTTTGGTATTCTAAACATTAATTTTACTTGACTTTTTCAGTTTTAAGAATACTTACCCTAAAATTCTTACCTTCTACTTCAATCTTGAATATTTAGATTTGGAGTGAAGAGCAAGTAAATCCCAACTCTTCCATTTAAAAACAATGTGCTTTTTGGAAAGTTAGTTAGCCTAAATGTTTCTTCATTAAGTAACTGATAATTACTTAATATTATGTGTAGGACATTGTTCTTAATAATAAATGTATTAATTCATTAATCTTCCTAAGAGCCCTATGAAGTAGGTTCTATTACTGTCCCCATTTTATAGATGGACAAATAGAGGTGCAGAGATGTTAACCCTTTCCTCATTTGCCTTGAGAATACTCGCCGGAGGCATTTACCCCAGGATAACTCACGGAGCACCTGCGTATCACCATCCTAACCTTACCCCCAAAGTTTGCCATGAAGCAGCTCGCTTTTATTATTATTTTTGCATCAATCTAGTATATCGATAGTCTTTGGAAACAAATGACATCATTCTATTTATATCATTCTGTTTTTAATAGTTGGATCACTGAAAATATCAAATCCTAGAACACGTAGCATTCCTACGCGTGATGTTAAATGAACACTTGGCGGCGAGCTGCACTTTTTTTTTTCCTAAAGGAGAAAGGATGACGTCTGCTTAAGGGTACACAGTCGTAGACCAGGATTTGATCCCAAGCAATCTGTCTTTGGAGCCTACCTTTTAACAAATTTGTCATAATGCTTCCTTATTAAAATTGGGATCCATACTTCATGAAGTATTTGTGAGCACTAAACAAAGTACTTATGTAAATTAGTTAATATAGTACTTAGCAATGATAGGTATTCAAATATTCTCTTTTCTTCCCATCCTCTGGCACTCCTTTCTGACCTGAACTGACTTGTCATTTCCTTCAGTCCTCCTGGAAATCTTTCTTCCTCAGGGCCCCTGTCATTTTTTAAATTTATTTGCATTGCGAAACAAAGGGGTTGGTGTGGATCTGTGTATGTGTCTTTAGCAAGATTTTTTTTCTTAATCTATTTTCTAATTATATTGTATTGGTGGCAGGTACCATTTTTTCTTGGAAGATGTTATCATAGCAATTTTTATAGCAATATTTTTTAAGCTAAAGTAATTACCCTGTCTGTTCCAAAAACATGTTTAGTTTTGAGCTACCCAGTAAGTTTCTATCTGACAGATTCTGCCCTTAGATTGTAGATGGTGTTTTTTAAGTCCTATTGAATGCCAGTACTTTGCATGGCACCAAAGATGTAAAAATGAATAAGACACTCATCTGCAAACTGACTCGATTTGTTTGGAATTGACTTTACTTAGATTATCATCAGCATTATTTCTCTTGTCGATAACAGATCAAGTTAAAAACATGTTTTCTGTATTTTTCTAGCCTCTTTATTAATTTATAAGTCATGTTTCTTAAAGCCCATTTCTCTTAATTTTAGTGAGAGTTTTGTTTTATTGGACTTAACTTTGGATCAACAGTTTGCCAATTTTCACGAAACATCTTTGGATAAAAATAAAGGCTTTTAAAAGACAGGAAGAATACACCTACCTTTGAGGGAAAAGATTCTGAATGTTACCCTAAGAACTTTGCTTGTTATAATGGAAATAGCTTTTTGTTCCTCATCAATAAGAATTCCATATTTTAGGAAGTGAAAACTTGTCAAACTACTTATTAATTTGCAGTATTTCCCTGAAGATTGAGAAGCAGTTTACTGAATTTTATGGAAACATCTTGTAAAGTTTATTGTTACATAGTTCCAAATGTCTCTAAATTTTCCATGTTGAATTTTGCAAACACAGATTAAAATATTGCTCAATTTCCTCATCTGTTGCCAAATACTTTTTACCCATGTCCACAAGTAATTCTGTGAAATGCTTACAGTTTTCCAGGGCATTTGTAGTCAGTATTAGACTTTTCAATCTAATCATACTATAAAAGGTATAGAACCAGCAATAGTGACAAATCACTTGACTGATATTTTTGTAAATTTCTATATCTATATATATGTAAAAAGATGTGAACTAGAATATTCT
>NW_006442484.1:55668145-55671536 GCF_000325575.1 Pteropus alecto
TTTCCCTATCTAAACCCTGTTTGAAGTCTCATTTAAGTTCTCCTGTTGCTCAAACTCTTATATTTTTGTCTTCCTTCACTGTCCTCTGTATTTATCCTTTAATGCTTGATTGTGTATCTTCTTATATTATTCTCCAATTGTTTCCTGGAAAGAACATTAAGATGCCTGCTCTGTTTAGTATACACTGTTGTATCTGCCATCCGAGACAACTAGTATGTAACTGGAAATAGATTAGGGATGGGATCATTGACATATAAAAATCTGAAACTCCTCAAGCTACATCATTCCTCTTTTTTTATTTATCGATTTATAGCTACCATTGATCCAACATTGGACTGTCTCATTTTCTTTATTTCAAGGTAACACTGTGTAGACTTTAATATTAAGAACACTGTTACACAGATATAGCCAAAGACAAGTCTCTGCTATTTTTCCAAAATCATAAAATTCTAAAGCCAAATTCAATGATTTGGAATGTATACTGTTTTGAATATTTTACCCACTTTTATATTCAGTCATATAGCTAGTTCTTAGTTTTAATCACTAAATTATTTAAAGTAGCTTAAATAATAGATAACATATCAATTTTAAACAACTGTCTTAGTAAAATATTTTGAATAAACAGTATTTCATTTCCTCAGATTATAATATATTAGTTACTATTATGGTAATCATTTCACACCAAGTCAACACTTTGTACACTTTAAACTTACACAATGTTATGTCAGTTATGTCTCAATAAATCTGGAAAAGAAAGTTACTATGTGAGTATTTTTATAATAATTTTTAAGTAAAATAATCATAGAATCCAGCAGCAGTTGCTAAAACACTTAGAGCACTTTTATTTTAATAATTATCATGTGACTCCATTTACTCTCCAAAGTAAGAAATGTTCTTAACAAATGTAGGAACAGAACAGCAATAACTGAGATTAAATTAAATGATAAAAAGTACATGTGGTATCTGTGAGCACTTACAACTTAACATGAATGTTAAATCCTGTTGGAAATTATTATTTGTTCTCCAACTAAGAAACAAAACTTTGTCCCAATTATATTACATTCTATTGAAGGTTCACTAAATGTTTTAACAGTATTTTTGTTTTAATAGATACATTCTGGAATATAATTTAAACAAAACTAAGATATATTTTTTCTTTTTTCTCTTAGGAGTTTCAATTGCTGAAAGCTACTTGGAAATAGAAGGAATGGCTAATTGTCTTCCATTCTATGGAGTGATGGATTTAAAAGAAATTCTTAATGCTATATTAAACAAAAATGCAAAAGAAGTTTATGAATGTAGACCTCGCAAAGTGACAAGTTATTTAGAAGTATGTGTTATCTGATTATTTAGGTTGGCTAGGTTTTATGACACTTGACTGTTCCTTAATAAAATAGTAAGTGGTTTCAAAATAGTAAAGTTTCTATAAGGTTTATTATTGTTTGCAAGAAGGAAATACTATTAAAGGAAGAAAACTTCTTTAAAAGTTTCACCTCATAAACTGGTTGTTGTACACTCTATCATGGATCTTTACTATAACATTATTTTTTTAGTATATATTGAGGAAGACTTATGCATGAAACATTTTGTAGTGAAGTTCTTTTTGTTGTTATGCTTTTATTTTTTTAGAAGGGATTCAGAATTGCTCCACCTTTATACCAAATACTTGTCTAAAAAGAACTGTAATATGATTTTAAGCCATGATCTCTTTAAGGGCAAAGAAAAGAGAGAAAGTGAAACATGTAGATTATTAAATAAATGGAAGTTTTAGTTTTCTGGCAATATCTACCACAAATGAGAAATATAACAGTGGGTTTTAAAAAATTCAAAAGTAATAGAGGATGGAGGAAGATTATAAACTTTTAAATGTCCAAATATAAGATAGTGGTGGGAAAACAATAGTGATCGTATGTTTGAGGAGCCATCCCTGAAAGATGACTGATATTATTTTAAAAACAAACCTGAACTTTAAAAGTTTTTTTCTCCTTTTTAAAAAATGAGTCATTTTTCTCTTGGACTGTAACCATGGTGTCCCAATGCATTCTGAGGGTCAGACATCCTCAACAGGGAAGTCCATTTTTTAACCCTTTTTGAAGATTGTATTCAGTAACATACTGTGAGTCTTTCAAGAGCTTTGTCTTGTGAACCTTCACAGCCTATTGTGGGGGCAGTTCAACAGTGATAGTTTCTAGAGACATCAAAGGAATTTTTTCACGTGAAAAAGTTAGTATAAACTTAAATAAAGGTTGATGAAGTTGCAGGTAGTGTTTTGTATATTGAGGAACCACGTGGGAAGAAATAAGATTTCAGAAATAACAAATTTAAGTTAGATATAAATATTTTTGCTAATATTATACCTCATTAGATTAAAGTAATTAGTGGATGCGGTTCTTAAGAAAGATAGCCTAGAAAAAAAAGAGAACCGTCTGTTAGAACCACAGGAATGCTTCATTTAAAGCCATACTGAATTAGATGAAACAGAAAGATAGGAGAGTGAAGGGAGAACCAAAAGAGGGGTGGATATAAAATGATGGGAGGAAAGACATTTTAATATAAGTAGTATCACATTTTTCATAGGGTAACAGTTGCTAGAAGACCATCAGGTGTGGCTGTTCAGTGGCAGTGATAACCTTGAAGAGAGTCGAAATGGAAAAGTGGCAGGGGTGGAAGACTTGCCAGAGGTCAAAGAATAGTGGGGTAGTGGTGAAAAGTGTAGGCAGCATGTCAGATGGTGGTGAAAGGAAGGCAAACGATTGGAGAGCGGATGTTCCAAAACATGTAGGAAAGGACAGTGGGATATGATACAAGCTTTAGAAAGGAGAAACCATTCTGTGAATAAAGAGCAAAAAAAGGGAGGAAAAGTGAAAGTAAAAATATTTTGAGCTAAACTCGAAGTCATGTTACCTCAAGGAAGTCATGTATGATACATGTGGTAAAGGGGTAGGAAAAGTTATCTGTGGAGAATGAAGGGGCTGGGGTGCCACTGGGGATTTGAATATAGTGGAAAAAGTTTGAAACTAAGAGCAAGTAGGCACTCTAAGAGAAGGTTGGTTAGAGAAGAATGAGATTTCGTGGCATTAAGGGATCATAAAAACTAACATTGGTATTGGATCCAGCCAGGAGCTTTGTCATTCTCCAGTGCTTGGTAGAATTTATCCAAGGGTAGGGAGCAGCAACATGAATGTGGTGGGAGAACAAGAGAGTAAATGAGGAAATTTGAATACATAAGAGGTTTCTTATACCAAAAAGACCTGTTAGATCCCAGAGGGATATAAAGATGAATTAGATTCTAGTAGGAATTTGCCTTTAGATTTTAGTAGGAGTCCTAAAGGAATGCAGGAAGCTAGAGATAGTTTCCTTTATTCTTACTATTCATACCTTACATAGGGAA
>NW_006442484.1:55671550-55737104 GCF_000325575.1 Pteropus alecto
ACAGAAGGGTGCTGGTGGGCCAGGAGAATGAGGAGAGATTGTGGAGATTAAAGGTCAAAGTGAAGAAAAAGAAGAGGTTTACTTTGACTAAAGGAGTAGGATGACTGAGAATATAGTAGGAAAGGATGTGTAGTTAGGGAGAACAGTGCTAGAATTCAAGAGCTCTGAGTACAATAGTTTAAAAAAATTAAATCTTAAAAGAAGTCAGCTTTGCTAATACTTTTACCCTCAAACTGTCTTCCCTGTCTCAGAAAGCAGTATTACCATACCACGAATGTGGACATTATCCTTCATTCTGCCTCTCTCATAACCAGTCTATCAGCAAGTCTTGATCTACCTCCAACTCATGTCAGGAGTCTTTATAGCTCCCTCCATCTCCGCTGTTACCACCGTAGGCAAAAACTCACTGAGACTGCATTGATTGCTTCAAACCATGCTTCATACAGCAGCCAGATGTGAATTGTGAAGAGTGTCAGGCTCCTGCTTAAAAACTCACTGGTTACTTCTATACATTTAGATTAAAACCCATGGCTCACCCTGTCTGAAAGGGCAAGCTGCCCTCTGCCTCACTCCTTCCGTCTTCCTCTCTTTAGTAACTGTGCTGTACTTACACTAATCATTTGTTTCTGTCTGTTCCCTCTGCCCAAATGCTTTTCTTTACCCATGATCTTTGTATCTTAGTTCCTTGTTTAAATTGAAGCTTAAATGTTATCCCAAGGAAGCTTTTCCTAACCACACAGTTACTTTCTAGCATGTTATCCAGTTTCATTTTATACATATTACTCCGTGAAATTTTATTTGTCTTTTTATCTGTTTTCTGTTTCTTTGAACGAAAATGTCAATTTCACAAGAGCAGGGATCTTGTCTTGTCCTCCGCTGTATTCCTAGAACCACGACAACAATGACTAGCACATAATTGGTGTTTAACAAGTATCTGTTGAGCGAATGAATAATAAAAATAATATAATCAATTTTCTGACTTCCTTCTTGCCAGGAACAGTATATTTCTGCTTCAGGGTATATCACAGTAAAATGTATGGCCTTCTCTTCACAGGGAGAAGCAGTACGTCTGTCAAGACAGTTACCCATGTACTTGTCAAAGGAGGATGTCCAAGACATTATCAACAGAATGAAGCACCAATTTGGAAATGAAATTAAAGGATGTGTTCATGGTCGCCCATTTTTTCACCATTTAACTCATCTTCCAGAAGCTACATGATTAAATATGTTTAAGAAAATTTGTTACTATTGAAATTGATTTGGTCATAAAATAATATGAGTCAATATTTAAACCCTGTTTGTACTATCATGAGTTAAATGGTTATTTTATAAGTGAAGATTCACTGGCTTGTTTGTATATTAAAACATTTCAAAAACTGTAGAAAACATAAATAAAAGAATATAGGCTGTTAATTCATTTTGTTCTCAAGAAGGAGCCTTTATAACAAATTGGAATATACCTAGAATTCTTGAGTGGTTGATTTACTGGATGCTTTGGACTAAATTGTGTCCCCAAATTTCTATGTTGAAGCCCTAACCCCAATGTGAGGGTATTTGAAGATGGGGCCTTTAGAAGTTAATTAGATTTAGATGAAATTGTGAGAGTGGACCCATCAGTGGCATTAGTACCCATAAAAGAAGAGGTACCAGAGAGTTTGCTCACTTTCCTTTTCACCCACTATCCCACCTGTACCCCAAGTGGGGATAGGGAGAGAAGGTGACCCTCCAGGAAGATAGCCCTCAACAGACACCAACAGTGCTGACACCTTGATCTTGGACTTCTGGCCTCTAGACCTATGAGAAAGTATCCGTTTAAGCCACCAGTCCAAATTTTTTTATGGCAATCTGAGCTAATACACTGGATCAGTCCTATGCGGGGAGAAATCACAGGCGCAGCCGGCATATCTGACAGTAGTTGTCAATCCTTGTTGAAAGGTTGATGAGACAGGAAGTGGGAGAAAGAAAATGAAGTTCAGAGGAAGAAGAACATAACTTTGCAAATCCAGTCATTTACTTCTCAAGGTAACAGTTTAGAAGTTGCTGTCTTTTACATGGAAATTATTAGGCTTTGGGGTTAAAATTTGTTAGCATGGGAAGACCTAGATTTTTAACAAAAATTTTACATTGATTATTCATTGAGCATGTGTCCTCAAAAACCAGCTCCCACAGTGCACCAAAATACTTAGTTTAAAAAATGTTGAAACATGATTTTCAGTGAATGTAGTTTTGTACAAAGACATGCTAGTGTAACAGTGTCTCCACACTTAACACCATCTCCCCTATTTCTCAAGGAGAATTTTTAAATTCTTAAGACGCTTGTGTTAAGAGGTACAAATTGTGATACCTGGAATTCTACCTATACCAGGCCTTATTCCTGTCAACATTGTCATGTTTTCTGTCAGCCAAATCTATATTTTTCTCCATTTTCCCCTTTACAAATTTGTATCCCTTCTCAGACCTTTCTGGGAGTAATCATTTTAAATTTACCCGATATGTTGAGGAAAGAAAGTCATAGAAGATGACAAATTTTGCATCATACATTTGTACCAGCCCTAAGCAAAATTTTGGTCTTATTTTCTAGCTGATATAGTGTGTTGTTTAAAAGGTCCTACGACAGCCTCAGATGAATAAATTTGTTGCTTTTGCTTTTCAGTTCTGGATTCTGCCAAATCGGGTTAGTAGTAATGATGAGAGATATTCACCTATTTGCTGGATACACTATCCACTTGCCTTGTATGATCTCATTTGATCTTCACAACAAATTTAGGATTGTAGGTACTGTTAAGAGTTATCCTGCAACTCGCATTCTTTATCACATACTGTCTGCAATGAAAAATGGGCCCTAAAGAGTCTTATGGTCAGCATAAGTACTTGGGAAAAAGTATAAAACACTTCCTGATGCCCTTTTAAGGAATGCTAGATCAATTTAGGGCTGTACCATTTTTCTAATGGGAACCTGAGGAAGTAGAAGTGGACGGGGGTTAGGGAGGTTTGGTTGAGGTTCCGGCTCCTGGCTCCCAAGGGGAGGAGGAACCCTCCCCCCACGGACTGCCCTCTCCATCCCCCACAAGCCCTTGCGGTAGCAGCTGCCCTGCGGGACAAGATGGCTGGAGCGCTGGCGAAGCCCTGGCTTCCAGAAAGGAGGTAAGGGCTGCTGCAGGCGAGGAAGCCAGCTCGAGATTAAGGCCTAGGAGAGGAGATTCAGAGGGAAAGGGAAACCTCACCCCAAAATGCCCATTATCCTCACTGTGTTAGGGCTTGCCCCGGGAAGGGGAGGAGAAGGGCTCAAGGTGTGAATACTGCAAAATGCTCTTGGGATCCCAGCCTAGGCTATGTAGCACAGGAGTGACGCCAGAGCCATGCAGAGGTGAGGTCTCTAGGTTCCTTTTGGCTGGACCTTTGCCTTGAGAGTTGATATGCATGGTCCAGCAATACCTATGAGGTTTCAGATATTGAACGTACTAAAACGTTAGGCCTGGATTCAGAGGGACACATTTTTGTTATTTTCATTGGCTATTTGAGTCTGATTTTACCCAGATTTTGTGGCTGAGATTGTAGATCGCACCCCACTGCAGCCTACATTTCTTAAAATGTAAACATGACTCATTTATGGCACACCCAAAAGTTTACCCACCTACTTAAAAATTGAAGTTGTAAAGCAAATTAAAATGCCACGAATTATATTAAAGTAGTTAAATATAATTCTCCAATATAAATGCTCCAATTACAAGAACCAGACTTGTTCTTGTAATTGGAGCATTCTAGATTGATTCAGGTAAACCACTGCCAAAAAGACTCTAAGTGATCTAATCTGACCAGTTTTACAGATGAGAAAATAGAATCTGGAATGATTAAATGATTTGCCCACAGCTGAGTGCCCACAGCTGATCTACTATTCTACTAGTTCCACTTCAAATGTTGATATTATCATAAACTAAAAGAAAAGTAAGTACTAAAAGAAAAATCATAAATTTTACTGCAAAGCCAAATTTAAAAAATGACAAGATTGTCAACTTCCTTTCATAAGTATGAATAACCTATAGTTCACTATTATCTTATTCTAGATCTTTGGGTTGATCTAACCTGAACTTAACATTTTTCATCTTAAAAACCTTCATTGCTTCCAGTAACACACCATTGCCCTCTTACCACTTCTGCCTTGAGATTGTTTGCTTGCTTATTTTTTTTATCACACTTTTAATTCCTCCTTAAACTACTATAAGTTAATGTAAAGATCCCTTTCATTTTTAAAATCCTGTCCCAGTGGTTATCTAATTTGAGCCACACTTGAAAAACCACTGTCCTATCCTGTATCAAATATCAAAGTTTCCCTAACAACCTTAAGTTCCAGTTCTTTCAGCTCATATTTTTTTCTTACTGATTCTTAATAAAATCTATCATCTCAGTAAACAAAAAACAAACAAGCTTAGAAGACTTCACCCTGACTGTACTGTTAGACATTAGTTTCTTCATCTCTGAAATGAAGATGTTGAATTTGACCCACAAGTGTGCAGTCATTTCTAATATTCTGTAACTTTGTTTCTTCCTATTTTGTCTTAAATATTTATTATGACCTGAAATGACCTCTTTTCAGTTATCACAACATTACTATGGACAATATTTAAATGCCTCTGAGTTAGCCCACTTTTTTTTCATGAAATCTTCTAAACTAGTCAAGGGGAAAGTAGATTTCCTCTACCCTACTCAAATTGGACTTGAAATCACTAACAGTCTCTTCCATCTCCACTTTAGTTGTATATTTATTCCTTTGTTTATTCAGTAACATTTATTGAATGTCACAGTGACAAACACAATACAGAGAGAGAAGACATTCCTTGCCATCCAGAAAAGAAAAACTATTGCAATGTAATATTGCCACCATTGGGGCCCATCAGAGTTGGTGTCACCCCAAAGGCAGGGGCAGGGAGAGAGATAACGACAGTGCAGAAGTGTAGTTAGCATTTTCCCTTGGTTCTTCCTAAAGTGATGCAGTGAAGAATCACAGGTCATTGAGATTTAATAGTTTTATTAAAAGTATATTTTAAAGAATGCCCCAAGGAGGCACATGGAGAAAGACAAAGCATACCCTAAGGTGGCACATTGTCCCAGCACTGCAGCCAACACAAAGGGGCCAAAAGGGCCACAAAGGGCAAAAAGGCCTCAAAAGGCCACCAAAAAGAAGAGTACCCAGAAGTGGGAATGTCTGCCTTATATTTGGGCTGTGATGGGTGGTTCCAAAGGCATTCCTAGTGATTGGCAAGTGAGGTCATTTTGATTGACACTTGGCTGCTATATAACTCCTTTCTAGCGCACATGTGCTTACCCAGAATACCGTCTATTATAATTAGATTCATGAACTTCCAGGCATAAACATAGTATTATAATGAAGCTCAAATTGTAGGCAAATTAGGGTAGTATCTTCTGCTCAGGCATCTGTAGCCAGATTAGGCCACCTGAGACTATGACCCTTTCATCCTTTGTCTCTGGGGATGCAGGAGGAATTCTCTAACTACCAATAGGGTGTTCTTTGGGCAGTCTCTGGGCTGGGCCCCTATTCCTTTGTTTCCCTTGTCACTCATGTCTGACTACCTAACAATATGATAAGTATTATGAAGATATATAGTATGTACTGTGTAAGCATGGAGAGCTACCCACTCCCAACTTGGAGAAACCTATGGAAGAAGCTAGTGAGCTGAATCTTAAGGTTGGTAAGGAATTATCTGGGAGAAGAAAAAAAGGGCGAGGCAGAGAAAACAGCATTTGCCAGTGCATTGGTGAGTGCAAGGAATTCTGTATCACTAGATCTTGAGGAATAAATGGATTGGAATTCTCTAACTACCAATAGGGTGTTCTTTGGGCGGTCTCTGAGCTGGGCCCCTATTCCTTTGTTTCCCCTGTCACTCATGTCTGACTACCTAACAATATGATAAATATTATGAAGATATATAGAGAATTCCTCCTGCATCCCCAGAGACAAAGGATGAAAGGCATTTTAATTATGTTTTGTAATTTAGATCATAGAAATGCATCACAAGTTAAGAAATAGACAAGAGATTGTAAATGGATTGAACAAATTTTTGGAAGAAAGTGGTATATTTTCAAAAGTTAATTTACTATTATTTCCTTAAAATTGACTTTTATTTTAAAATTTGCTTTTATTTTATCTAAAAATATTGATAAATTACAGCAAGTTAACTTGCAAGACAGTGAGACTATTCTGCCCCAAAAAATAGATGGTCCTTGACTTATGATGGTTCAACTTAAGCAATACACATTCAGTAAAAACCATATTTTTAAATTTTGAATTTTGATCTTTTCCTGGGCTAGTGTTATGTGATATGCTATGCGATACACTCTCATGATGTTGGGCAGCAGCAGCTCCCACTCAGGCCCACAGTCATGAGAGTAAACAACCGATACTTTACAGTGTACTGTGTTGCCAGCATTTTTTGGATATTGTGTTCTGAGCACATTTAAGATCAGCGAAGCTAAGCTGTAATGTTCAATAGTTTATATATAGTAAATGCATTTCGACTTAAGATATTTCCAACTTGTGATGAATTTATCAGGACATAACTCCATCATAAGTCAAGGAGCATCTGTATATTTTAAGTAACTCACTAATAATAATAATAATAATAATAATAATAATAATAATAATGATAAATGTGTCTTGTGCCTTTACATTTAAATAGCTATTGTATATAAAGTACTTATTATCTATTTTGAAGTTGTTTGCATTTTTTTGGTCTTTTTTCCTTAGCTTTCCTAGTCATATAGAAAACTGTTATAGATCATTTTCCCACCTACATAGTGATGATCCTTAATGTCCCAGATAAAAATAAGATTTTCCCTCCACGCATGCAGTTTGTAACTTGTCAAAGATTTTATAGAAGCAGTAAAGTTTTAGCCATTTTCCCACTTAAAACCAAAATAAAATGTGCAATCCTCTCTGCCCCCAAAGTTGAAAGAAGAGTGCTTCATGTTTTCTAGGTTTCTTCAGATGACGACATTGAAGATACTCTGTGCATACTAGTATGTGAATATGGCCTAAGTCAGCACTTCTCAAACTTCAACACGTGTATGAGTCTCCTGACATCCTGTTAAAATTCGTGTCTGATTCAGTAGTCTGGGTTAGAGTCTGATATTTTGCATTTCTGACAAGGTAATGCTTATGCTCCTAATTCAAATACCACACTTAGGTTAATGAGAGCACACATAATCCTTCGGCCAAATGCTAGGTTCTTGAAATAGAATACAGATACATTTTTAATCTAAACATATGCTAAAATTCAAATAATCAGAATTATGAGTCTTTATGGTTCTCTATTCTCTTTGGGAAGTCAGATTTAGGTTGTCTTTTGGGACATCATTCTTTTTTCAAGAAGTTCAGTTTATATAGTCTGAAAAATGTTACCAAGGTAGCTGGATTTAAAATGGCCACCATTAATTCTTTCTTTCTTATACACACATTCCTCCATTAAGAGGTGGTGTCTAGTCTTTCACTATTTTGCATCTAGGCTAGTTTTTGATTACTTTGACCATTAGATTATAACAGAAGTAGTTCTGCATGTCTTCCAAGGCAAAATTGTAGAGCCTTGCAGCTTTCCTTCTGTCTATCTTGAAACAGTTTCTCTGGGAAAGTCAGTCACCTCATAAGAAGTCAGTCTCCCCTGAGTCTGCCATTCTATAAGAAAATAGAAGCTAGCTAGGTAAAGAGGCCATGTGGAGAAAGAGATGCTTGGCTAGTGGGTTCCCAGTTATTCAGCCATACTATCTCAAGTGCCAGACATTGAGTTCAGACACTTTTCAATGAATCCTCAACTGCCATCTGATTACAACTGTATGAGGTACCTTGAGAGAGAACCACCCAGCAAGCTCATCGAGCCCTAGAACCATGAAAAATAAATTGTTAAACCACTGAGTTTTGAGATGGTTTGTTATACAGAGATAGATAAACAGAACATTTATATTATGCTAACTTGACTTTTATTACTGAATGTTATGTCGATCTTCCAGAAAATGATCAATATAAGGGTTGCACATTTATCTGAAATTTTGATACGAATAATGTTATAGCCTTGTTTTTTTTAAAAATATAAATTTACTCTTGTAATATCTAGCTTTTTTTTTTCCATTAAAATGTTCTAGAATTAAATAACTTGTAATCGAGTCATGTTTTATGACCATGCCTTTGAGATTGAGGATTATACTACTTTTGAGGATTATTTATTTGTACATTTGATTTGCAGCTCTTTCACATTATCACTAGAATTTTCCATTATCACCTATTCATGCTGCCACCTACCATGATATCAAACTATGAATGAGATAGAGATGAATATTTTTTTATTGAATGTTAATTTTTCTTTTACTTTTGATTCATGCCATGATTTGTCTAAATATTGTTCCCACAATAGTTTCTTAAGGGTGCTCCTTTGAGCTTTACTTCTTTCATAAAGAGTGATTTTAGTAACATTTTAATACTTAATCATTCATTCAGTTTTTACCAGACATCTATCAAAAACACACTAAGAGACTCAAGACACAGGATTCAAAATTAAATGAAACATAATTCTTTCCCTCAGGAAGATTTTAGTCTATTAAAAGAGAATAGTCCACAAATAACCTTATTAGAACCAATGCTGAGTGAGAGGAATAAAAATTCAGAGAAGGTCCAGAATAAATAAAAATCACATTAGCAAGGATGATAGCTTCATGAAGACAATTGCTTTTGAGCTGGACTGTGCAGATGCACAGGGTTTCATGTTTGCATATTTGTTCATTAGAAATCAGAGAAAACATTCTAAGGATGACATGGGAAATAAAAGGATGAAGATATTAGAGATGAATATGTTCAGAATGATGCCTTAGAAAGATTAACTGTGGCAGCCAGGTATAACATTCTTTGTGAGAGAAAGATCTAGAGACGAGCCTATTGTAGTAGTAAGAACACAAATATTCCATGAATTAAGACAATGACCCTGGAAATTGAAAGGAGCAAAAGATGAATGAAGATACACTCAACAGAACTTAGTGCCTGAATAAGACACATGTATATATATAAAGGGCTTAGAATATAGATATACACCCTCACTTAAAGAACTTGTATATATGTATCTCTCTACATATAAATATGTCTATATATTCATATATATGTGTATATATAGATATATATATGCATACTCACTTAAAGAAATAGGCATTGCCTGAATTTTAAGTTTTAAGTATAGCATATAGGTGACTTGAAATGAAAAGGAGAGCTGCTAAAAAAATAATTTCTCACAAACGTATTTTCCCATTTATTTCCATTTTTTCTCTCATATGCCATTATATATACCTCATTTTATGTATTGTCTTTCCCATCTTACTTTCTTGTATGCCCTCATACTTCTCTATTTACATTTTTCAGTCTTGGTATATGCTTTTAGAACATAACCATCTGTATACATACAATCACTATTATACAATCCACTCAGTCTCCCAGGTCAGGAATATGAGAGCCATTTTAACATCTCCTTGATGATCTTGTCAGTTCTACTTCCTAAAATCTCTTAAGTCACTTTTCTTCTAATTTCCAATGCTGCTGTCCTAGTTCAAACTCATCACTTCTGGCTTCAACCATTTTAAAAAATGTATAGTCTCTTTTCCTTAGTCCTGCCCACTTCTTGTCCATGTTTCCTGTTGCTATCAAAGAATTTTTCTCAAATGTAAACCTCAAATCACTCTCTTGCTTATAATCATTGTTATAAGTTTCTTAGCATGATATATTTGTAGTCTGGCCACTATAAACATTTTCAGCTCCTTTTCCAATAATTTTTTCTCTGCTACCCTGAACTTTGACATGATAAAATGCTTGAAGTTTTGTAAAATAACCTGTGTTTTTTCTGCTTACCTACGTTCCTCTCTTTAGAATATCTGTCTCTAATTTCCCACTACCTGATTTCCCCAGCTCTACCCCACCTCAGTCAAGGACTACCCATCAAACATTTACTTGTCCTACAAGACTCAGAATTAATATAAATTCTTGATAATTAATTCTTGATCTCTCTGAGCAAATTGAGCACCCTGTCCTCAGTGTGTTTCCATAGCATCTTGTACAGATGTTTACCACTCATGCCACCTCATTTATTGTCACATTATACACTTCTTCATATATATAGCTTCTGTCTCTGAATATGTATCTTCTTTTTTACATGGCCATAATTTTTTCTGCAATATAAAAGTATATAAATAGATTTCTAAATATGTCAATATTATTTATTACATATATTGGAATTACTAAAGGAAATTTATGAATTTGTTTGACAGGTATTTGTCAAGGGCTTTTGTATACCATGGGCATGCTAGATGCTGATGAAATAGCAGAGAACAAAGCACACCAAAGTTCTAGTCTTCATAGACCTTACATTCTATGCTGAATGATTGTATTAGTTTATGTTAACTTCCTAAACTCACTTCTTCAAATACAGAAAATATCCATTCATGAAGCACAGTCTAACCTCTTTCCTGAGGTCATTTACTTATGTTACTCTAAATATTAATCTGAATGATATTCTAAATCGTGTAAGCACACCTCAGAAAGTATCTCTCAGGAGTATCTCAGGAATAACAGATGAAGAAGTTAGGATTAAATTACCTAAGAAATTTGACAACTTTTAGGGACTAAATGACAAAAAAAGTAAAATGTTTATTAATAATTTACTATAAAATACTTTTTTATAAGAATTTAAGCTACTGTCCTGACGTTTTTCTTAGGACTCCCAAATGCCTTAATTTCATGTGTTTAGTTTTAGTATTTCTAAGTATTATTTTATGTGTCACAAAATGAGAACAGTCTTAAGCCAGCTATACAGTTAGCTTGGTCGCACCTTAGGGAGGCTGCTAGGAATTTTCCTGAATTTTATATTTATTTATAAACTATTCAAACAAACAGAAAATAATAGACTCCTTTGTGCTCATCACCTAGATTTAATAAAATTAGCCATATTTTCTTTAGATCCAAGGAGCTAAAGTGTGATCCATGGCTTAGCAGTATTAGCATCACTTTGGAGTTTGCTAGAGATGCAGAATCTCAACACCCTCCTATCATCCTCAATCCTATTGAATCCAAATTTGAATTTTAATAAAATTCGCAAGTTATTTGAAACTTTGCTGTAAATTTTTTTAACAGAAAGATATACATCCAGCTAAATATTCTCCCATCCTATTTACTTCTTTCCCTTACAAGAGGTAATATCTATGTTAAAGTTTATATGTATCCTTCCTGTTCATATTTTTATGTTTTTATCACATAGGTTTGTATCCCTGATTACACATCCATGCACGTTCACTGTTTTTAAACTTTATATAAGTCTAGGCATTTTTCTGCAGCTTTTTTCACTGAACAGTGTTTTTGAGTTTTATCCATGTTTTGGTATCGTAATCAGGAAATATTTACTTGCCTCAGAGTTACCAAGATTTTTTCTCACATTTTCATTTAATATTTTTTACCACTTTCTTTTCATATTTGTTGGAGGCACAGGACAATTAAGAAGATGATTTTATTCAGGTTATTGCAATAGAACATTTATTAATGAGGAATATCTCAAAGTAAAATAAGGGGACTTGGGATTTTATAAAGACAGTTAAAACAGAGAAGTCATAATCATTGAGGAAGGGTGGAGGTGGGTCATACAGAGGAGCATGTGAGAGCAGGGTAGCCTTTTGTAGTTAATCAGTTCGAGAGACACAAAAGGGTGGAGAGATTTCTCAACTATTCCTTTCAGGGAACACAGGGCTCATACAATCACATTTAAGAATTGTAATTTAAGAATTAAATTCATCTAGAATTTATTTTGTATATATTCAGATAGTTCTCTTTTTATCATATGGACAGTCACTTTTCAATTATCCTAATGATATTTATTGTTCTGAAGGTTCATTCTTCCTCCACTAGTTTCTGAATTTTCTGTTCTCTTTCATCGGTCTGTTTGCCTAACTCAGAGCTAATATATAGTTTTTAATTATTATAGCCTTATAAAATCTGTTCTAAATGTGCTTGAAAGGAGTTATTGGGTGCAGTGTTACACACACACACACAGACACACACACCACCTTCAGGTTTGTTCATTGGGTTCTTAACACAAACATGCATGAATTTTTTTGTTTATTAGTTATTGAATACTACCATGATTGAAGGAGGATGTTAAAATATTCCACTGTGATTGTGGTTGTTTTTTCTTCTGGTTCTGTTCACTTTTGCTGTGTATATTTCTAGGGTATGTTATTAGGTGCATTCAAGTTTAGGAATGTTTTCTCTTGCTGATTAAAATCTTATGTAATAACTCTCCTTATAGCTAGAAACAGATTTTGCCTTCAAATCTATTTCATTTGATATTAGTATAACTACAGCAGCTTTCTGTTTTGTTAATATTTGTGGAGGTTTTCATCTTTTTTATTTGAACCAAAATCCAGGTGTACAACTGGATTTTTGTTAAGTCTGATCTTTTAATTGCAATACTTTGTCCATTATTACTTACAGTAATTACTGATATATTTAGCTTATGTGGCATTATTTTTCCCATCTTATTTTTTTCATTTTCTAGTTGTCCTGCTTTTTTCCTGTTTTGTTTCTCTCTCTCTCTCTCTCTCTCTCTCTCAACTTCAATAGATTAATTGAAGTATTCTGGTTTTTTTCCTTTTCCAATGGATTGTTTTTGTTCGTTTGTTTTTGTCCCTGTACTAATGTGAAAGTTATACTCTGTTTCTTTGTTGGATTTTTTCCCTCCCAAAGTACCTAGGGACTATCCACATTTAGATGTCTTAGTAAGGTACATAGTAAGCCATACGTACCGATGACTTGGAACAGAGGATAGAGCTGAAAAATACAAGCTTGAAATAACAATTGTATAGATGAAGCCTATTAAGAGGGAGAAAATTTAGAATTTAAATTTATTTAGAAATTTATTTAGAAATTAAGAAAGGAATAGGATGAGTCCATAGATGTTATTGAAAAGAGGTAGCCAAAGAAATGTTACAGAGGCAGGAGAAATAAACAGCAGTCTCAGAATTCAAGGGAAATGATAATTTTAAGAAGGAGGGAAAAATCAGTATTAAATGCTTAAGAGAGGTCAAGTAAGACAAGGATTGCAAAATATCTTTTACTTTTAGGATTTCAGAGATCATTGATGACCTTAGCAGGAGAACTTTCAGTAGAGTAGAAAGAACAGATATTTTATTATAGGAGTTTGGCAAGTTTATGAGAAAGAGAGGACTATACACATGAAGCATAACATGTTGAGTATAGAGTGTGTTAGTAAAGAGAGATGAAACCAAGTGATAATTTTTGTTTCAAACATGTAAAAAATCTCTTTAAATATGTTTTTACATCTAAGTAAGAGGCATAGAGTAGAATGGATGAGGGTGCAGAAGACAGGGAATCATTAACAGAATGAGAGATGGAATCCAGCAAAGCGGGAGGAGGTAAAGATATGGGCTGATGCATGGTATAGAGTCTTAAAGACCATTTTCTATTCGAGGTCAAGTATATACCTTAGCTTTGTTTAATTGAAGAGTGTTGTTCATCATACAGTGCTTTTGCTTTGGGGGAACATTTAATTGATGGTAGATGAAGGACAGATTTCAGCTTCTTTCCCTCATTTTCCTCATGTCTTTTCAGCTTCTTTAGAGTACTTTCAACTACCCCTTGCTTGTGAGGAATGGAATCGTCCCTTTAGACCTTAATCATGTAGGGTTCCAAGAAATTTGGATGTTCTCAATTACACTCTGATTTAGTGTGCCCAGATATCCATGAACATGAAACCTACGGTGATTCTAGGTGATGCCATTTCTTGATTTTTCTTTGTAGAGCACTAGGGCTTATCAGATATAAAACCCTGCTTCTGGAGGCATGAAGATTAGGCTGAGCTGCCAGTGTTTTATTGTTATAGATGTTCTGAGCTTTACTTGAAGAGCAAATTCAAAGAATTTAAAGGATCTGTAATGTATCTACATTATATCTATAGTATCAAATTTGCATGTTTGTTCTATTCCAATTTGAATTTTTTTTTATATAGCAAGAAGAAGCAAAGTAGAAGCTGATCTGTATTATTTTGTCTCTATCAACTTCCTGAGAGTTATATATCATTTAAAAAAAAATAGGCCTTTTTGTTCATCTGCTTGCTCTAAGCATATCTAAAAAGTTTCTTACATTGCCTCAAGTATTTTTCATAAGCCAGTTCTAATTCTGGGCTAACTTCGACTTTTATAGATTAGTAATATTGGTGTAGCTCTGAGCAGTTTATAAAGCACTTTCTTATGTATCAGATTAATCATTTTGTTTCGTGTTCATTGTTATGTGATTTTCTGTATTTTATATAGATTCTTGGAAAATATTAACTCATAGGTTGCCTAAGCTACATTATTATTTTAATTGAGATAATTGGTAACTATTGTCAGAAATGGGATAATAATGATCTTTCAGACTCTACTCTTTTTTAATCTATAGTCGCTTTGAGGTTCTTCGACCGTGGATTCAAATCTGTTTCTATAATAATTTTGAAATATTTTTGTACTGTCCAAACAGTGTGCATGTATGGTTTTCTTTGCTTGGCTATTGTCTTTTCTCATTACTGTTATCTATGAGTCTTCTGTCCCTCTTCTGGTGATCATTTTCTTTCTCTTCTCTCCTTTATAACTTGTTATCCTAAGAACATTATCTATATTTTCTTCTCTACTTTTACCTCCAGTTTTATTTTTAAGTTTAATTTATGAATTTAAAAGTTTTCAATTTATTTTAGAAATAGAAAAAATTTTTAAAGGAAAAAATTATCTAAATTCCCAATTAGATCCAAATTCTATCCTTTTAGGTGTTTTTCTATGCACATATTGCAGTATTCATATACTTAGGATAGTGTTAAATACACTGATTTATATCTTGCTTTTCTTATCAGTAATCATGAGTGTATTTTCATGTCAGTAAATATAGATTTGAATTATCATTTTAATCGTAGCATAGTATATTATTATATAGATTTGCTAGAATGTGTTAAAAGAGTATTGAATTGTTACAGTTTAGTTTGCTTCCAATTATTTCTCCCCGATATAAACAATGTGACCTGCAAACGTATTTTTACAAAAATATATGCCTATTTGTTTATTTGCTTAGAATAAATTCATAAGACGTGAAATATTTGGACCTAAGAATATGACTTTTTTAAAAAGATGTTTTACACATCACCACATTTATCCTCTAAAAGGATAGTAGTAGTTAACTCTCACGTCAACAATAATTGTCATTGGAAATTTTACCACACTTTTGCCAACACTAGCTGTCTTTGCTCATCAGGCAAGTAATTTATTTTAATATGCATTTTATTGATTCCTAGTGAATATGAAAATATTTTCATGTTAATTGGTCATTTTGTTTCTTCTCTTACAAATGCCCTTTTCTGTTCTTTACCAATTTTTTTTCTATTTAGAGTGTCAGTAGTTTTATTACTTGTAAGAACTGTGCTAGTGAGAGTAAAGCTTTGTTCTATATACTGAAAAAAAATTACTGGTTTATTACGTGTATTTAACTTGGTGGTGGTGTATTTTGCCATGCAGATGTTTTTGATTTTTATGTATCCAAATATATTAGAAGTTTATGTTTTGTTCTTGGTATCCTTAAAATAGGCATAACTCAAAATTATATAAATGTATATTTATGTTTTCTTCTTGTACTTTTAAAATGTTAATAAAAATATTTAATTTATATGGAAATTTACTTGGTAGAAGAAGTGACATGGGTATATATCTACCTTTTATTTCTAAAATGTTAGCCAATTGTCTCTCAAACTTAATAATTCACCTTTACCTGAAATGCTACCTTCATCATATGCTGAAATATTATATACACTCAAGGATATTAATCTGTGTCCTTGACTAAGTTACTTAACTTCTACACTTTTCTTACCTCATCTGTAAAATGGAGATAAACTTATAAGTTTATTTCAGGTACTAAATATGAGTCATTAAATGCAATGTAAATATGAATAAAACATATTTAATACAATGATTGACCCATAGTATATGCCTGATGAATGAGTTATTGTTGTTTGTTTTTGTTATTAACATTAAGTCTCTATTTTGTTATCAGAACCATACTTTTTATAATTATTGCTATATAAATTTTAATATCCAATAGGGTAGATTTTCCATTCATATGGAAAGTTTGAAGACTAAGAGATTGTATTCATCTTCATCTATTAAAATGTTTTCTATCTTTACTGTTTATTACCTACAAGTTATATAGATATCTGAGGCTTTAAATATCATCCTTTTTGTTCATTTGTTTTTAAATCTCATTCTTAATTATCTTATCTATGGTTTTTTTCCTGAGATTTATTACTAGGTATATTGTTTTAGTTATCTTTTGTTTCCAATGCTACAGTTTTTTAAACTTATAAAATATTCTATTTATTTTATATTTTCAGAGGCTTAATAAGAGAATTACGAAGTTTGTTGTAATTACAAATGAAGACTTCAGAAAACCACCAGGAAATTATTGGTAATTTCTGCTTTTCTAATTTAAAAAATCTTTTAAAAAATTTTAGATGTAAAATTCAAAATATTTTCTATATTAGTTGCACGATTAGAAATTTCTCGTAGAGCTTTTCTTATTTCTTTCTTCCATAAAGCTTAGGATTCAGTATGTCAACTGATATGTACTGTCACTGTAAAAAATAGTGCATGAGTGCTTATAAATATGCTGTTAAAATAAACGTGTAGGGCATAGACAGTGTAAGTAATAGAACTCAGAATTAACCTTTTTTTTTTTTTATCAGCTATGAAAAACCCATACTTCAGTGTTTAACTTTGGCTATCGTTTTTTCATAACTAAAATTTCTTTATTCGAATTAGCCAATAGGGAAGAACGGTAATAGAAATCAGTTTTATGTACAACTTGGCAGCACATATTTTCCCCCTTTTATTGTTCAAGTGCATTAAATAAAAATGATTCTTTATTAATGATCTCTTAAAGAGATGATGAGATAAACTAAAGAGAAAGAAACTAACAATTGGGAGATGAGGAAGGAAAGAAATAATATAGATTAACAGGCTAGATACTAGAAGATATTTTAAAATAGATTTTTTTGAGGATTTTAAATATAAGAAAAATCGAAAGTGTAAACTGCAAAAGAAACATTTATAAATGGAATATCAGAGTAAAAGTTAAGCAAGAGAGTTATATCTTTCCTATAACTAAGCATTCTACTGAATAGTTTTCCTTGAAAGATAGAAAAACTTTAAATATTGAATATGTTATTCAGCTTAATTTTAATTGTGGTAGGAGATTATATGTTGATAAAATTAATCTAAAATAATATGAACAATATGAAAAATAACATGTTTGCATGTACATAAAGTAACTATATTAAACATACTTATTAATTAAATTCATAATCACTGTGCTTAGCTGAATTATTATTAAAATATTGCATAAAACTTATATTCATAATGATGAATCTTAGAGCAAGGCAAGATTTCGAAGAGGTGTTTTAATCAGTTAAAGAAGATTAATTTTATATTATGTTTGTTTTAAGTATAATCTTATTCATTATATTTAGTTCTTTGAGAATCAGTAGTCAACATTATCATCACCATTAGAGTCGGTAAATTTTTGAATACCTTTTATAAGTAAACATTAAGTTAATTCAAATTATTAGGGCATGCTAAATTGGAAAAAGGAATAGTGCATTGCCTATAAAGATGAGCTTCAGATAAGGTCGTGAGACAGATTATGTATATGACTTTTAGAAAATAAACCTTGCATTTTATAGTCATTCTTTATGTGCAAAAAATTTTAATTTATAAGTATTAAGAGGGAGTGATTATTTAAAAGATTATTCAAAATTTGCTTTCTTTGATTTCTGTACAACTTTTTAGGAACTCTTCTATAGCGTAAAATAACTTTAACTATACATGTCGATTGAATAGGATTAGTGTCTACATTAGGAAATACAATGAGCTAATCAATAATTCTGTTGCCTTACATTTATATAGTGCCATTATAAACATTTTTATGTAATCCTCACAGAAATATTGTAGGTCATTACTTTGTTTTGCAAATGAAGCGCAACATATTTAAGTGACTAACCCAAAATTTGCCCCTGGTAAATCTCTTTACTCTTGGTTCACTTCTCTTCCTACCATGCAAGCTTTCTGCATTTGCTTACAAAATTATGATTCCTTTTTTACTTTGTTATAAAGACAAATTATTTGTTTCTTTTAGTTATCGCTGAATATATTAAAGTTGTTAACACAGCATGGGAAAAGATTACCTAACTGGATTCCTTAATGTGAAATGCAAAAACAATTCTCTAGGTAGTCATCCTGGCGATGCTGAAGAGAGAACCTCTTTTTTTAAAGTCACTTTAAAAGGAAGGAATGATTTTGCTAAACTTTGTGCAATTATTAACATTAGTGGACTTCAGTCTTTAATCCTTACATTTGTACAACCAACCTTGAAAGAAAATATGGCACAGAAGAGATGATTTTGTATACTATGAAGAACACTATTTAGAGTGAAAGACTTATGTTCAGACTGACTTTGGTAATTGCTAGTTCAGTGACCTTTGGAAAGTCATTTATCCCTTTTGAACTTTAGTTTCTCACTTTAAAAATAGAGAAAAGAAGTTCTTAGTTACTTCTCCTCTTTCATTTCTGATTTTATTTTTTGGGGGTCCTCTTTTTTTCTTGAGTCTGTTTAAGGGTTTATCAATTTTATTTATCCTTTCAAAGAACCAGTTCTTGGTTTCATTAATCTTTTGTATTATTTTTCTAGACTCTATTTCTTTTATTTCTGTTCTGATCTTTATTATTTCCTTCCTTCTACTCTGGGCTTTGTTTGCTGTTTTTTTTTTTTTTTCCTAGTTCTTTTAAGTGTAAGGTTAGATTGTTTATTTGAGCTTTTTCTCATTTCTTGAGGTAGGCCTGTATTGCTATGAATTTCCCTCTTAGGTTGGTTTTCTCTGTGTCCCATAGATTTTGAGTCATTGTATTTTCATTTTCATTTGTCTCTAGGTATCTTTTGATTTATTCCTTGATCTCATCATTAACCTATTCATTGTTTAGTACCATGTTATTTAGCCTCCATGTGTTTGTGTTTTTCTCATTTTTTTCTTGTAGTTGATTTCTGGTTTCATACCATTGTGATCTGAGAAGACACTTGATATGATTTCAGTTATCTTAAATTTACTGACATTTGTTTTGTTGCCCAAAATCATAAAACTTCTAAAGAAAACATAGGCAGAAACTTTCTGATATTGCTGCTAGTAATTTCTTTTCAGAAATAGTGTATCAAGCAAGGGAAATAAAAGAAAAAATAAACAAATGGGACTACATTAAATTAAAATGTTTTTGCACAGCAAAGGAAACCATCGACAAAATGAAAAGACAACCTACTAGACAGTAGAAGATATTCGCATATGATAAATCTGATAATGAAGATGGGACTCCCGTAGTGGAGGCTATGAGTGGTAGAGGCCTCATAGCATCCCCAGCTCACTTTTCTTTGCCCTATAGCTTAACAATAGATTGTCCCCTTTGGCTTGACCCAGAGCTTGGACAATTCCCTGCCATAGAAAGTTGCCCTGAAATTTATGGTTAATGCCCTGTGCTTACTGATCACAATCTTATGGTCTAGCATTCTTTCCAGACTACTCCCGTTTTTGTTTCTGGGTTGCTAATGCTACTGGAGGACCACGTTGCCAGAGAGAGAGGGCCCCTTGAAGCACAACACACGCCCCTGGAGTCGTCGCACAACCTCTGGAATAATGCCCAGATTTTCCCTTAAGTCCCCTGAGCCAGAATGAGAAGGAAGTCAGTTTTTAAGGGTGCTTACTTGCTGCCTTCCTGTATCACTGGTGCTCTGACAATAAATGCTTATTCTAAATATCCCAACTCCTGTGTCGGTCTATTGGCTGAGTGGCACAGGCAGCATGAACCCTGGACTCAGTTGCCCTCTCGTTACAAAAAGGGGTTAATATCCAAAATTTATAAAGAACTCATACAATTCAATAACAGAAAAACAATTCAATTTAAAAAATGAAAAAAAGACCTGAATATATATTTCTCCAAAGAGGACATACAGATGGCCAATAGACATATGAAAAGATGCTCAAGATCACTAATCAGAGAAATGCAAATTAAAACCACAATGAGATATCACCTCACACCTGTCAGAATGGTTATCATCAATAAATCAAGAAACAAGTGTTGGCGAGGATGTGGAGAAAAGGGAACCCTTGTACATTACTGGGATTGCAAATTGGTACAGCCACTGTGGAAAACAGTCTGGAGTTTCCTAAAAAAATCAAAAATGGATCTACCTTTTGACTCAGCAATTGCACTTCTGGGTATTTATCCAAAGAAAACTAAAACACTAATTCATAAGGATCTGTGCACCCCTGTATTCACTGCAGTGCTGTTCACAATAGCCAAAACATGGAAGCAACCTAAATGTCCATCAACAGATGATTGGATAAAGAAGTTATGTTTTGTATATATAATGAAATATTATTCATCCATAAAAAAAAAATTAAATCTTACCATTTGCAATCGCATGGATAGACCTAGAGGTTATTATGCTGAGCAAAATAAGTCAGAGAAAGATAAATACCATATAATTTCACTTATATGTGGAATCTAAGGAACAAGAAGAACAAACTAATCAAAAACAGACTCACACATATGGAGGACAATCTAGTGACGGCCAAAGGGGAGGGGATTTGCGGGGCTTGGAGAATGGGGTGAGGGGTTAAAGAAGTACAAATTAGTAGTTGATAGATAGTCACGGGAATGGGGAGCACAGCATAAAGAATGTAGTCAGCTGTAATGTAATGGCTGTGTGTAGAGACAGATGGATAATAGAGTAATCAGGGGGATTGTTTCATAAACTTTAAATTTCTACCCCATGTACTGTATACTTGAAACTAATAATTTTAAAAACGCTTTAAAAAAAAGAAAAAACAGAAAAGATACCGTTATCTGACAGGATTATTCAGATGAAACAAAATCATACATGTCAAAGAACTATGTAATTATTTTCACTTACTACTACTAAAAGGATACATATTTATGTATCTCTGTCACTTTTCTATCCAAAAGAGAAGGATAAGGTTTAGTCCTCACTGATTCTAAAAGTCTATCACCAATAAGTAAGATCTAAAAATAAATGCTTATTTTTTTAAAATTTCCACCTAAAAGAAAACCTGATAAAGTCTTTGTTAAGAAAAGATACATCTTGTAATACAGGTATTTCACAATTTATTTGTTCTCAGAATAGGTGAATTTTCAGTCTTTTGAAACTAGGGATAGCTGCAATTGTATTTCCTAAGAAGCTGATGCTTTAGTTGCAAGACAGAGTCCCTGATTTCCATTGGTATAAAGTTGCGTAGAGAAACATTTTGAACTTTAGACAGCCTTCATTATTTTATTGTAAAGATGTGAAAATAAGGAAGTTTACTTCAGTCAGGGGCTGACTAAATAAAGAATATAGTTCGAAGTAGGTAATCGAGACAAGACTGATATTCATAATTTCCCTATCTGCCACAAACATGAAAATCTGAACCTCATTATAGGAGAAATCTGTAGCAGATGAGATAGTTTTGGATTCATTCAGTGAAAGGAAATTTTTATCCTTTGTCTTCAATGTCTACAGGCTATACAATTACCTTAAATCCTTGGCCACTAATGTAAGTTTTAGGTATTTATTATGTTAAACAGTGCTTCCTCCTCCAATATGTAGTCAGTTGTTGATTATCTGTTAAATTGAGTCAGTACTGCAGATGAATTTCCAAGCTCTCATCAGCAGTGGGAAACTGTGCTTTAATAACTTTCATTCAGCATCTACTTGAACAAAAGGAGGCTTAAGAATGCCTCACTAGCATTTACATTTAACTTTAGGAAGAGAGTTTTTTACAGCAATATTTGAAAAATTCTTTCCAATATTTTGGAGGACTTTATGCAGGCAGATGCCCTGAGGAAGGAAGGTGGCAATTTGGTTTACCTTTTACATTAATTTTGAAGTAACATATAAATATTAAATTTATATTGAATTTCTCATGTACACGTGGTACTGAACTGTATACATCTTGTATTTCCAAATATGTTAATTATACATACACTAAAATGCACAGGAAAAGACTAGAATGAATTACACTAAAGTTTTAATAGCTGCCATCATCTCTCACCTGGATTATTAAAACAGCTTCCTAACCTCTTAATTCCACTTCTGCTTCCTTATAGCCTATTCTCCACATAGCAACCAGAGCAACTTTTTAATTTCAGAAATTATTTTGTCTTTTTTTGCACAGAACTTCCAGTGCCTTTGTCAGAGTAAAATCTGTAGTAAGTAGCCTTCACTATGGCCTACAATGTCTTACATTATGTATGCCTCCCATCCTCAACTTTCATTTTCTATGTGATTTTCATACTCTGTCTCTGATTCCATGATTGATTCCTCTAGTCATTTTGCCCCTTGAGTGTTCCTTCAGAGTGTCAAGCATGCTGTTTTCTCAGGGTATTTCCACTTGCATTTCTTTCTAGAATGCTCTTTCTCCAGATATCTGTACTGCTTCTTGACTCATTTCCTTGAAGTTTCTGCTTGAATGTCATTTTATGAGAAAGGACCTCCCTTGTCACTCTATAAAAATAGCCATCCCTCTCTTCCCATGACTGTCCTGCTTACCTTACTTTTTCTTTCTACCACTCTCCTAGTCTATTTTTAATGTTTGTCTCTACTCACTAATATCTAAACTTCATGGAAACAGTAATTTTAGTCGTTGGTGCCACTAAAACTCGACAGGGCATGTAGTAGGCATTCAATAATTATTTGTTGAATGAATGAATGTTATCTCTGAATAGGAGAATTTTAGATGGTTTTAATGTTCTCCCATATACTTTTCTGTACTTTTTTTTGCTGTTATGCAAATATTATTACTTGTAGAATCTAACAAACTTTAGTAAATAACAGTTTTTTTAGAACACTTTACTATTCTAAGATCAAATATAAATATATATTTTTATAAGTTATTTTTCCTTTGGGGTTTTTATATCTATCACTCATTCATTCTCCAGATCTGCTCAGTTGTCTAAATTGCTTCTCAATAAATTCACATGCATATGTAGTCTATAATTTTTATTTTCTTAAAGTCACCTCAATGAAGGCTTCTAATCTGCTCTAATCTGAATTGCTTGTTCTCTATGGCTCATACACAGTTGTTATCCAGGGGTCTGCCATCATCTGGGGATTTATTTCACATCTCTTTTGACTTAAATCCTGTTTCCTGGATCTCATGTCTTGCTCTTTCTTATTTCACTACCTATTTTAATGAGACACATCCTTCAGTAGTTTCCTGAGAAATGGTGCGTGAGAATTAAATTTTTTGAGACCTTACTTACCTGATATCTCTTACGTTTGATTGTTTATATTCAGTGATATATAGAATTCTACTATGGAAACAAAAATTCTCATAGAACTTTAAAGGTATTACTTAGCCTCTGGTCTTGTCTAAAGCCATGTTAAATTTTGATCTTCATATTTGATGTGTTTATTCTCTCTGGAAACTTATAGGTAATTTCTTTATCCTAAATATTCTGGAATTTCATGATAATGTATCTTGGTGAGGATTTGATTTTACCATGGTGCTGAGTGCTCCATGAGCCTTTTCTATTTTAAATTCATATTCTTTAGTTCTGAGATGTTTTCTTGAGTTATTTTTTTGTTGATTTCTCCCTCTGTGTTTTCTTTGATTTGTTTTATGAAATTCCTCTTGGATTGGTGTATATATCAATGTATATGCACACATATACATATACATATACATATACATATACATATACATATACATATACATAATCATTTCTATCTCTTTGCCTTGTCCTATTTTCTAGATTTTCTCAACTTTATTTTCCAACTTTTATTTTTAATTTCTGATAATCTATTGTTAATACGAAGTGCTCACATTCTGTTAGTGGATGCAACATATTCTCTTTTCTCTCTGGGGATTTTAATGTATTTTTTCAAATAATTTATTTTAAACATTTTTAAACACATAGAAATGCTGAAAGAATAGTGCTATAATTATATACTCACCCTCTAGATTTCTAATTTGTTAACATTTGCCATCTTTATCCACGTGTTTGTATTTTTTTGAACCATTTGAAAGATGTACTCATGATGCTTCATCTCTAAATACTTCAAGATGTATCTTTTAAAAGAATGCATTTTATAAACATAGGAACATTCTTCAAAAATAAAACTAGTGTCACATGTAAGAAAATAATCGCTTAAATTATCTAGTACCCATTTATATTCAGATTTTCTTAATAAAAAAATATCTTCTAGAGCTGTTTTTTAAAAATCAGAATGCAGTCAAATTTATGCATTGCATTTGGTCTCATTGCATATTGAACAGTTCTCTCACTTTTTTAACTTCTTCTTTTTTTTTTTTTTTTGAATGATATTGCCCTCTTGAAGAGACCAAGAAAGTTGTCTTGAGGAAGAAACCATGTTCTGGATTTGTCTGTTTGTTTTCTCCTGGTTTTATTTTACTTGTCCTATGCTCTATTTCTCAACTCTTAACAATTAGATGAGATTCAGATTAAACCCTTTTGGCAAGAATACATTGTACATGGTGTCGGGTATTTCATTTTACTTAATAATGGGAGGATGTAATATCAGGATTCTTCCACTGTTCCTGTTGCTAAATTTAGTCATTTAGTAAATGTGGTGACTGTCTGATCTCTCCTGGCAAAGATATGCTTTTCCCTTTGCGATTAGCAGTAATCTGTGGGAAGATACTTTGGTATTGTACAAACATTCTTAAATTAGTTTTTATATTGAGTGTTACAGAATGATAATTCTAATTCTATTGTTTCTTTAATATTTATTAACTGACATTTTTTTTTTCTGTTAAGTAGAGCTCTCCCTCACCAACTGGCATAAAAAAGGCAGAGTGAATGCCTAATTCTTGATTCTTATTTGCCAATTTTCACTGTAAAAGTGATGTGATAGTCATCTTTTATGGTGACAAATGAGGATATTTTTTCTGCTTTGACTGGTACTAAGGTTTCTTGAGTACTGATTAATTCAGAATCTTACAGTCAATTACAGATATTCTATAAAAACTAAAATTGACAGTATTTTGGTGAGGAAGAGAATAATATTGTAAAAGGTCCATGCCACCTTATACTTAAATTGTCATCCTGTTTTATGTAGAAGATTAAAATAAGATGGCAGCATGGCTTCTCTCTACCTTCAGTACTAGAACAGTTTTAGGGATATAGCTTTATTCATCTTGACAATATTACATTGTTTTCTAATGTGTGAATTTAAACAATCACATTTATTGTGATTATTGATATATTTGGACATATTGCCATAATCTTATTTTCTGCTTTTTGTTTAGCAAGCTTTTGTATGTTTGTCTGTGTGTGTGTGTTGTGTCTGTGTCTTTCTTTTCCTCTCTTAATTCTTTCTCTTGTAAATAATGCAATATATGGATGATGCATTATTGAATTGTGCACTCGAAACCTATATAATTTTATTGATCAGTGTCATCCCAATAAATTTAATTAAAAATGCTAAAAATAATTTATTTTCCCCTTTTCAATCTCTTTAGTTTGGAAGCTGTGGATTATATTTCTTATTTTGGTATTTTTGCTATTGTTTGTTTTTTGTTTTTAGTCATTAACCTTAAATGTTTAAAATGTATTCTTGACCATAATTTTTTTTAACAAAATTATTCAGCATCTCTCTTCTAAACAAGAGAAATTTTATTTTACCCATTAAACTCCCAAGGCAATTTTTTTTAAATTAACTAGAATTTGTTTCAATATTTTACCACAAAACTTATAAATTTAAACCAATTGTTAAATTAACCAACATTTTATCAATTTGTATACCATTATTTCTAACAACTGTCTTTTTCACTCTAAATTGTTTCTTAATCTTTATTTTTTTTTCTTGGAATTTAATTATTATTCAAAATTTAATCTGGAAAAATAAGTAGACAATAATAGCAAGTATAGAAAGAGTGATGGGGCCAAGTAGTAGTTATATAGTTTCAATAAATAAGTGTATTAACAACATGAGATTAAGCAGATATCAATGGAATGAAATAGGTGACTCAGAAAATTAAACCTGTAAGAATAAAAAAGCAAGTGCTATAAATTATTAGGGAAGTAATGGATTATTCAATTTCATATTCAGGCATTCCATTATTAATGTGGACAAAAAGACTTAGAATCTTATCTCATACTATATTTTTGAAGCAAGTTAAGAGATGTATTAAATTTTATTTATAAAATATCAAACTAGAGCAAAACTAATAGAAAATATAAATGTGTATCAAACTTGTAAGGGGACTTTTTAAGCATACGAGCTCTTGGTTGAAATGAATAGTTAGTATATGTGTACCTTTAAAAACGAAGGGTATACGAATATGAAAATGTTTGGAAAAGCATGAAGCCTTACAGATATAAATTATTTATGAATTTTAGGCAGTGTGTACAGTGGTTGTAAAGGTGAGGCTTTAAAAGCAAACATAACAATTGCCTGCTCTACAAAGTCAGCATTCCATCCCCAGTAATTAACACACTGCAAAATGTGTTCAAGAAATGTTTGTTAAATACATTTCGAATGAGCCTGTCTGAAGAAATTTTCTTATTTGTATGAAACCATGTCTCATAGTTTTCCTAGAACAGTCATGATTTCCACCTGTCTCACCTAGGATAATTATCAATAATGCCCCGAGCCTTTATTCTCAGAAATGTACCAATTTTGTCAGTGAATAACATGGTCATCTTATTTATAAAATTTGGAAAATGCCAGTTTAGTATGGATGATTTAAAGGTTACAGATAATCTGTGTAAAGAGTTCTACCTGGTATTTATTTAGTAGGTGCTCAGTAGTTGTAGCTCTCATAAGGGAACAGCTTAGATTTCTTGTGTAAATATTGATTTTTTTTGTTTGTTTTTAAAACAGCTCATTATCTGATAATATTTTAATATCATTTTATTTTTGAATTATCTTTTAGTTTTAGGGAAAAAAATCACCAACCTGGTAAGCTGTAGCATTTATGTACAAAAATTTGAATTGATATTTTTATTAATGGTGATTTCTATATTTTATATGTACCTCAAACCCTTTATGAATAGCTACTGGTTTGAGTAGTGATAAGTATAGTATTTTACATTTATAATTGTGTTAAGGTATTTTTTCAAGTGTAAAAATGGTTTCTATAACACAGGTCAAATATCTAGAATGAAGAAATATATTTTTCTTTAGCTCAGTGCTTGGATTAGCTTCCTGTGTACATATTATTCTGAAAATGGACATGTTCTGAATTTAGCTTTATGATCCAAATTTTATTCATTCAAGAGTTTATCACTTGAAATAGATAAGGGTAGACATTCACCTCGGAACTGTGAAATTTTGCTAAATAATATTCAGATGAAGAGATTTTAAATGACTTTAGAACAAACATTAAAAGCACTATTTGCATAAAAGTTAATTTATAACACCTACTTTTTATGTAGGAAATCTCTGAGAACAGGAGAGTGTTTTTAGGAACATTTTAACAAGGGTTAAGAAAAACAGTTGCACCTTCTAGCGGCATTGGCTATGTTGCATTCCTTTTTTTGTTTTGCCTTCATGAAATCACAAAAGACTTGATTCACAGAAATATTGTTAATACTCAGCTGAAAACCATCCAGGTATTAACCTAGAAATTTGACTAAATTTATGTAATAGGAATTTTGAAAATCCAGCCATTAGTTATTAGAAATAGCCATTTTGTAATTTCTTTAAAGGCTTGTTCTTAAAAGCATTAAACTGTCATTCCTACTATCTTTAATGAATTGACAAGTTATTTTGTCTCTTGGTGGCCATTTGTTTTATTTTTCCCTGAAGTAATTGAATTAATTACTTTACCAAGTATTATTTAAAAATCTTAGTTATCTAAGAGAGCTTATATTTGTATCTTTCTACTTCTATTTTTTTCTCTTATATTTACCTCAACTGTTTCTTTTAACAATACAAATTGGTTGGTCCACCTTTCCTTATGTACATGATAAGAATGCAAAGTAAATATATAGTTACTAGAATGTGTATGTATATTCAGTTATAGTAAAAAAAATTAAACAATTTAATCTTGTATGGAAAAGTAATTTAAAAATCCTTTAAAGTGTGTATTGTACTTTGTGTAAGTTGGTACAGCACTGTGTGTACATAATTCCAAATAATATACCTTTTTCTTGATAATTAAATATGATAAAGATTATAATAGCTCATATAAATGGTTACATATGATAATTAAATTTACGAAGACTAAGGGCCTTATGAAGTCTACATAATTAACTCATGAGTTTCTGATTATATGAATTGGATTATTGACTGTATACTTCAACTCATTATACAGATCAGTAAATCCCATGCTATGTTTCTCAGATATCATCATTTTACCATATTATAGGCAGAGTTAAGCTTTATTAGATTCCACAATAAAATTAATGTTTTTCTTTATTCTTTTGATGTAAAAAATTGTTTCCTATGTTTCTTTTCAAAATGTCAGCAGCAAACTAATAGAATTTTCATTGGTTATAACTCATTTCCAAAAGAACCAAAAAAACTATTGTAACCAAAGGACCTGGCTGAGGACACTTTACTGTAAACATGTCGAGTTTTTAATTTAAATTTAAAATCATCTATACATGAGCTAACAAAGAAAAGGAACAATTTGAGAAAGATCTGAATGCTTTGTATAATCTTAAATAAGTGAAATGTATATACTTTATATGTTTTTTTTCTCAGTTGTGTATCTCAAAATATGTACATGTTAGTGGACCTCTTTTTCTAAAGCTAATTTGACAAATGTCTTTATTTTAAGAAAAGAAAAGAAAGTGACTGGAACGTTTTAGATTCCTTTGATGTTCTCCCTTAACTCTTCCTGTCTAAGTTTTATATATTAAAAGTAAATATAATGGCAAAATTAAAATATTTCACAGTGGTCTTTGTCATCATCAATTTGTTGATATTTTCATTGACATCGATTTTGTAATTGTCTTATAATATTACTGTTATAATTTTTAAAATTTAAAGATTAGTTTTCCAAGTTTATTAAATTACTAGAATGGAGTCAGCTCTTTTATTCAGGGCATTTTATGTCGATTGTGGCATATTATGTTTTAAAAACAAACAAAAACCAAAACTATATGTTACACTTATGGTATTCACAAATTTTGGTTACTTTGACATGCTTTAGGTGAGTGATTATTGAGAATTTATTATAAAAATATTGAATTTCCTCATAGTGGCCTTGGATTAAATACATATGGCTACAGAGTAGCTGGAGTACTTGTCAAAATAAATTATAAGCTCAAGCTTCATTATCATTCGTAGTTTAAACATAGTGAATCTGATACAGTGTTACTTCATTTTGATGCTTTTTGCAGTAAATTTGATATAGAACAGTTGCTAAAGAGACCCTATTCAAATGTGTGACCATTTTTATGGAAAACATCTGGAGTAATTATAATTAGTTCAGGATGTTACTGTTTAAAAATAATCTTGAATTCATGGAGAAAGAAGCATGTCTTTTTCTCAATGACTAGAGTAATCCAAATTAGTATAAAGAGTTCTTTAAGTTGTTGGTAGCTGTGCTTAGGGTATAATTTTAGAGTATTCCAAAAGGAAATAAAGAGAGTAACTTTTATGTAAAATGCCAAATTGGCACTTTACACCTGTTAGTGTGTTTCGTTTAGAACAGCTGTGTCTTTTATTATCAGTAAACAGATGCAGAAAGTAATGGAATGTTTTAAAGCAATATGTTAATCCTGTCTTCCACTACTAAACTGTCTCACAATATAGTGATTAAATATTGACTGTGCAGCTGTTACTTACAATTATAGAATTTCTTAGTTAATTTCTCCTTAGCAGGCTCAAATGTTTTAATATTTAGAGATCTAATTTCTGATCTTAAAAGTGTTTCATAATGTAGTTTATTACGATTTGATTTCTAAAGATAAGTTTTGACTGTTATAGAGGCAAATTCATATGTTCATAAAATTCTTATTTGCATGAATTGACTAATATTCTGGGTAAGAAACAAATTTTTGAAGTGTTTAAAAAATAAATTGTTCATGAATATGAAGCTTATTAAATATAGCAATTTTACTTAATTTTATGCTTAAAAACTGCCATCAATGAGCTAAGTAGGAAATTAGGATTCTTTTTATTTATTATATATTCTGGAGCAGAATATATAATACTTTCTTAGATAATGACTATATTCAGGCAAAACATTTAGAAAATTATTTCAATTCTAGGCTTATTGCAGTTTAATTATATTTTAATCCAGCCTTGTCAGAGAAGATATTTTAGAAGCTATTTCAGTATTAATACTTCTATACTTGTTTGAAGAGCAATTGTATTAGCTGATTATTATTAATAGCTGACATTTATTGCACTCTTAATATGTGAAAGATATTTTACAAAGAACTTTATATGTATTATAAAATTCTTGCCCCCTTTTTTAGTTGAGGAAATTCAACCTTAGAGATATGAGGTAAATTGACCGGTCTCAGCTGGGAAGTGGTGGAGACAGGATTTAAACCCAAACTCAGGCCTCTTGTTCTTAACAACTTTGTGTTTCCCCTGCCTTTTGCATCTGATTTCAACATTTTACAGAGGAGAAATTATGTGCAAAGTAAACTTTGACAGTGTCCTTCTTTTTGAAGCCACTATATGCAACACAAGGTGACGATTATTTCATTCAGTCCTCTTGACTAAAAAGCAAACTCAGTTAAAGCACACATGGAAATATGGAGAACTCCAATGTTAGTATCTCACCACATGATGACTGTGTCATTGCTCTTCGTCATCATCAGGAGTGTCCTCTATCACAGGTGTCATGACACAGTCTACACTAGAAAAGATTTTCAAATACTCCCTTAGGATTTTACTCCAGTTGTGCTACTTCGTGGCGACAACTTCAACCATCTGTTCCCCTTCCCTGAAAGAAACTTTCTTCAGTTCAAGAACTTTTAAAGAGCAGCATGATGTAATTTCTACCTATGTGACATTATTTTATTTATGTCTTAACCTAGAACTTTCAGGTATTATTGAAACTTATTTTTTTAAATGAGTGTTCCCTGTTAGTATAGAAGTTAGTATTACTTCTGTACCCTCGGTTTATTTTGTCATTTGTCATAGGAAGTATTCCATTTTATATATGAAGAGACTGAGACTCAAAAAGTTAAATTAATTTGTCAATATCATAGTTAGCAAATGATGTTAGTATGCATTTGATTTTTAAAAGGCTGGAAATCTAAAAATGTCCAGCTCATTATTTTTGTATAGAGTATTTAAGATTTCCATCTCTAACAGATGATTACTTCAACCTAATTTCCCTTGACAGTGATGAGAATACTATAAGATTAACTAGGATAAGCAATGTCATGAGGTATTGCTGGAAGAAATTTAATATAGAAGTCCATTATAATGTAGTTCCTGAGAGGCAAAATGTTCTTTCATGAAAGCTCTGAAACATCATCAGAAGGATAGACACATCTTTTTGCATGCAGTAATATGAAATGCCATTTTATGTTATCAGTTTTAAATGAATAAAAATTTCATGTCAGTTTTAAATGAATAAAAATTTCACATATTTTGCTGAATTTAACCAGCTATTCTATAGTTATTTAGCATTACAGTTCTGTTCAAATTATGTTTGTATCTTCATCAAAAGTAATTACCCAAACTGATTACCCAACACAAAGAATATAAGAGAGAAACAATAAAATTATTATTTTATATAGTACAGAAATTTCCCAGGCAGAATTATTTGGTAGTTTGTTTTTTTCTTTATATTTGTTGAAGACTTTTAAAAATGAAAATTTATTTTGAGGTAATTGTAGATTTATATGTAAGTTAAAAATATAAAACAGTTCTTGTGTACGCTTTTCCCAGTTTCTTCAATGGTAACATATTATAAAACTACATAGTACCATATGCCATCTAGGATACTGACTGTAGAACAGTCAAGATACAGAACATTTCCATCACCACAAGGTTCTCTCACGTTAACTTTTCACAGCTATAGCTGCTTCCATTCCACCACAGTCTTTTAACCCTAAAAACTAATCTGTTCTCCATTTCTATAATTTTGTCATTTTGAACATGTTATTTAAATGAAATCATACAGTATGTAACCTCTCTGGGATTGACTTTTTTTTTTTCACTCAGCATAATTCTCTGGAGATTCATCCAGATTATTGCATGTATTGGTAGTTTGTCTTTTTATATTGCTGATTAGTAGTCCATAGTATGGATGTACTACAGTTTGTTTAACCATTTACCCCTGAAGGACGTCTCGGTTTTACATTTTATGCCTAAGTTCATGATTGATTTTTAGTTAATTTTTGTATAAGGTGTAAAACTTAGAAACAAGTCCTTTTTTGGACTTTGATTTTGGTGTCAGGGTATTACTAACTTCACAAAATGAACTGATTTTTTTTAAAAAGATGGTGCAGAATTTCTGTCAGTGCTTTAAACATTTGGTAGAATTCTGGGCCTGGAGATTTCTTTCACTGGGAGTTTTTTAGATGATGAATTTAATTTCCTTAATAATTTTTGGGTTATTCAAATTACCTGTTTCATATTGGGTTAGTTATGGTAGTTTGTGCTTTTTGTGATATTGCACTATTTCATCCAAAGTTTTCAGATTTTTACATGTAGGGTTCATTGTAATTTTCCCTTTTTCATCCTTTTGATATCTGCAGGGTCTTAAATGATATCACTGTTTCATTCCTGATATTGGTTATTTGTGTCTTCTCTTTTTCTTTGTCAATTTTGTGAGGTTAGTCAATTTTATCAATCTTTTGAACAGCGAACTTATTTAATTTTTCTTTGATTTTTCTTTATTATTTCGATCTTTTCCTGGTATCTTGAGGTAGAAATATAGATTATTGATAAGAGACTTTTCCTCTGTAAGAATATAGTGAATACAGTTAATGATATAAATTTCTCAGCACTGCTTTAGCTGTAGCACACATATTTTGATATGTTTTATTCTCATTTTCATATAGATCAACTTTTTTTTTTTATTTCTCTTGAGATTCCATTTGTGTTTGAAGGTTCTTCTGTTATCTTTCTGATGTTGATTTATAGTTAGATACCATTGTGGTTAGAGAACAATTCTATAATATTTCAGTTCTTTAAAATTTTGGGGAGCTGTTTTACAGCCCAAGATATGGTGTATCTTAGCATGGATATGTCCCATGGGCACTTTAACAGGATATGTATTCTGCTATTACTGGGTGGCGTATTCTAGAAATGTTTATTATATCCTATTGACTGATTATGTTGTTCACATCTTACATCTTTTCTGATTTTCTGTTTAGTTTTATCAATTGTTGAAAGAAGGATATTGAAGTCTCCACCTATAATTATGGATTATTTCTTCTTTTGGTTCTATCAGTTTTTGCCTCACATATGTCACAGTTCTTTTTCTTTTTTGCTATGTGCTTCATCTTGATGGAGTGATTTTTTTTAGCATAATATAATGTCACACTTTGTATCTGAGTATTTTCTTTACTCTGAAATCTACTTTATCTGATATTAAATAGCTATACCTGCTTTCTCTTGACTTCTATTTGCATGATGTATCTTTTTCTGTCTTTTTATTTTCAACCTGATTATATTATTTATTTGAAGCTGAATATCTTGTACACAGCACATAGTTTGATGTTTTTTAATCCATGTGCCAGTCTGTCTTTTAATTGATATAGCATGACCATTTACACTTAATGCAATTTTAGACATGTTGGACTTATGTCTGTCTTTTTTATCTGTTTCTTCTGTTTTTCATTTAATGCAATTTTAGATATGTTGGACTTAAGTCTGCCCTTTTCTTTTTTTGTTTCTTCTGTTTTTCATCTTTTTTTAAAATTTTTTTGCTTTCCTGTGAGTCACTTGACTTTTTTAGAATTCTATTTCAATTTAAATTTAGTGGTTTTGAGTATCTCTTTAGATAGCTTTTCTATTTATTTATTATTTATTTATTAAAATTAATTTCAAGGATACAGTACATTGGTTAGACATCTATATAGTTCATAAAATGATCCCCACATTTGCTCCCTCCCTCCCGTGGCCCTCCACCTAGCCATCATACTAATGCTAACTGCATTCCTTACGCTGTGCTCCGCATCCCTGTGACCAGCTGTCAACTACTAATTTCTACTTCTTTAACCCTTTACCTCATTCTCCCAGCCCCCCAAACTCGCTCCCCGCTGTATATAGCTTTTTTAGAGCTTGCCCTAGGTATTAGTGTATATACACATACACATACCCTTCTTGTATTGTCAATTGTTGTCATTTTGTTGGTTCAAGTAAAGTGCAGAAACTGTACTTTCCTTGATATTCTGTTACCCTCTTCTATTTATAATATAAATCTTAAGTATTTACTCTGCATACATTTAGAGACATAGTAGGCAATATAATTTTTACTTCTGCCATCAAATATAACTTAGTTAACTCCAGAGAAGTGAAATATATTATACATATTTTTTTTTGCTTACTGTGTTTTATCTTCTTTTCTGCTGTTCTGAAATTTCTTCTTTTACTATTTCTTTTCTATTTAGAGAATTTCCTATATCTATTTCTATATGGTGAGTCTGCTAATACATTCTCTTAATTTTCCCTCATCTAGGAATATTTTGATTTACCTGTTAATCCTGAAGGATATTTTCAATGACTATATGATTCTGGGTTAAGTTCTTTTAGCTCTTAAAAGCTGCTTTTGAGATTTTTTCATTGTCATTGGTTTTCAGAAGTTTGACTGTAATAAGTTTGACTGTGTTTTGGTATGGATTTCTTTGGGCTTATCCTTTGGGAGGGCTCCCTCAGCTGCTTGAATCTGTAAGTTTATGTCTTTTGCCACATTTGGAAAGTATTTGGCCTTTATTTTTTTGAGTAATTTTTCAGGCCCAGCCTCCTCCACCTCCTCTCGAATCTTTCAGGACTCTGATGACATGAATGTTAGATTTTTTTGTTAGCATCTTTCAGGTACCTAAAGATCTGTTCATTTTTTTTAGCCTATATTTTCTGTTGTTCATACTGTGTAATTTCTATTGTTCTATTTTCCAGAACACTGATTATTTTCTCTGATTCCTTCATTCTGCTATTGAACCCATCCATTGAGCTTTTTATCTAGCGTACCATCAAGTACTGCGTAACGATGTTTCAGTCACCGATGGGCCACATATGTGATAATGGTCCTATAAGATAGTGTCGGACCTGGAAAATTCCTGTTGCTTAGTGACATTGTATCCCTCATACGTCATAGCATCACGCTTGTGTTTGTGGTGATGCTGGTGTAAACAAACCTGCGCTGCCAGTTGTATAAAGTATAGTACATACAATTACAGTAGTAGGGTATACCATCTAGTATAGATACACTCTATGGTGCTTGCACAGTGACAAAATTGCCTAATGACACATTTTTCAGAACATGGACATTTTTTGTCCAAATTATAATATGAAACTCTGAATATTGTTTAAACTTATTGTTTTAGCTGGCTTCCTCTGACACCTGTCCAACAGGAGAAGGAACACATTACCTTATTACTGTCAGGTGGGGCTAGAAGTTCTACGTTTCCCCATTGTCTTCTATTGATTCCCAAGGGGTGGGAATGGGTTCTCATTACTGTTGAGTAGTGTGAAAGTTCCAGCCTTCCACAAGGCCTCCACTGATACCACAGGGGTGTGGTTCATTATCAGCTAGTGGTTCATTATCAGCAGTCTCACAATCTCAATCTGACTCCCTATAGGTCTTCTATGGCACCATCTCTGCAGCGTTGAGCGGTGCCTTGTTACAGCGTGGTCAGGGTGGAAATCTAAGCTCTCTACTCAGGCCTGGTGGTGGGGTAGGGTGTAGGCACAGTCTTTTCTGTGATGTTTGACAAGAGTAGATCAGATGTCGTATAAAGCTCATTCCTGCAATCCCAAGAAACTGAATGCTGCTGTTAGAAGAAAGCCTGACCTTAACTATCACTTTGATTGTAGGCTTGCAGGGGGTCCACCTAAGCATGTTTGGACTCCTAGTACCAGATACAGTGATATAATGAATGAATATTATTTTAAGCTGCTACAATTGTGGTAATTTATTACACCACAGAAGATAACTAATAGACTGCCCAAATATCCATAACTTTTAGGAAAAGTACATATATGATCTTGCTGAGAACAGTTTCAGTGAAATGATAGTGGAAACCTGATTATACTGGATTAAAGAATATGTAGGAAAAAAATCTAATTTAAAATTGATCTAAATAATTTTTCTTCTTTTTTGCCCAGGTGTTCTATTCAACAACTTTCCACATCGAGAATCACCTCACCTCTTTTCTTCTCTTCTTTCCCCAGTTCTCTTTGTTAGGAGGAACCCTTTTTTTCTGTTGTCTTCTGTGATCCCTGGCTTTCTGTCTAGAAGGTTCTTGTGTATGGCCACATTTGGTGCACATTAAAGAATATTCTCTTATGGGGTGTACAACTTTGGGAGTCATTTTTTGCTGGTGCCTTTGGGAGCCCATCATTTTCTTTAGGGGTTAAATAGACACTTATAAGTAAGGTATGTGACTTCTTAAAACAATTCTCTCAAATCTTAGGTTTCCAGTTTAGCCGATTGTAGTTTGTCTCATGTTCAGGCAACCATAGCCAAAAATCTCAACAAGACATAGTCTTTTATTTCAGGCCTCTCTGCTTTGCCCATTCCCTCCCTCAGCTAACCTGAGGCCATCTGAAACAGTATGCTTGCTGCTGCCTTGGCTATCATTTTCTTAAGCAGAAGAGACTATTGGGAGCTGTAAATGCCTACATTAAAAAAAGGAGAAAGAACTCAAATCAATAACATTGGCTTTATACTTTTTAGTAGAGCATCTCTACTACAAATAATGAGAATCTACTCTAAATAGTAGAATGTACAAAACTTGATGATCTTTTTAATCGAGGTTTTAAAGAAGGAAAAATTAAAGATAACTCCCAGCTTCTATCATGAGCAAATGGTGGTGCCATTTTTTTAAGAGAGAGAATAAAGAAAAAGCAATTTGGGGTGAGGCAGTAGCGCTGAGGTTCCCGAAAAACATCTAACTGGATATGCCCATGAGTCCATTTTTTAATATGGACCTCAGGAATGGTTTAAGATGGGATGTTCTTTGAATTCATTTCCATATGTGGTTTTTGAAGGCAATAATGTGGGATAAAATCTCCTAAGGGTAGTGTGTATATAATGAGAAGAGATGATAGTCCAGGACAGAATCTTAAGAAATATCAATGGTTAAATGAGTAAAGAAGAGGAGCATGCACAGGATACTGGAAAGAGTACAGAGAGGTAGGAAAATCAGTAAATATACATTATTAAAGCTAGGAGAAAAGAATGTTTCAAGAAAGAAGGCATAGTCTGTATTATCAAATATTATCCAGACATTAAGAACAGAAAATTATTATTTGGAGAAAGTACATATATGATCTTTCTGAGAATAGTTTCAGTGATAAGGGAAACATGATTATACTGGATTAAAGAGTAGAAAAAGATAAATCTAATTTAAAATTAATTTAGGTGCTTTTTCTTCTTTATTGTCCAAGTTTTCTATTGAGTAACTTTTACATTTATCATTGACATTGATTATTTACATATAGGTAGGAAATATAGGCAATTTTTTTTTTATCATCTTCCCAAAGATAAACCTACTAAATCTCACTCTTCACGGGGCTTTCCATTTTACTCTGTGGGAAAGACTGTGTATGTCCTATATCCCCAGAGAGATGCCTAAAATGTTACTTGTGTTCTCCTGAATGACCTTAACTTTTAAATACCTTTACTTCTTTTAATGTTCAGTACTCAGCCTGAAATCTGAGCTCTATTCTCTTTCCTTCTCTGCTAACTACAAAAGTTTAGAATAACTTAAAATATTATACACTTTTGGTCAAGGAGTGAATATTTTGTTTATAGAGTGGTAGAGGAGTTGTTTTATGAAAATCAAATCAATAGTTGAATGCTCACATTTCAAAAACTAAGTGAAAATATAGAGATGAATAGAAACCTGATTAATTTAAATTTACAGATAAATTCTAAAGAGAACTTATGCAGCTATTTTATTCTTTTCTCTTTTTAACTTTTAATTTGAAATAGCATTAGTCTTACAAAAGAGTTGCAAGAATAATACAAAGAATTCTGGATGCCCTTTACCCAGATACTCCAAGTATGAACACTTCACCACATTTGCTTTAGCATTCTCTCTTTTCTTTTCTCTGAAACTTTAAAGTCTTTAAGTTGCACACAAATGCCCCTGAACCTCTAAAAACTTCACTTTGTGTTTCCTAAAAATAAAGAGTCTCACAATCTCAATACAATGATCAAAATCAAGAAATGAACGTTAATATAATACTATTGCCTAATCTATAAACCTGTGTTGTCCAATATGATAGCCACTAATCAAATTTAAATGTGGTTATTAAATTAATTAAAATTAAGTTAGAAATTCTGTTTCTTAGTCACACTAGTCCCCTTTCAAGCACTCAGCAGTACAGGGGCTATTGTATTGGAGAGCATAAATATATAGAGCGTTCCCATCATTGCATAAAGTTCTGTTAGACAGTAATGCTCTAGACGTTCAAATTGTTCCAGTTGTTCTACTAATGACCTTTATAGCAAAAGAAAAAGAGTTGTTCTAAATTTTGTTAAATGTCCTACTGTTCTTACTTTGGTCCAGGATCCCTATTGCATTTAGTTGTCACATCTCTGTTATTCTCCCCCAGTCTGGGGGTAATTCATCAGTCTTTCCTTTTAATTCATGACAAATTATAATTTTTTTCTAATTCTATAATTTCTGCCACTTTTATTCATTGGAATTCTATTTTAAGAAAGAACTTCCTCTCATTTATTTACTTGTATTGGTAGGGACTCATGGATTCTTTCATTCATTAGTTAAAATCTATTACTATCATTAGTTATTTTATGCTCAAATTATTCCAGATTTGACTAGTGAGAAGTCCTTCAGACTGATTTATATTCAGATTGAACGTGTCATCTGATGAAAATGGGATTATTTTGCAGTATCGGTAACATTTAATTAAAAATCATGTGGATCATGGCATTCTTTATCTCTTGAATATCGTAAAGCTATTTAAAATATCTGAATCATCATTATCCTGCTAAAAAGCAAAGATTATTCATCATATGATTATCTGTGTCTCTAGGTTATCCTGTATTTCATGCCCATTATTTAGAACAAGATGTTTTCATGGACATTGCTTTGTTATGCTTAACTTGGGCCAATATTCACTGATTCATATTCACTTTTCAGTTTTGAGAGCGCTTCATATAATTAGCATTGAGTTATTTTCTTGCTTGTTAAGTACCTTTCCTAATGTTAGTGCTTGTGAAACAAGGTTAGCACTATATAAGAGGTGAAATTGGCAGTTTATTCATGTATATAAGTCTTTCTCAAAAAGATTCCTAGTCTTTGGGGGTGAGGGGGTGGGGGGAATGCGAGGGTGGAGGTGGGAGCAACTTTCTAGAAAATCAACACTTATACCCATTGCTTATCATTATGCTTGGTACTATAAATGCTCAGTTAATATTTGTTGAATGAATGGATAGTAGCTGGAGGAAGGGCTCCTCTACTATTTATCTTAAATTCTTTTAGATCATTTTTTTACTTTTAACATTTTGCTGCCTGAATATCCATAATTACCTATTAAAGCATTCCCAAATTGTCTTCTGTGGAAAAAATATGCATTGAAATTTTCAAAGTGGGGTGGGAATTTCATGTAAAAAATCAGATTGGTTGTTTTCCTGCACTTTGTTCACAGAGCTTTTCATGTTATTGTACACTATGAACATCTTAGGAGAATGACAATAGCCGGCATTTTTGAAGTTTATTTAATGGCAAAATCCTTTTTCCTCCATTTGTAAAGGACTATGGTATCATGGAACATACTTGGGAAAATGCTTATCTGATCTTTAGAATGCTGCTTGATTTCCTTCAGGCTGATTCTTTTGTTCTTATTTTGTGTCATTTAATCATGTTTTTTGGTCTACTTGATATGCCCCAAATGAATTTTCTTTCTCACTAATCCACACAGCCTCTTTTCAGCTAAATATGACATGTCTTAGGAAGTCCATTGATTTCTCCAAAAGCTGAATCCATGTATTAAAAATGGCCTTAAAGAGATTACACATCTAAACATTTGTCACACAGTCCATTCATCAGGCAAATATAATGCAGTTTTTCAAAATCATTTAAGTTCTCTGTAAGCCATTCCTCTACACCTTGGTAGATGTTTCATATTCTAATAGAAAAAGTAGAAATTTTAAAAATTCTAGGAATGTTGAGTCACTCTCTTAATGACAGAATTATACAGAGTAAGAAAAAAGTCCATAGAAATAGAACCAAGAAGAGTCTATATAAATAGTAATGTGAAGAAGAGTGAATTCCTTTTTAGCTGTAACATCGCATTTTTTGCATGTTGCACACATTGTTTAGCTGTTTCTAAACACATTTCCATTTACGTCATTTGTAAAAATTGCCTAGCCTCATATTCTGGAAAACTGACAAAGTTGTAATGAACAGATGCAGATTCCATAATTGTAATTGGCTTTTACTCTAAACTAATGTTCTGACTCATGCATCATTAATGATTTCTATTTTTCTTCATTATTACCTTACAAATTTTAATGAGTATCTTTCAGAGTGAAATACTTTTTATGACTTTTTAAAATCGGGTTATTACATTATGAACTGTAAGTTCTCCATTCACTTGTATTTAAACCTAGAATTTTATTTTAGTATGGCCATTTTTTATATTTTTGTTAGTATTTGATTTTATATAATCTGTTCCATTTGACTTTTATATTTTCCAGAGAAACACAATTTTAAATGTAACCCTCTTTTTATTACATTTTTTCCTATCAATATTTCTTGTTTTTAAACTAGATATTATAGACTATAACTTATTTACTTTGTTTTTTTCACAAATTCAACTCTATCTGAAGAATAAATAATAAATATTAGCAGAACCCCAAACAAAAACAAAAGATGTACTCTCACGTTATTTGTTTTATTCTGCTTTTAATAATAACATTGAAACAGCTTTCATTTTCCAAAGTAGGACTAATTTAGGTGAAGGATTTAAAGGGACCAAATAATCTTTTTCTAAGCATAATGCATCTGCATTTTCAAATAGGTTGAAATAAACCCCAAAGTCATTTTTTTAAACAATTCCTACAACAATTTCTGAGTATTGCTGAAATTTGTTATATGAATGGAAAACAATATTTATTAATGAAGAAATGATTGTTTTATAATTTGTTTGGGGTATTTATAGTTCCTTTTTATTAAAGTACCAAAATACAGAGCAAGTGTTCTGGCATATTGTTGCTTGTTGTAAGGAAGATTTAATAGCTTGTTATGGACTATTAATATGAACAGAAGTCATTTAGAGTTCAGATATATATTTAGAACTAACATGTGTGCAAAAAGATACAAAGTGAATCAAGAAATTCTGGAAAAGATTGTTTGAAAAGGAGAAATTTCTATTTTCTGGCTAGCTTTGATGAAATAAATATGGGAAAGCGATTTAAATGTTTTATTTTGAAGAATTTTATTTTATTGAAAGCTTCAAATAGTAATTTAAAGTTAGTAAAATTAAATCAGTGGAAGTATGAAACTCTTTATCTAAAATAGTAGTTACATAAATATAATTTAATTTCAAATGTTTTCTAGGAAACCCAAAAGAGTAATAGCTGTTAGTTAGATGATTAAAACTGAACATCTGTGTTTACTATTAAAATATTATTTGTTACTGCTTACTGAAAATTTAAAATAATTATATATAAATTAGTTTTCTCTAGTTTTGAAAAGTCTTTATCATACTATTTTGCATAGAGGAGAGAAAAATCTTCAGCTCCAGATACTTATTCAGCAAATGTTAACAGGAATGCAAGTGGATGATTTGTTCTTTAACTTATAATTTGTTGATTAAAAGGTGTGTATATGGAAGCACATGGCAAGTAGGTTTGCTGCATGAATTTTGCAGCATATGGTAAACTAAAACTGTGGTGACCTTTGGTCTTGTTGATCACATGCATGAAGATGATCATCTGTTAATCTCTACTAATCACTGGTACATCCTTGTACAGAAGACGGAATAGTTATTTGTGCTACATTTGCTCTTTTGGAAAATGCTTTAATAGGAATCTTTAAAATTATTTTATACTCTTAAGATTGCAAAATAATTAATATTTTATATCTTAAGATAATTTTAAAATAAGAATTAAAGTTTTCAACCTGTATATATCTCCATATTTTGTTTGTTATGAGTTTATTTTATACTGGCAATAATTTTCTGAAAGTCATAAATATGAATGACTCTATTGGCTTGTCAATAACAATACGCACAGGCTTATGCCTTTTACATATAAATATGTATTGTTTTTTGTTAAAATTTTAAGGGAAAAAAACACCAATGGTTCTCAGACTTTGATAGGCACATATATTACCTGGGTATCTTGTTAAAATCCAGATTCTGACTTCATAGAGTGGGATTTGAGATTCTTTTATTTCTAGAAAGCTCCCAACTCATGACTATTCTGTTAATCTGAGGTGAGTAAACTGTTTTTTAAAGGGCTAGGTAGTAAATAGTTTATACTTTGCAGGTCAGGAAGCAAAATGAGAAAATTATGTAGGTGTTTACATAACAAGAGAAAAAGAATGTCCACAATATTTTTATTGATGAAATTCAAAGTATAATAATAGTCGAGTACTTTTTGTGGTATATCTGTGTATAATAGAACTCCATTCAACAATAAAAAAGAATGCTCTACTGATACACACAACAACAGCAGTGAATCTCAAAATTATGCCGTGTGAAGGAGGCCTTGCACAAAAGCTACATACTATGTGGTTCCATTTACATGAAGTTCTAGAAGATACAAACTCATCAGCAGTAACAGAAAGCCAAGTTTCTCTCTTGCAGAAGGAGAAAGAAACCTTTGCTGTAAATTATGAAAAGGAAAGAGTCTTCACTAATGATGGCTCCAGAAAATTGGTGCAGTTGTAGCATGAGAAAGTCAAATAGAATAACATCTTGACCAGGAGCAGGTACTCCAGATCAACAAACTAATGAAAAAAAAAATGTAAAAATAAGAGAGCGATAACATTTCTAAGCAGCTTTGTTGAGAAAATTAATCTTCCGTCCTGCCCCTCCTTGCACTCCCATGTATATTGAAATTCTTTCATCTCTGTGATGCAGAGTTGTTGAAATATGGACTGCATGGCAAGACACAAGTTGACATGGTAACCCAGTATACTGATGTTTTGTAACTGTATATATGACTTCAACAGTTTCGTGAACAATGCTAAAAACAAACACTACTAAGGCCAGAAGTGAAGGGAGGTACCTGAGAAAACTCTTTAGATGATAGAAATGTTCTGTATTTTGATTATGGTATTGGTTGTACAGGTGCATATGTTTTTCAAAACTCATCAAACTTGGAGAAGGCATCTAACATTTTGTGAGGTCACTCATAGGCCTATGGGAGGTCTAGGTGGTTGGGAACTAAGGCCTATTGCCAACAGCCAGCAAGGATCTGAGGCCTTCTGCCAAGAGTCAAGTGAGTGAGCTGTCTTAAAAGCAAATTCTCCAGCCCCACTCAAGCCTTCAAATTACTCTAGACCCTGGCTAATGACTTAATTGTAATTTTATAAGAGACTCAGAGCCAAAAGCACCCAAATAAGCCACTCAGTTTATTTTTCAGTATTATTCTATGTAAAATATGCATAACTTGTTCATAGATATATATAAACATATATATGGCATATACATAACAAAGTGCTGGAACAATTTTAATTAATGGGTTTTTTTCTGTCACGTGAACTTTAAATTTTTATTTAGTGAAATGTATTGTTTTTTTTTTTTTTGGTGTACTTGCAGCGTTAGGCTTAGAAAGGTCTTTTAAGGTATTTTTTTATATTTTTACTAGTTTTTCTATGGTTTTATTTTTACATTTAATTCTTCACATTTAAATTTGTTAAATGCATTAAGTGCTTGAAAGCCAAATCTGCAGGGTATGAAAGTATACCTGTAAGTAGACTGAAAAGCTGTTAACATTTCACTGTCCTGAAATGTTTCCCCATATACCCTTCCGAGGCCTAAACGTTTAAGGTTAGAGAATCATCTTAGTCTTTAGTAGAGCATTTTATGAAATCAAGAAAGGGACTTAGGGTAGCCTGTTTCTTCCCTTGCCTTAAGGTGGCCACTGACTCCTCAGATCATGAGCTTCTGATCTTCCAAATCAGGACCTTTTGGAATTCAAACAAAACCAGTTTTATCTTTGAGTGAATACCTAGATCTTGGGGGTGGGGAGGAGTCATACTACTAAGATCTTATTTTGGAATTTCAAACCAAGAATTTAGCTCTTTTATATTAAGGTTTTATCTGTTCTTTTACCTGGTATTTATAAATGAAGAGAAATGGGTAATGAAAGTTAACAAGAAATGGAAAGAGCAACTTTTTAATATCCAAAAACATCTCATTATAGTTTTTATGGTCAATATGAAGCAGGATACTTCCACTGTATTTAGGATGTGCAACTACAGTATAATTATAGGCATGTATCTTTTTCAGAACTTTTGCTTTTTTGGGGTGAGTCACATCATCTTATAATTTATTGAATATATAGTCAGGTATTTCTTTTTTATTTTGGCTATTTAACTAGTCGATACTTATATATCTATAATAATCATTAGTCTTAGCTATAAATAAGTTACTTTTAGTTGCACCAGTTTAGGATTTGAAAATTGTAGGCTGTAATGATGGAAAGGTGGAAAGTATGACCTAGAAGTAATGTCCAAATAGAGAATGAAAATGTGCTAATAGCAACAGAAATAAGAAATAGGTGGTTAGGTGGCTTTTGTTATCTGTACCAGTACTGGGAATTGTATCTTTTCCTGATAGTTTTAAGTTTAACATTTTTGGTGCTTCCTGTTTGGCGCTTCCTGAGATACCATCTCTAGCTAAAGACTTTGCCTAGGGTCCTCTTAAGAATCTGAGTTAGGGAAATTGGGAACAGTTTACACCAAAAAAGACTTTTTCAAAGGACTTGTCTATCTAGTTCACCAATATAATCCAACTATGTAGTAGAATGTTTGGCACATAGGTGCTCAAATCACAACAAAAATAATAACAGTAAAAGCAACTGACATGTGATTTTTACTACATTAGGCACTCTTTTAAGACTTTCACATATATCGATTTGTTCATTCCTCACAGCAACCTATGAGACAGGTATTGTTAGTACCTTCCCTTTACACGTGAGAAAATTGATACACAGAAGTTAGTGACTTTCCCAAGGTCTAATAGCAAATAATTAATTGTCAGAACCAAGATGCAGGCAAGCCATCTGGCTTCAGACTCCAGCTGTTAACTACTAAGTACACCTTTTGTTCATTTATTGTTTGTGATGTTGAATGAACGAATAAATTCCACAGTTGCGTTGTCAAAATGAAAACATCATCAGAGGATTAGAAGAGAATTCAAGGTGATGGTTGTAAAAGATGGCAATATATGTTGAGGCAGAGAAGTCAAGTGAAGATGTAATAATGAGATGAGCATCAAGGTTGGGGATCAAGGTTAGGAGGAAGGTAAAAGAAAGGGAAGAAAAGAGATACAGTGATATAGTGGTCAGGTAGTTTTAGAAGCAAAAAATAAATAAAAATAAAAAACCATTTTGCAAGCCCTTTTTTCCTTACTTTCTTGGTATAGGCTGCAAGAGGCCACGCTTTGTTGAATTTTATTTTCTCATAATGAGAAAATTACTTAATTCACATTCTTATATAATTGATTCTAAGTAACAAAATGATAAATTTGTACACACACTAGTTACTTAAATATATGGTAACTTACTTTGTAAATTAAAACATCAGTATACACAGTTTGACCAAATTTCTCTTCTAGTTTATTGATATGTTTATATGAGAAACTTAACAAATATATAAACATTAAATCGCATTGTGTTTGAATATTAAATGTTTTTTTAAAAAAACTCTGTTAGAAGTAACACACTTTTTGCATCGTTTTTACCAGTGACTAGCTTAGTTCACTTAATTATTATTTTTTCAGACATCTGTTGGCCTATCTCAGAATAATTCATTTGGAATATTGCAGTTTTATTGACCATCAATGACTTTTCTAATATTCAAACATTATCAGCAAAAATGTTCTCTGCATCTGTGTTTAGAATTAGACCATACAGTTGTGCATTTTTTGTGTTTATTATTGATGTTCGAATTATCATAATCTTTACATATAATTCTAGTACCTTTGACCTCTAGAAAATTTCTCTTTAACCTATTCAGCTACAAATTTTTATTGAGCTGTGCTTTAAGAACACAAAATTTATCATAAATGCTATTTTGTGACAAAGCAGCAAAAGAAGCTTCAGAAAATATTTTATATCCTTGCTGAATTATCCCACTTGAGAAGAGTCTTTTAAAAACTGAATCCAATATAAATATCTCAAAACTTAAGATAACTCAGAAAGTTAACATAGAACTGACTTAAACTAGATATATTAGATCAAGTCACAGTGAATATCATTGTTGGCTATTTGCTTTGTTCTTTTGCCTTGCCAAAAAATGTATTTTTTATGCTCTTCTAAATTTGGATATAAGAAATGTTCACTTATGACTTCTACTGCTGATATACTCGGATTCTCCATTTTGGAAACAACAGGATCCACAGTTTATCTAAAGATTTTCCAGAAATTCTTAAGAATAATTTTCAACCGATAATGCTTTAGCATCTTTAAACTTATTTTTCGTAGTATATTTTTAAAAGCAGTAATAAGACTCTCGAATCTTACATAAAACCATAAGATTAGTCTGTGTAGCACTAAAATAAAATCACAGGTTTTATACCATATAAAGTTAAATTATTTTAATATTTTTAAAATAATTTTCAATTCACCTTGAAGAATATTAGACATAGTTTCCATTATAAAGATAATCCATGTTCATGGTTTAATAAGATATTACAGAGAGGTTGGAAAAGTAAAAAATTCCTCACTCTCATTACATAGAGACTTTCTTTGCTTATACATATGTATCCCTTATAATAAACAAATGACATCAGCTCTATTATTCATGCAAATGTTGCAAATGTATCTTTGCAGCCAGTGTGTACTGATGTTTTATTGCAGTTAATTGATAAGTTATAGATAACTTTTCATAAATCCGCTTTTCTTAGCTCCAGATTTATCAGCCAGCAAACTAATTTGTTAATAAGTCAGCACCACCAAGAATAGAGAAAAATAATCATTTAGACAATTATTTGAGCCACAATTTTTCATTTGAACTTCTTTAACAATAAAATTTAATAAAATTTAATTTAATAAAAATATATTATGATGAAACAAGTGACATTTCTCCAATTTCTGTAGTGCAGATCTTTAGCTTCTCTATTAAGACTCTTTTTCATATTTGGTACTAACAGCATAAAAAATAATTTTGAACAGGAAAAGATAAGACTACATTAAAATTTATAAAAAGAGTGAAAATACAAGCCATTGAAAAAAGATATTTGTAATATATAATTGACAAAGAATTAATCTAGAACATATAAAGAACTATTCAGCTAAGAAAAAGACAAGCAACTTCATAGGAAAACGGATGAGAGACTTGAACAAGCACTTTACAAGAGATTTTCAGTATGGCTGATAAACAAAAACATACTCAACCTCATTGTTAATTAGAGAAATGAAAATTAAAACCACAACTAGATACTGCTATAAACCTACCAGCTTGGCTTAAAGTCTGAGAATATCCAGTATTAACTAGGATATGGAGCAGTTAGAACATTTATATACTGCTGGTGAAATATAAATTGGTAAAAAGCACATTAGAAAACAATTTGACATGTCATGTATATAATTTTGACATTTTATATATATATATACACATATATATATATAAATATATGTATATATATATATATATATATATATACCCCCTTTAGAAACTCTTGCATATGTACACCAAGAGAGTCATGCAAAATTGTTGTTAGTAACACTAGGTAATAGCAAAAACTGGAAATAAGCCTTATGTCCATCAACAGTAGAATGGATAAATAGATTGTGTTACTTTTATATAATGTAATGCAATGAAAATGTCTGAATTACAGCTGCATGCAATAACTTGGAATCTCAGGAATACAATGTTAAACAAAATAAAAGTCAAAGAATACTTACAGTATTGTTTCTTTATATAAAGTCTAGAGTATTCAAAAGTAAATAATAAATTGATTGGGGGTGCAGCCTATGTGGTACAACCCTAAAGAAGAGCAAGAAAATCAAATACACAAAATCCAGGAAAGTGATTACCTCTGAAAAATAGAGTGGAAGGAAATTAGTTCAGGAAGGGGCACAACTGCAATGTTAACAGTATTTTCTTAAACTGTAAATATTTTTGTTATTCTTTACATGTTATATACTTTGTTAATATTATTTCCTATCAATATATAATGAAAATGTTAAAATAATCATATAAAACAATTTAAATTTAATAGAGAAATTTAGCTCTTTAATACAATCTACAAACCTGAAAATGATTTTTATATAAAAAGCTATGTTTACCCTTCTCTGGGATACTAGCTGCATTTAATCTAGAAAGAATGCTCTCATTATATAAGGTTTTAGCTATTTTCACCATAAGAAATTTTCTAAATAATCAGACTTTATTTAATGGATCAACTCTTTGAAGTAAAATGTTCTTTAATTTACTGAATGGTTTTCAGAATTAGAGCAATATTTGTAAATTTCTCAATAGCAGTCCTAAGTATGCTTTAAATAATTTTAAGATAATATTTAGAAATTGCCATTCTAATATTTTCAAAAGTAAATGCAATTATTGATACATTATTGGATTTTGCTGAGTAAAGCTGTTCCTACACACAAACATCTTGGCCACCTGCAACTGTTTGTCAGTGGACTTTGAGAACACTAGTAGTAATTGTAAACTTAGGAATGTGTGACAAGCTCACAGCCAGCTGTGCATATCCTGACTTTTTCCAGGTGTTAAAATAAATATGACCATTTGGTTCACTTGTAACTCAACAAAAATATTTCACGATTCGTTAGCTTAAAAATCCATTTATAATTTTTTATTGGAGGGAGTAGATAATGTTATATTTATTTGAAATTAAAAAAATACATACCCAGAAATATTTGTGGTATTACTTATTATATTCAATGGTCTTTTCAAAATATGAAAAGAATTTTAATGTAACATTCGTGTAGATTTTTTTCACATTCTTTTCACAGGAAAACACAACTGAGCCGCTTCTATTGGGATCAAAAAGAATGGGGAAAAAATGAATGAAAATATGTTTATGCAGTCAGAGTTCAACTTGCTTGGCAGAACCTAGTTCCAAACTGATCTTATATTGATTTCTGGTTTTGGTACACACCATATGTTTGATCATTATCTGATAATAATTGCTATTTATTGAACACCTGCTGTTAGGTGTTAACTCAAGAGACCCAGATGCCTGAATCTTGCCTTGGCTGGATTACCCATCCCAATAAGTTTCCTGAGGGAGAATATGCATATAAGAGAAAACTGCAAGTGGAAAATCCAAATTTATTGTATTGTTAGATTATCTTGTATCCAAAACCAAAAGTAGAGCTAGAGTTCTCAGATAAACTGGAGTGGAATATATAGCATAGGCAGCCCCGCTCCACCCCAAAATGAATAAACTCAGGAAGAGCAAAGAGGTGAAGTGATTTGAAAAAATAAAAAAGAGTTAATAAAAGCTTCTCTATCCCTGGCCCCCACCCATCACATGCACTTTTATTTCTAATCCGTTAGTCCAGTGATTAAGGCAAAACAGTGATTCTACCCCTTGGAAGAGAAAATTCTTTCTTGATTTTTCTAGAAAAGAGGATAAATTAACATAATTGATTAGATTTCTGGGACACTTAAGCCTTGTTAACTTCTGGCAGAGACTCACTATGTTTTTAAAAAGGAATGCACTGCTATAGACAGCTTACTTTGTCTTGAGTCAGACCTAATGTGTGGCTAGCCAGGATAGTATAAGGTCCCTGACCCCATCTATGTGTGTCAGCTCCCTTCATATTTACTATACTATTTATAAAAGTATGGGCTTACAGAGATGCCCTTTTTGAAATCAATTATTAGAGGCTATCGATTAACTCCAGACTAGATTAAAAAAAACAACAACGCTAGCACAAATTTATTTAATTAGCAAATATTTGATTGCCTTCTACATGTCAGTCATTGTGCTGGATGCTGACTATATAATGGTAAAAAGATAGACCACTGACTGTGCCCTAATGGAGCTTACAAAGTGAAATTTCCCCCCTCCACCCTTTTTAGCTTCTAGTATAGAGATATATTGAATGTTTTCCTTTGGACTAACTCAGTTTGATAACCATCAACTTTCATGCAAATATCAACTTTTAGATGGAGAAATACAAAAGGCTTTCATAGATTAAAGTCATCTTAGACTGATGTTAAAATTTAAAATATTCGATATACCTATTAGGCATCCAAGTACTGTTCCAATGCTGTTCTTTTTTCTGTTGAATTGCTTTTGTACTTTTCACTTGATATTGAATTCTGGGTTACAGTTTTTTTCTTCAAGCACTTTAAAAATATGCCACTTCTATTTTTTTAATTGTAGTAAATAATATACATTATATGACATGACATTTACCCTCTTAACAAATTTTTAAGTATACAGCATATACAGTAACCACAGTGTTGTACAGAAGATCTCTAGAACTTTTTCCTCTTGTGTGACTGAAACTTTATACCCATCAAACAGTAACTCTCCGTTTCCCCCTCCCCCAACCCCTGGGAACAACTATTCTACTGTGTGCTTTAAATGAATTCGACTACTTTAGAGACCTCATATAAATGGAATCATACAGTATTTGTCCTTCTGGGAGTGGCTTATTTCACTTAGCCTAATGTTCTCAAGTTTCATCTATGTTATAGCATATGACAGCATTTTGTTTTATTTTTTTCTGGCTAAATAATATTCCGTTGTGTGTATATACTGCATTTTCTTTAACCATTTATCCATCTTTGGGCAATTTAGTTGTTTCTACATCCTGGCTATAGTGAACAATGCTTCAAAGAACATATGAGTCTAAATATCTCTTTGAGATCCTGATTGTGATTCTTTTGGATAAATATCCAGAAGTGGGATTGCTGGATCATATGGAAGGTGTTTATTTGTTTGTTTTTTGAGGAACCTCCATACTGTTTTCCATAGCAGTTGCACCATTTTACATTCCCAGCAACAGTACACAAGGATTCCAGTTTTTTCACATCCTCTCAATAATTGTTATTTACTGGCATCCTCACATGCATGGGATGATCTCATTGTGGTTTTGATTTACATTTCCCTGATGATTAGCAATGTTGAGCATCTTTTCACATATCTGTTAGCCATTTGTTTGACTTCTTTGGAGAAAGTCTTTTGAAGTCCTTAGCCTATTTTTTAATCAGTTTATTAGTTTTTTTGCTAGAGTTGTAGGAATTCCTTATATATTTTAGAGATGAACCCCTTATCAGATATATGGTTTGCAAATATTTTCTTCCGTTACTTGGTTGCCTTTTTGCTCTGTTGATTCTTTCCTTTGCTGTGCAGAAGCTTTTTAGTTTGATGTAGCCCCGCTTGCTTATATTTGCTTTTATTGTCTGTAGTTTTGGTGTCATGTCCAAGAAATAATTACTAAGACTAATGTCATGAAGCTTTTCCCCTATGTTCCACTTTATTCTGGCCTTAGTGATTTATTATTAGAAATTTACTGTCATTTTCCGCCTTAGGTACTATATTATTTCTCTATGGCTGCTTTCAACAGTTTTTCTTTGTTTTTAGTTTTTCATGTCTGGGCACCAATTTCTTCTGGGCATCGGTTTATTTGAGATTCACTACAATTTTTGAATCTGTAGATTAATTTATTTCACTAAATTGAGAAATTTTCAACCTTCTTCAAATATATTTTTCATCACGCCATTTTTTTCCTCTTTTGGAAATTTGGTGACATGAATGGTAGGTCTTTTGTTACTATCTCAACAGGCCCCTGAGATATGGTTCCTTTTTGTTCGCTTTTTTGTTTGTTTTAAATCTGTTTTCTCTTGTTCATATTTGATAGTTTCTGTTGATTTATCCTAAAGTTCAATGGTTCTTTCTTCTCTCATCTCCATTCTTCTATTGAGTCCATCTAGTGAATTATTTTATTTTGATTATCGTATTTTTCGGTTCTAAAATTTTTTACTTCTTCTTTATATCTTTATTTTTTTTTTTTTGAGATTTTTTAATTTTTCCATTTGTCTCAAGAGTATAACTGCTCCTTGGAGCATCTGTATGATAGCTCTTTAAAATAATTTTTTGATAATTCCAACAGCTCTATTATCTTGGTCAGTATTTATTGATATCCTTTTCTTGTTCAAGTTTAGATTTTCCTGGTTCCTGACATGCATAATTTTGGATTGCTCCTGGATATTTTAAGTGTTATGTTTGAGAATATATTTCCTATTTAAGTCTTCTTTTCTAGGTTCAGAATATATATCCTGACCTATTTTTATTAACTGTAGCTTGAATGTCAATTTAGTTTTCAAAGTAATTGCAATGCATATCTGGCCTGCCTCACTTGTGTGCTTCCCAAAGGTCAATTTGAAGCCTGGAAATATTCCATACCATAGTTCAGTTTTCACAACTTTTACTGTGTTGATTCTCATCAGTTTTATGCCAGGGCCACTTGGGGATGTGCCCAGGACTTCACAAACAAATTTAAGGAATCCCTTTCTTTAGCTCTCCCTCTCTCTAATTCTCCTCCTCCTCTCTAGTTTAGGAGGGAGAGTATTGCTGTTTCTTTGCCCTTTTGCTGAGTTCAGGGTAAGGATAGTTGATAGGGCTCCATCTCCACAGTGCGTAGACGGAGAGGCGCACTACTTTCGTGATGTTTGCCTGGAATTGGGAGGGTATAGGTAAGAGTTCTGTTCTGCAGAGCCACCCCATTGCTAGTCTTTTGGCTAGAGAAAACAGGTTTTCATTTGGACTTGCTTGCTTATTTATTTATTTATTTATTTGTTTGTTTGTTTGTTTATTGGGGTTGGGGGAGAGTCTGTGCCCATTGCATATATAGGAGGCAAACAAACTAACAAGAAAAACAAAAAAAACAGCATACTCACACAGGTCATTTCTCAAGTTACATGGTCCCTAGCCAGTTTGCCTTCTTCCTCTTTCAGAGTCTTCTGATAATTGCTTTATGTATTTTGTCTACAGATGTTTTTGTTGTAATCTTAAAGAAGAATAAGACTGAATATACTTAGTCCATCTTGTCCAGAACTGGAAGTTGCTCTAAGGATTTAGATATCATTTCTTTAAAGTTTTCTTCTGTCCTAGCATTGTCTTAGTTTCCTCTTGATTTGATTTCTTCTTTTTGCTTTATTTTCATATTGGAAGATTTCCCCAAATGCCAATTGATTGTTCATATTTGACAGTGAGATACCAAAAAGCTGATTACAGACCCTTATGTATCTATGGGGCTTAATAACTAGCAGTTTTTACTATAGGGCAATCTGTGGCAAGCTGGCTTTTTTTTTAATTGGATGCAACTATTAAAGTATAACTTTCAAAAGATTAAATAACAATTCATACAAATAAAAATGAACAGGTATCAAAGATTTTATTTGACTCATTACGATGTTGACTGATTCAAAGAGTAGTTGAGAAACTAGCATATATATATGTATGTATGTGTGTGTGTGTGTGTATATATATATATATATATATATGTATATACATATATATATATATATATATATACACACACACACACACATACATACATATATATATTACTTCAACTGGTTATAGAAGAAGAAGTCAGACACTCTGTAGATGGCTCCAAAAACAAACATCCATGCTGTGAACGGCCTATGAGGGCAACATGGAAAAGAGCTGAGTGGCCCATGGTTGATGGCTAGTGAGAAAAGGGGGAATATCTTGGTCATACAACCCCAAGGAAAAGAATTCTGCCAACAAAAAGGAATAAGTTTGGAAGACCATTTTCCCTCAGAGCCTTCTGATAAGAACTCAGTGTAGCTGACAACTTTATATCAGCTTTGTCATACCCTTAGAAAAGAACTCCTCCATGTCTCATCAGACTTCTGACCTATAGAACTATCTGCTAATGAGTGTTTTAAGCTGCTAAGCTTGTGGTTATGTAGTTATATAGCAATAAAAAACTAATACAATACCAAAAAATTGTGTATATAAATTGATAAAAATGTAGGTGAACCTAAACAAACATCTGAATAAAAAAATAACTATTTTGGGGAGTCTTCAAAAGGCAAAAATAAAATTCTGAGCAAAAACATATAAATTGAAAGAGGGCTTACCATAGTTAAAGCATCCTATGATCTTTGTATTTGGGGGCAGAGATTTGTAGGTATGGTGTCCCTCCTGAAATCTTGCCCCCCTTTCTTTTTGGGTAAATGGCCATTCAGTCAGAGACCATGGTTTCCTGCTTCCCATACAACTAGATGTGGTCATGTGTTGAGTTCTTACCAATGTAATGTGAATTGAGTTCATGTGTGCATCTGTCATATTATTTGCTTAAAAGGAAATTACTTTTCCCTGGACTTCTTGTCCTCCTTTGGAATAAGTAGTGTTTGGAACATGGACAATATAGAGACCCAGCTTTCACCATACAAATGCAGATTGCATGGTCTGGGGATGACTAAGTAGAGTAGAAGCTGACTATATCTTTGGGACCATACAAATGCAGATTGCATGGTCTGGGGATGGTGGAGCAACAAAATGGAATCATCAGGGTTCCTGAATGACTAAGTAGAGTAGAAGCTGACTATATCTTTGGACCATTACAAGGCAGACATTTATACAATTTAAGCTTCTGAAGTTTTAGATGTCTTTCTTAGAGTAGCATAGCCTTAGTCTTAACTAAATTGGTCCCTGGAACTGGTGTGTAACTATTACAGAAACCTAAAACATGAGACATTTGGCTTAGCGAACTTTTAGGGCTTAGCAGTGAGGCAGTAGATCTTACATTGTTTGGGATATGGAAGCAGTTGGCTTTTCCAGCCTCTGAGGCTCAAATTTCTGGATTCTCTATCCTCTTCCTTCTCTGCTTGCAAATTGGCATATTCTTGCCTTAGCTCATCTTTTTCTTGTAATACCTTGCTAAAAGCAGCAAGAGCAGTCAACACATATTTCTTATTGCTTTTAGAAATGTATTGTAAGAACTAACATGAGGTAAAACTATTACTCAAAGACTTTCCCTAAAGCTTCATCAGAGAAAGAAAGGGCATCCTTTGACAAAGATCAAATTGAGGATGTTGCCTTCTGCCCTAAAGCTATTGTTCAGATAGCCTTAAAGGAGTCATTATTAAAAAAAGAAAGAGAGAGGGAGTCAAGAAGTCAGGGAAAAGGCTAGTTTAAAAACTATGTCCAGAAGAAAAGTAAAAAACAAACAAAAAACTTTGGTGTGGTAACTGGCCTATAAACAAATAAATAAAACCAAAGCCTACTGAGGTGTTTTGAGAATTATACTGCTTAATTTATAAGTAAGATCTTGTGAAAGACTTTAGATGTTAAATCTTTAAAGTGACCCTCAGGCTCCCAAACCTACTCTAGCAAAGAAGTGGGCTATTAAAGCAATATACTTTCTCATTTCCACTATACCATACCTACAATCTCTCCAAAATCAGATATGGCCACAGAAGATTATGAACAATGAAGAACCTCTAAAAGGAAAAGGCAGAGGCTGTAGATAATAAAGGAGTTTTTTTCTAAAAGATGAGAACCAATGTGTTACTACTAGGCCAAAGTATTCTTTATAATGCCTGTGCAGCATGATTTTCCTCCTGCGTGTGGGCCAGTGACTACACTGTTTTTTCCATTCTTCCTTTACCTTTTATCCTTCCATTCTTTATCCAAAACGTCTTCCATCGTTGTTAGGGTTCAGGATTATATAATTTGACTATTAGGATATTGTTTCCAAGATTATGAGGAGACTCATATGAAGTGAATGGGGAGAATTTGGACTTTGGACTAGATGGAATTTTGGATTATGTTCCATAGAGAGGCATTAAGTCTTTTCTATGTATGGGAAGAAAGTAGACATAGGTATTAAATGCCCAGACTCAGCTGTCCCCACAAATCTCTTCTCCCTTCTTCTTAGGTACTTGGTCTTACCAGCAAGAGACTACATTTCCCAGTCTAACTTGCAGCAGCATATGGTCATGTGACTAACTTCTTGCTATTAGAAGTGCTATGTGCAGCTTCTGCCTCATTGGCTTCAGAGATAATTGCTTGCTCTGAATTTTCTCTTTTCCCCTTTCCTGTGGAATGTAGATGTGGCAGCAGTCTGCCTTTGACAGTGCAGATGAGGACAACATACTAGCAGATGACAATGCAATGAAATGGAGGCAGGCTAGCGCCAAGTGGAGCAGAGCCACCATAGTAACCTGGACTACTTCCTTCAGGATTGATACATGAAAAAGAAAGAAACTTTTCATTAAGCTACTGTATGTTTGAGTTGATTAGCCTTTTCTCTAATTCAGAAAGCTAAGAGTGTGTCTTAGTTTAGACTTTGTAAAGCTTGCATAATAAAATCTCGAGGATAACCACTAAAAGAATACAAATAGAGTATATAATTTCTGGTATAAAAAAGAGCAAGAAAATAGCAGCAAAGGAAAGACAGAACAACTAGCACAAAGTAAGATTATAGAAACAAGTTCAGAAATACAAATAATCTCAATAAATGTTATGAACTAAACTCACCAATTAAAAGTCATGGTAACATAGAAAAGTTAAAAGTAAGAGAATAGAAAAAAAATACTAGACAAATAATCAAAATAAGGTGAAGTAGTGATATTCCTCTCAAACAAAATAAATCCTAACACACACACACACACATTATTAAGGATAGAAAGGATCACTGCATTAAAATTTCACTTCTGTAGTAAGATTTAACAGTTCTAAACTTATAAACTTATAAACATATACTCCCATAATACATACATATATATATATATATAAATGGGGATTATTTTGAGAGATGCAGTCAACCTGGAAAAGTTTTCTTGATTCTGCATATAGAAAATCTCAAGGAATTCTCTTTATGCATTGGAAGATTCAGTATTGTCAAGATGGCCTTCTCCTTAAATTGATCTACAAATTGAATGTAATTTCTATCAAAATCCTAGCAGATTTTTTTGTGGAAGTGGACAAGGTAATTCTAAAATTTAGAAATTCAAAGGGCATAGAATAGCCAAAAGAACTTTTTCCTTAACAATCTGGATGCCTTTATTTTTGTTTCTTATTACACTAGCTTTTAGAACCTCCAGTACAATATTGATATAAATGGTGAAAGCAGACATTTGTGCCTAGTTTTTTATTTTAGGGTGAAAATATTTAAATTTTTCAGCATTACGTATGTTAGCTCTGAGTGCTTTGCCAATGCCCTTTATCAAATTGAGGATGTTGTCTTTATTCCTGACTGTGGAGAGTTTTTTTTTTTAAATCACAAATGGATGTTGGACTTTGTCAAATGTTTTTTTATGCATCTTTTGAGATGATCATCTGTTTTTTGTCTTTTATTCTATTAATACAATGTATTGCACTAATACATCCTGAAATGTTAAGCCAGCTTTGCATTCTTGAGATAAATCCCAACTGGTCATTGTGTATTATCCTTTTAATGTATTGTTGGATTTCATTTCCTAATATTTTTAAAGTATGTTTATGTTCTTATGTGTTTGTGTTTATGAAGGATATTTTTCTCTTTTTTCTTGTGATATCTTAGTCTGGCTTTGGAATCAGGATAATACTGGCCTCAGAGAATAAGTGAAAAAGTGTTCCACTCTGTTTTCTAAAAGAGTTTATGAATAATTTACATTATTTATTCTTTAATATTTGATAGATTTCACCAGTGAAACAATCTAGGTTTAAACTTTTCTTTATGGGAAAGTTTTTAATAACTAAATCTTTTTGTTACAGTTCTGTTCAGATTTTTCTACTTTTTAAGTTAATTTTGGTCATTTGTATCTTTAGAAATTTTTCTAATTCATAAAAGCTATCTAATTTATTGCTGTAAAATTGTTTATGATATTCCATTATTTAATAATTTTTATTTATATGTAATATATAACTATAATACATATATAATTTTGATTTCCTTTTCAAATTTCTGTAGGGCAGAATTGATTTGCCCTCTTTCATTCCTGATTTTGGTAATTTATGCCTTGTGTTTTTTTTCTTGGTCAGCATAGCTGTAAGCACTGCTTTAGCTGCATCCCATAAAATTTGGTATATTGTGTTTTTGCTTTCATTCATTTAACAGTATTTCTAATTTACTTTGTGATTTCTTCTTTGACTTCTAGGTTCTTATGAAGTGTGATAATTTCAAAACATTTCAAGATTTCAGTGATTTCTTTATTTGTTAATTTTGATTTTAATTCCTTTGTGGTTAGAGAACATAACTGTGTGAGAAAAAGTGTATTTCTAGAGTCTTTTATTTAGTACATAAAATTTCCATTTATACTGCTCTTTATTTCTTCCTGAAGATTTGAGTTATAGTCTGGTGTCACTTCCTTTCCACCTGGAAAACTTTTTTTTTACTATTCTTTTGTAAGGCAGGTTTGCTAACAATTAATTCTCTCAGTATTTATTTATCAGAGAATGGATTGATCTGATTTTGCCCTGCCTCTGACTAGTTAATTTTCTTTTTTGACACACAACGGGATAGGTATCTAAGCAGCTACAGGGTATACAAGTCCAAATTTGAAGTCAGTGTACTGTCTATTTTGGGACCATGACCTCTCAGAGTCTTCCTTTTGTGATGATAGCATTCTTAGTTTATTATTGTTCAGGGTCAGGCATGGATTTTGACAAAAGCTTACTTTTGTTCATGGACATCTGAGGTAATGTGAACTCTTACGAGAGCCTCTGAAGCTAGTTCAGTTGTAGTCAGAGTTTGGATCTGCTCACAACAGAAATTGTTTTTTTACATAGGCAATAAAATAAAATTATTGGATATATACTTATTTGCTCACATTATCAGAGTAAGAGTTGAGTAGCTAGACTTCTAGAAGTATAAGAACCAAGGCACCTTTGGAGATACTAGAAACAGGATATCTTGGGGCATCTCTTTTGTTATTTTCAGGCTATCAATGGCCGTATCATTGGATGATTCAGTTACAACCACCTTTTGTCCTTGTACGTCTGATCTAATGTTTACATTTTCCTAGAGAGAGTGGCTAAGTTGGGCAACATGACCACATTGGTGGTGAGAGTCTTGTGATTGTCAGTTCCACATGAGGTAAGTTCCACAAGTAAAGATGTTGCCATAACCAGAAGAAAGAGAAGGGACTCTGGACAGACAACCCAGCCAGCTATCCTATAAACTCACCATGTCACCTCATCCTTATATCTCAGCTGACCTAACCAAAGGTTCGTTGTTATTTTCACCTGCCAAGGATATATGCCCTTGTGGTTACAGTGCCCATTATTACCTTGCAGAGCCTTTTCCCTGTCCATTTGGTGTGAGTAGAGATCCATGCATTCATATGTGATCCTAGCCAGGCCAATTCAAACTGAGAAGTTTCAGTTCTTTGACTTGAAATTATTAGGGGGAAAGGTATTCTTTTTCTTCTGGATGTTTACCTTCACTTATGAAGGTTATTCCTGTTGTATATGGAATTATTGGTTGACTGTTTTTTTTTTTCAGCACTTTGAATGTGTCATTTTACTGCCTTCTGACTTCTATTGTTTCTGATGAGAAGTCAACTGTGAATTATATTGATGCTCTTTTTTATATGATGAGTTTTTCTTCTTGTTGATTTTAAGACTTGTCTTTCAACATTTTAGCTATGGTATGATTTGTAGGATCTTTTGTATTTGTCTTACTTGGAGTTTGTTAAATTCTTGAATCTATAGATTTGTGTTTTTCTTCCAATTTAAGAAGTTTTCAGTCATTATTTCTTCAAATATTCTGCCCTTTTGATCTCTACTTTTTGCAGGACTCTCATTGCATTTATATTAGTACAGCTGATATTGTCTCACAGATGTCTTAGGCTCTATTCATTTTTCTTCAATCCTTATTTTTTCTGTTCTTCAGATTTTATAATTTCTCTTGCTCTATCATCAAGGTCTCTGATTCTTTCTTCTACCATCTCAATACCTTGAGGAAACCCAATAGTGAATTTTATGTTATTTATTCTTCAATGCCAGAATTTCTATTTGTTTCTTTTTTGAATAATAATTTATATATCTTTATTGAAAAATCTCTGTTGATTCTTTGTGGTTATACGTTAATTCTTTGCATAGTATTCTTTAGTCCTTTGAACATATTTATAGTAGCTGGTTTAAAGCCTTTGCTACGTACAACACCTGGAGCATCTGAGAACACACAGACCATTTCTTTTGACTGCTTTTTTTCTAAGTATGGATCTTACCTCCCTGTTTCTTTGCATATTTCAAATTTCCTGTTGAAAACTGGACATTTTAGTTAATATATTGTGATATTCTATATTTTCATATTTTCTTCCTAAAAGGTGTTATGCTGGGATTGTTTGTTCATTCGTTTATTTACATATCTGGGCTTATTCTGTAAAATATCTCTGTCTTGTAGAGTGTTGCCACTGATGGCTCTGTTTATTTTTGAAATTTTTTGTTTTTGTTTTTAAACTTGGGTTTCAAGGAGCTGCCCTTCATCTGCATAATTTAGCAGTCAGCTGGCGATTAACAAAGATTTCGTTCAAATACCTTAAGCCCGGAAGACTATCATCTGCAGATGGATTTGTATGTAGGAGGAAGAACACATTTAGGACATGTTCACATCTGGGTCAGGTTTTACTTTCCATAGATCCCTTTCAAGTCAGGTATTCACACATGAGAGTGTTCTCAGGAGAGTATGAATAGCTCGGGCCCACCACTAGGTCGTAGCTACTTCAACCTGGACCTTCTCTTTCTTCTCCGTTTTTCTTATCCTGCTCAATTTTGAGTTGACTGCCATTAGTTTCCCCTCAGTGTGGGGGACTTTCCTAGAAGGCAAGCCCAGAGGCTCAGTTTCATGGGAGCTAGTCAGCTCCAGCCCTTATCATGGACCCCTTGTACTAATATACTATTAGATTGCACATTTGCTCTTCTGAAATTGACTCACTGCTTTCCATTGAATACCTGTTGTTTATTTGGTTCTCAGGTTCATCAGATGTTTATTTTTTCCTTCTGTCTTTACTTTCACAGATGCCAAATTCTTATAGGTCTTAAGGTCTATTTTTACTGTTTGGTATTTGAGTTTTCTGGGAATACTTTGTCACCCAATTTTCTTGTGTTAAATCTTCATAACATTTTGATTTTTTTATTTAGTTGCTTTTTCTGTTTTTATGTGGGGATTCAGAAATATATAAAAAACTACACCACTGCTGCTCCTGGAATCTTGGGTTTTTTATGTTGTTCATTAAACTTTTCTAGTTTTTTTCTTAAAGGTGTCATGTTTCTTGTTAGTTTTTTTCTAGGTATATGATAATTTTTATTGCAATTAAAAGTAAAAAACAATTTTTCACATTACATTTTCTGATAGGAACACTATTGGCTATTGTATACTGCAGTTGTATTTGGATTTCTTACCTCTTTTTAGCTTAAAAAATTTTAAGATCATTTTGTATATTCTGGGAAGACATGCAGATTATCACATTTTCTTCCATCTTTTCTAATTCAAATTTTATGAATATCCTTCCATACATAGAGAGCTAATTCTTTTTTGTTAATCTTTACATATTATTCACTTATAATATTCTACCATAATTTATGTAAACAATTCCTGTTTTGACATTTATATGATTTCTAATTTTTCGCTATTATAAACAATATTTTTTTGGCATTTATATGAGTATTTTCATAGGTCAAATTCCTAAAAATAGAATTACTGGGGCAAGTGATATATCCAATTAAAATTGTCCTCCAAGTTATTATTAGTATTATAATAAATTTTTAATTGAGTTTTTTCCACACACCCATCTATTTTGTCACCAAATCTTGTTAACTCTAACTTTACAATTTCCAGAATCTGATCATTTCTTACAGTTGTCACTCTTTTAATCTTGTTCAAGGCCTCTTAATTTGCAGGGGGCATGTATTATTGCAATGATATATAATCAATCTCTGTTTCCGTTCTTGTGGCAGAATCTATTCTCAGTGTATTAATACAGTCAACCTAGCAGCTAGTGTGAATAAATGAAAAGGTAAGTCAGATAATATCAGTGTTCTCAAAATCCTCCCCTGGTTTTAATCTGATGCAGAATAAATGTCATAATCTTTACAATAGCCCATTAGGCCTTTCGCGATCTCTTTTTTATCTTTTACCTCATCACTTATTACTTTTCTTCAGCAGATCTGTTTCAAAAGCGTACCTTCCTTTCTTGTCAGTACTAATATTCACCTTCTTTTGTGTCAAGAAATATACTTTTAAACCGTATTGTTTTCTTGTTTATTTTGTTTACTAATCCTTTTATTTTGAGACGCGCAAATGCCTGTTTTGCACACCTCTGCCCCAAAGATCAACTAATTTCATTTATATTTTATGATCATAATATTATGTCATCATATCATAATTATATAATATGTCATATGATTATAATCATTTTACTATGGGCTTTGGAGGATCCATACCCTACCCCCACTTCTTTGCAAGGAAATCAGAATCAGAAAAGTAGCAGTAGCAGAAGCAGCAAATACAGTAGGAGGAGGAGAAAGAAGAGAACATTCTAGTACAAACTTTTGAGTGTGTATACCTTTCTGGAAGGGACAGATACCAACACTTTTATTGGATATTTTAGTGGACTCAAATTAGGGGACATTGCTCTAGGTTCAGTTGCTTACTCTATTAAAGTTTTATGTGTACTGGTAGTAATTTTACTACCTTCTTGGTTTCCTTCTACTCCCATCTCTGCCACAGTAATGTCCCATTACAAGATTTCTGCTTACCCCAAATGCTAGTACCTACAAAGTCCTGCCACAGTCTAAATTTATATTTTGCTGTTTTAGGACAGACAAAAAGATTCCCAGTGGCATGTTCCCTATTAGTCTCATGGTTTTTCCTTTCCTTTACCCTTAAATTAGGAGAGAATGACAAGCTTCTTGAGTGCCTTCCTATAGATTAGAACTCTAAATATTTTTGAATATTTGTAACATCTGGCATTCCTTCCTTAGCTTTAAGCACCAACTCAACTTTTCCTTTTTACATTTTCCTTGGTTAGTTTAGTTGGGTTTGAGAAGAAGGGAGGTAGATACTATTTATCATCTGAATTTTTGTCCCTTTAGCCTTCTTTCTTCACAATGTCTGATATACTATATTGTTGCTCAATATATATGAGCTTCTACTATCATTCAGTGGAAGTGCAAATGAGCACTAAAAGTACCTAAAAATGGCCATTTATACTTTGCAGTATGTCTAATGAGAAGTCGAAAATATAGCACAGTGTTCTTATTACTTGTAAGATGAATCAGTGATTCATCTATGAAAAGGTTGTATCAGAAAACTGGAGAATATCAGGAATAGCGGTTATAAAGGAAGCATGCTTTGATACGATTTCTGGAGCATAACTGAGTAACAGACATTTTCTAAGCTACATCTTCCCTAGACTCAAAGTCAAATATCTGACTCAAAGAGCCACAACTTCCTTCTCAAAATCAATGATTCATTGCGCAGCTGAACGTCAAAGCTAGTTAGAAGCAGAATTCTAAGGACAGGATTAGTATGATATATTACGAAGAGATTCTAATATAAGAATTTAGATAAATAGATCTGAGGATATCTTAGTACAAAAAAAATTCAGTAATTTAATTTAGAATGTCAGATAACCACAGCAGTGTACATTTTATAAGAGTAGGGATATACTTTTATCAATAATCTTCAAACTGGGGAAGGCTACCTCTTAGGGATGTGAAAACTTTCTAGGGGTTACAAGAATACGGATCATGTGAAAGGAATCAATTTCCAGATTCTTTACTTCCACCTCTTTCCAAAAATTAATTTAAGTGAGAATTTGCCTGAGTTCATAACAGCCCTTCTCTCACTTTACAAAATAAAGGCACCATAAATGGTAAGCTGTCTGAGTCTCAAAAAAGGGATGGCCTTTGTTAATGATTAATTAAATTACCCACAGAGAATTTCTCTGTCTTCTCTGTTTATGCTATGGGTGAAAAATGGGTTAGGAATCTGGTATTTTGGACTATGTTGGGATGTTTTGAATGCAGATATATAGTAGAATAGAGTATTGGAACTAATGATGATTTTCATATAAGGACTTTGCCTCTTCTATGCCCTCAGCTACTATCAATGAGTACATGCACATAAGGAGAGTACTTTAAGAGCAAAGCAAGGAAAGTATTAATAAAAAATATTGAATGCTAAAAGCAGCTTGGACAATTTTGCTGACCTGTTTCTGCTCCATATATATGCATATTTTTTTCCAGCAAGCTAGCCTGGGCATGTTCTCTTAGCGAAGGCAGGGGAACCAAGAGAAGGCAGAAATGTACAAGCATTGTAATTTCTGACATCCCATTGGACAATGCAAATCATATAGCCAAACCCAGAGACAGAGAGGGAGGAGACTAGAAAACTACAAGGAAAAAGGTATGGAAACAGGGAAGACATTAATTAGAACCATTAATATAATCAATTTACAACAGGTAATCAATAAAAGACATTCAGATAACTATCTGAAAAGGAAGTATAATGAAAATCTGAAGCCAAAGATAAAAAGGAAAGATTTAGAGAAGAGCGTGTTATTGTATTTTTTAAATAGAAAATTATGTGTATCAGATCATTATGTTATTATGATTCCTTTGGATTTGTTTAAAAGAGTGAAGTTATTATTTTATTTCTAAATGTCAGTATTTATAATATGTCTAAATTCTTTATAATCATTTCGACTTCTGGTGAACAGTATTAGACATCAACTAAAAATGTGTGAAGGGATAGCTGTAGATTTTCAAAATTATTTTGAGGACTATGAGAGCAAAAGTTTGATTATTGCCCAAAATCATACCTCTATTTACAAACCTAAATAAGTGTGGACATGACAGAGATCGCTCAAGCAGATCCAATTTTTAAATCTGGTAGTGTTTTCAGATTTATTTGAGGACGATCCATAAGTATATATAAGGTCATGTGAGAGTCACTTCAAACTTTATGAGCCAATTGTCATCTTCCACTGTTGTCAGCTCCTATCAAGTCATATTTTCTATATATTTTCACCTGCAGATAATAAAAAGTCTTGGCCCTGCTATGAGGTGTGTATATGACATCTCATTGTTTTTCAAATTACATTTTCTTACTACAAGTGTATTTGTCATTTATGGAGGTGCATTCATTTAGGAGTGTGCTGAACATCCACAATGGGTATTGGCTGA
>NW_006442484.1:55737137-55770648 GCF_000325575.1 Pteropus alecto
TTGATCATTCATTAGTGTAACCTGGATTTTATATAACACGACAGCTAGATTTTAAAAGAACTAAAAGAGAAGATGCTAGTCCTTTTAATAATTGAGTTCAGAAGTCCTAGAATATCACTTCTGTCACATTTGATTGTGACTGTGACATTCAACATGACTTCACAAAGTAAGTCACAGGCTAGTGCAGATTCACTTCCTGATGTGAGGGGACATGTGTCTGCAGCGATAGAGGGAATTTAGAGTCAGTTGGACATTGGATTTGTTCTTCGATTAATTTTCTATTCATATCCATCTTTCATTTAAATTCTGGGTTGTCTTTTCCTAGGAAATTTTAAGAGCTCTTGGTATATCACAAATATCGATCCATTATCTGTCAGTTGCAATGAAAATATTCTTTGCCTAAAATATGTCATATCTGTTGAATTTGTTTATAATCTTATGCTGAACATATTTATTTGAACTTGATCAAACATCTTAAATGTACTTTTTTTTTCTTTTTAGCTTCTCTAGTGTTTTTATGTCTTTTTATATTAAGTATTTAATCAGTCTGGAAATCAAATATATGATGTGAGACTAGGGTCCAGGTTTATTTTTTGCAGATGATTAGCCAGTTGAAGCAGTACCATGTTTTACATGTAGTTACCTTTTCCCACTGAATTGAGATACCACATTTGTCACATATATACTCAGCTGGAGCTCTGTTTAACTGAACTGTTTTTTAAAAAACCATTTTAACCATTTTTAAGTGTACAGTTCCGCAGCATTAAGTACATTCACATTGTTGTGCAACTGCCACCACCATGCATCTCCAAAACCTTTTCATCTTCCCTAACTGAAACTCTACACCTATTAAACAGTAACTACTCATTGTTCCCTCCCCACTAGGCCCTGGCAACCACCATTCAATTTTCTGTCTTTAATGACTTTCACTACTATAGGTACTTCATACGAGTGAAATTATGCTTTATTTATCCTTTTGTGACTGGCTTATTTTACTTAATATATGTCCTCAAGGTTCATCCATGTTGTAGTATGTGTCAGAATTTTCTTCTTTTTTAAGGATGAATAATATGACATTGTGTATATATACCACATTTTGTTTATCCATTTATCCATCAATGGACGCTTGGTTGCTGCCATTGTTTGGCTATTGTGAATAATACTTCTATGAACATTGTATACAAATATCTGTTCGAGCCCCTGCTTTTGATTTTTCGGGTATATACTTAATAACTGAACTGTTTTATCTATTTCTGTGCCAATATTGTACAGATTTCTAAATGTTTTATAGATTCTGTTTCTATGTAAAAGGAATAGTTTCATCTTTTATCATAAATGATATTTTAGATGTTTATTGCTATTACAGAATAGAAAAGCTATTGATTTGGTATATTTTATTGCATCTAATTACCTTACTAGATTCTTGTATTATTTCCAATAGAATTTTATTATAGTTTCTTAGGATTTATGGATAATATGTATCACTTTCTGATACCTGATACTGATTGAAATTATTTTTGCTATTGGTTTTAGAAAATAATCTTTTTCAGATTTAAGGTTTTCCTTATATTCCCATCTGGGTTTTTATCAAATGCCTTTTAGCATCAATTCATTTGATTATCTCTTCACCTTTAATTGGTGATGTAGGAAGTTATGTCAATAGGTTTCTTGATATAATATCCTTGTCTTCTTGGAATTAAAACTTACTTGATAATAGGCTATTATTTTTTGAAAAATTGCTGTGCTGTATTTCATAATGTTTTACTTAAAATTCATCACGGTAATCATTTTGCAATAAATACATATATCAAATGATCATAATTTGCATCTAAAATTAATATGATGTTAGATGTCAATTATATCTAGGTAAAACTGAAAGGAAAAAAAGATACTTTGATGGGGAAGCTTAAGAAGTACTGTAGGAATTAAATCATTTTAAAGAAAAACCCATCTCTGTTTTTATTCTGATATTCTTTTTATTTTAAAAAGTCAGATTTTTTTAATTTAAATTTTTTCTTGTAATAGAACAATATCTTTAGTTTTAAGAAGATTATCTTCCCCAAAACTTAAGGAAAAAGAAAAACTACTTAAATTTCTTTTAGAGCATAAACAGAGCCTCAAAAGACTATATATATTATCCTTTAAGTGGTATATGTATATTTCCTGGTCTGTATTTAAATAATTTGAAGTAAAGATATTTTAGTTAACTTATAACATTTTCTAATGGAATTACAATTACAGTTTTAGATGCTTTCCGAGAGACTGTCAGAACTCCATCAAAGTAAGAGGGAAAATACCAATTTTTCCTTATAGTTATTTCCTCATACCTATAAATCTATTACCTATCGTTGCCTTATAAAATTCAAGATGTCTTCCATGGAGCACCAGATACAGGAGTGAATGTATTTGATGTCAGGCAATTGCAAACGACATGTGGGGAAGTAATGAGATGGTAGGATCGTGTTTTGGCTACCATGGTGCTCCGCTGGAGCTGTGGTTACTGGACAGCATACTGGTTAATGTGGAATGCCTAGGGATATGAGCCTAGATCAAACAGTTACTTAGCTGATATGCACTTGGAATCTTAAACTGTTTTTGACTGAGAAACCAAGATAAGATTTGCAAAACTGTTATATATTTGTATATATTTGTTTTTTAACACGCCTACTCCTTTTCGCTGTGTACAAGGGCACGGACAAATAAAGTCATATTTATATATTCCTTGTGCAGCTGTAGATTAGGTACAAATCCAGCCGATCACTAAGGTCTATCAGTTTTATCTTCCAAATATCCATTCACGGTGACAACCTAATACTTTTAATTTCCCTGTTTCTAGCTTCATCTCTTTTTCATTAATATCCTAGCTAATACTAGAGTGATGCTTCCTAAAAACAGTTGGACTACTTGCAAATTTGAATTCTTTCAGTCACACACTATTTAGTACAAAAGAAGTTTTTAAATCTTTAGCAGGGCACACAAGGTGCTTCAGAATCTGCCCTCAGGTTACCATTAGATCTTCATCTCTTCTTCCCACTTTTTATATCCCCACATCATGTATCCACAATAAACTGATTATTTTTATATAGTTTAAAAACATTTACCTATGGTAAATTATATTCACTCTTTTTGGTGTAGATCTCTAAAAAATTTGACAAATGTATACAGTTATTTAACCACAAAAGTAATTGAGTTACAGAAAAATTTCACCACCACCAAAAATTATCTCCTGTTGTTCCTTTGTAGTCAGCCTCTGTCCCTATCACTATCTCAGCCTCTGGTGACCTCTGATTTGCATTTTGTCCCTACAGCTTTGCCTTTTCCAGAACATCAGGAAAATAGATTCATATAGTATACTGCCTTTCTGGTTTCTTTCACTTAGCATAATGGATTTAAAATTTATTCATATTGTTGTGTATATCACTAGTTTTGAACCATTTATATTTACCCTAAACAAGACAGTCTCTGTCTCTAACCTCTCATGTCTTCATGACTGAGCATTCTTTATTTCTGGAATGTTTTATTAGCCTGTTGAACATCTACTCATTTTTGAAAATTCAACTCATGTTTAACTCTTTTGTCAACACAACATGACCATTCTGGGCAGAGTTAGGCATCATCTTTTCTATATTACGTACTACAACGCATTGCAATAAGCAAACCATGGCCTGCAGGCTATATCCAACAGGCCAAATCCCGTAACTCCTACATCCCCCTTTTTGAACACTTGGAACTAAGGATAGTTTTATATTTTTTCTTTTTAGAAAATTTATTGGTTTTTTAAATTGGCTTTACCCTTCTAAAGAGTTGTTAAGAAAGAGAGAAAGAGAAAAAAAGGAGGAAGGGAGAGAAGGAAGGACGGAAGGAGGGAGGAAGGGAATGAATATGTGACAGAGACAATATATTGCCAGCAAAACCTAAAATATTTACTAAGTTGCTGTTACAGGAAAAAAAAATTTGTCATCTCCTACTTGATTTGGCTTTGAAACCTTTGCATTCTTAGCATCCAGCTACATCAGTTAGAGTTCAGTTAGGAAAACAGAAACCAAGTTAGGTTTTTCAACACAGAATGTGTTTTATAGGGGACTGGTTAGAAGGGTGAGAGGAGCATAGAGGGAAGATTGTATTAACCAGAGACCAGGAGCCCAGACTCTTAATGGCCTTATAAGACCTGGGAGGCTTTGTGGCTGCCAGAAACAAAAAGAGTGGCGCCAACCTAATGCCTGTCTTCTAACCTCACGTGAGTGCCTCCGCATGTTAGAAGCTAACCAGAACCAACTAGACAATGAGCTTTGGAAAATGTCGTTTGCAAGCTACTAATGCCAGTGGTTCAAGGGAAAACATAGAAGTGTGAATGTGTAGCTGAGTGTCAGTAAAAACTATCTGGCACACCAGGCATGCTGTCTTGCACACAGTAGGTTCTTAGTAAAGGTTTATTGAATTAAATTGAACAAACATTTTGAGAATTTAGTGTGCTAGGCACTTGATATCTAGATGAATAAAGCCATTTTTTGCCTTCAAGTAGTTCACAGTTTACAACTTGTAAGCCAATCTAATGAGAGAGGCTGAAGTAAGCAACTAACTACACCTCAAGACATAATGTAATAGGTGGTGAGTAGAGGTTACAGGGAAAGTGCTGAAAGAAGGCAGTTCGAAGAATAAATTCAGCTTGAATGGAAAGGAGATGGCTTCTTGGGGGAAGTGACATATACTTAAGGCATTGAAAAGGCTTTTGAAACAGAGAGGACTGGAAGAAATTTCACTTGAAAGAGAAAAGCAGAAGCCAAGACACCAAGATATAAAAGCAAATGGTATTTTGGGAAGCTAGTACAGTGTAGCTATAACTTAATGGATTTTTTTTGTTAAAGTACTTAAGTTTTTAAAAATATGATAAATTTTATTCCATAGACACGTTAATTTATTTTAGTGCTTTCTGCATATACACTTTTAATTGTGAACTTCAGTGTAACCCAGGTCCAAAATTACATGATTAGAATTTGAAAATAACTTTACTGCATGTACTAAAATACAAGTACTTAAATTGGCCCTTGGAAAGATTATGTACCTTAGCATTAACTTTATACTCAACACCATTTGTTAAAAGAGTAATATTTCTTCCCCACAACCCCACATTGACCTCACCCCACATGCCACATTATGTTCCAAATCCAAGCCTGGGACATGCATGCACAATGCTCTACTCTTAAAAGAGTCAATGGGAATCATGTGGGGGCTGTGTACTACAGATCAAACTTGACTTGAGGTTTCAACTAACTAATTTCTCTATCAGGTTTCACATGCTGCATATACCAATCACATTTTGCATAGAGGGAGAAGTATAACTTCTTACTAAACTTTGTTTTAGTTTACATTTAAGCAGAAGGAATTTGATTAGAATGAAGATTTAAAATGGCATCCTTATTTTTAAATTAAGTGATGTATGTAAGTCTGCCACAATTAGCACCCAAAATTCAGTGTGACCTTTATGGCAGCTGGTGATACTCTAATATTTCTGAGTAGTCCATAAAAGGTGAAAGGGCATATCTCCTTTCAATGTACATATGTAACTGCAATAAGTATTAATAGGAGTACATACTTGTGGGTAATCCTGGAATGTATATCTATATTTATAATTAGGAGTAGTTATGTGAATTTGATATAAATATCTGTCATTAGTGGTATTTGATTATCAATTTCCCTTGTACATTGTGTAAGCGCTATAAGTGTATGGTAGCCTACCATTAGGTTTTGAAAGAGTAATGAAAGAGTATGTTTAGAAAAATTTTTTTTTCATGTAACAACATTTGTTCAGAATCCATAATTTTAAATATAAGGGTGCTTTTTAATTTTTTACTGCAAAGTTACAGGAAATGATCAGACCTGGTATTTTAGAATTTCAAAATGTGATTTTGTATATGAAATTCAATTCTTAACTGCTTGTTATTTGTAATCCCAGAAGAAACTTCTAGAGCAGAGGGTGGTGGTTTTATTATATTCTGCTGCTCTCAATACAGATTTCCCTTATTTTCAGGTTTTCCTTAATTTCTCTTTCTTTGCTTGTTTTTTTGATCATCCTCATTCCCTGCCATTTGGTTTAGATGTGTGCAATAATTTGTGGGAAGAAGTGAAAATAAACATAAAAGCATATTTGTGTGAAAGATTTTTGATGGTTTTTACTTTATATTTTTCTATATTGTTTGAGGTTTATAAACATTAGAAAAATTAAAAAATGATTATTCTGATCTCAAAAAAACTTAGCATTAACATTCTAGGAACTTAAAGAAACTCAATTAGTAGAATTCTTAATGTACAGGCTTTAGAGAACAAGCCTAGTATCCCCATGATTAGATTAATTTCAAAAGAATTGACTTGATGTTGTTCTTCCTAGGACATGTTTATTAAACAATTCACTGAATTTTAAAAAAGTCTCTGCATTTTATATGTCAAACAAAATGGTAATCTCTGTCTTTACTATATTGTCACTGTGAAGGCAGGAACCATACTTGTTTTCTTCTTTATATGGAATATAGCCATATTCCCTGTCTTTTATCTTCAATAGATATTTATTTAATTATTTAACATAGCACACTTACAAATCAGTTTAAGGAATGCTCCAATGGAAAAAATTGGCAAAGTACATGATGTATATTTTTATGTAAATATAAGGTAATGCAGTATGTTATTTCATAAAGAAGCACAAATGGCCAATAATCGTGAAAGATGTATTATCTCAGTAAGAAGTAAATGGTACAAATGGAAACAACTGATACATCTTTTTTTCAATGATTCAAAATACTTGCTTATGCTCAGCATTGGCAAGGGAATAGAGAAAAATGTGCACTTTCATTCTCTGTTGATAAAACGAAAATTCTTTCAGTTTATTCTCAAAAGCAATTGGGAAATATATTTCGATTGTAAAATAAATGGAGCATTTGGCCCCACAATTCTGTGTCTAAGAATTTATATTAAGCTGCTAATCAAGTGTGGTAAGATTTCCATGTAAGGATGTTTATGGCAGCATTGATTATTATATAGAGTTAGAACTCTAAATATCCTTCAGTAGAGACATTAGAATGATGACATATTTATTAATATGTTAGAAAAATAATGTTGAGTGAAAAAACTTTACAGTACAGCATGTATAATATGATTCTGCATAACAAGGTTGACAAAATTTTGCTGTAAAAGACCGCTCAGTAAATACTTCACGTTTTGTCAGTCATACAGTCTCTGCCATACTACTCAACTCTCCTGCTGGAATGCAAAGGTAGTTATGGGCAATGTGTAAACCAGTAAGCATGGCTATGTTCCAATAAATCTATATTTACAGAAACAAGCAGCCACCTTATTTTGCATACCCCTACTATACATGTAAAAGAGTGTGTGTGTGAGTGTGCATGTGCGTGTGGGGGCGGGGGAGAGAGACTATACATTTCTAGAAGAACATTGTAGAAGAATGTTCACCCAAACGTTAACAGTATGGCTCTGTGGGGGATATTCTAGATAGTTTTTACTTGCTACTTTATATTTTCTGTATTGTTTGATTTTTTTATAAGCATTAGAAAGTCATTAAAATTATTATTTCATAAAAGGAAAGATTTCAGAAGAACAGGTTCATAGGGTAACATGACTAAGAGTTCTATTTATAAGGTCTTTCATGTTACATATGCATATATTAAATACAGTAATATTTAAATGTAGTTCGCCATTTTATCTGATGCAAAATCATCTTATGCATGCATTATTGTACTTGCTTCTTTAATAATATCCTTCTCCCTGGTTTTTACAGTCCTTCATCTTCCTTTGCATACACAATTGCCAGCTTTACTTAAGTATATATATTTTTTGCAGTCTTTTGTTTTCAGTTCTTGTATGTATTTTTTCTTAAATGGGGTAACATTAGTAAATACAATTATATAATTTTCAGGTGTACATTATAATTTGACATCTGTATATTCTATTGTGTGTTTACCACCCAAAGTCTAGTTTCCTTCAGCTACCATATATTTGATCCCCTTTACCCACTTCGCCCTCCCCCTTCCCCTCTATATTTGACCTCTTTTACCCTGTCTACCTTCCCCCTCTCCCCCACCCCTTACCCTCTGGTAACCACTAGTCTATAGTCCATGTCCATGAGTCTCTGTTTGTCCTGTTCCTTTGTTGCTTTTAGGTTTATACCCCACATATAAGTGATACCATGTGATTTTCAACTTTTTCTCTCTAGCTTATTTCACTTAGCATGATTATCTCGAGGTCCATCCATGTTGTCACAAATTTCATTTCTTCTTATGGCTGAGTAATATTCCATTATATATATGTACCACAGCTTCTTTAGCCAATCATCTATCGTAGGACACTTTGGTTGCTTCCATGTCCTGGCCACTGTGAATAATGCTGCTATGAACATCGGTGTGCAAATATCTTTTCAGATATGGGTTTTCAAGTACCTAAGTATATTTTTTAAATCTAGAATTCTACTATCTAGGTCTTCTAGACTATCAGAAGTAATCCAATTTTGTAATAAAAATAAATATACATGTATATACACATATATATTTGTGTTACTGCCAGCTTTCTGGTTTCTCGCCCCATTCCCCTAATATGGAACCCTAAGGTTCTGTCCTTGTTCTCTTCTCTCACTACATTGTTTCTTTTGACATTCTCATGGGTTCATATGCCACCTCTATGTGAAGACTCATCTGGACATTCATGGAAGTAGGTGACAGCCAATTCTGTCTTAGGAGTTTATTCAAACCCACACTTACTTACAATAACCAATTACACATAGCTACTTTCACCTCATATAGGTTTTAACTTTCCATTAAACTCCTCCTATAGATGTGCCAAGTAGATTTGCTAACTCAGATTTAACATCTAGCTCACCGCAATATACCTGGATTGGGAACCTAGATTTTCAATATCAGCCTTGAATGAGGCACTCTGGTGCCTTCTAGATATGTAGTCTGATACAGAAAAGAGTAGAAACAGAGAAATGAGTTAGTTTTACCTTTAGCTATCTAAGCAGGATCTGATGGTGGCTCTGACTAGCTAGACTGCGGTAGAAATAAAAAGAAGTAGCTGGATTCTAGGATTTTAATAACACAAGATCTAGTGATGGACTAGATTTGGAGGGGTGAAGGAAAACATCCATCAAAGACAGCTCACAACTTTCTGGTGCATACAAATGGGGAATAGTGGCTACCCTTTTCCCCGTGAAGTAGAAGGCTACCATCCTCTGCTGAGAAAGAGGGGAAGTGAGGGGTCAGAAGTTTGAGGGTTTTGTCAGGCCAGAGAGGAGGGGTATTTCAGGTAGAAGCAATATTAGCAAAGGCTGGAAGGCATGGAAATAATCAGTGTTTTCTGGAAATTGCAAATACTTGAGTATTCAATAGTGTGAGTAGGGAAGGTAGGTATAGAGAAGTAAGTTTGGGGAAACGAGGTAAAGCCTGATTGTGAAGGGTCTTAAATCCCATGCTAATTAGTTTTGCCTTATCCTTATAAATCAGCTGTCCCCAGATGTTTAGATTCACAAACTGCTAAAAATTTATATCCAGTTTATGAGACCAATATAAAATTACCTTCTTTTATTTTGCAAAGTATTAAAGCAATAATAAAAACCACTATTTTACTTAAAACCTGTAATCTCTTAAAATAGAATTTATTTTTCATTTGACAGTGGTGACAAACTAAATCATAGAGTTAATATAGAAATTAATATTGTAGAACTTAATTTTTTAACTAATATAGGGTTTCTGGAAATGATTAAACTCTAAAATTCTATTTGAAACAAAGAACTCAGAGGATAGTTGCTTAACTTCAAAACTTTAGGAAAACAGCCATAAGTCACCAGTCAAGTGGAGAGCTCGAGCAATGAAGAATAATAGTAATAGCATTGCTGAGCCTTACCATACGATAACATACTTAAAAGGGCTTGGCAAATGACTGGGCTTCCATTGTCATAGAGGGAAAAATGATTTATGCTAGGAAATAGGACAAATGCTGGAACCGCTTTTTTTAAAAATTTTCTGAATGTGTGCTTGGAAGGGATTGATGTTCATATAGCACTTTTAGAATTATAAAATTTAAAAATTTAAATGCCCATTTTAAAAGATCTTCAGTATGAATCATTGTTAAGAAATTTTCTTAATATTTACACACATTTTAAAATATTCATCAATACTACCCTCATGGGTGATTATATGTAAGATAGAATACAGTGGTCTGAATTATCCAAATATTCTTTTCCTTTTTAACAACAGTAACGGTTATTTTCCCTTTATGTTCCATTGTTTATTGTTTTCTGTTAAGTAAATCTTGAAAACTGAATACTAGGTATTTTCTCATATTTCAGAAATAGTACTAGAATTGACATAACTCTAAATTACATTATAAAGGAAGCTAAAGAACATATAAATCATGCCAAAAATACTTAGGATTGGGAGGACTGGATGCCTCAGGGAATTGGTAATTTGATCCAAATCCTGTCACCTGTTAAAATTTATCCTGGGTCAGTAGTGACTGAAAATCATCACGACCTGACAGGTGTTCAGCATTGCGTGTAAAATGAAGTAGCAGACTCAGTATAGTTCCTATTTGACACGTGTATGCATTACTGAAACCACTGCAGCATTAATTGATAACTATGCTGGCAATCTTGATTGAGGTGCCAAGGACTAACTGGCCTGAACTCTCTTCACCCCTACTAATGTGCCTTTTTAAATAGGCTCAAGAGTGCTTGTGTAGTAGAAAAGTGTGCTTGGGTCTTCTTCTTTGACTAGATTATTTTACTCCTAAAATTGACCATCTGCGTTTCTTCACAGTAGATTATTTTTTTTTAAATCCGAGGTTTTCATTTTTTCCTGGTAAAATGTTTTGTCTACCTTTTGAATCATCAAATAATAAAAGCATTGAATTACTGCTACTTATTACCCAGAGGGATAAGTAGACCCATCCCCCTAATTTATTCTCTCCTTGGAATTCAATGTCCAAGCATCATAAAATGCTCTTACATGTATAAGAATTTACATCATTCATAATTAAATACTATCGAAAGGACTGTTTTTCAATGTAGCTAATATTTGTCATTTAAAATTGTTGCTTTATATATTACAGAGTCAGAAATAAAAGAAGCTCACTTAACCCTCCCTAGTTGGTAGTGGATAAAGAAGAGGAAAAAGAAAAAGTTTCATCTTCACTGGTATTATATAGTGTGGAGAACTACTACTTTTTCCTCACGAAAGGGTCATGTTGGTATGTGGGCCATTATCAAGAATTTAGCTTCAGCAATGCCAGCAACAGGATTTTAGGCAGGTGGAACAAAGAAGCAGACTTTTAATAATAATCTAATAATTTTGTCCTGCTTAGCAGATGACTTAGTAGTGATCCTTGATTAGTGGTTATGTAGTCTCCTAAATTTAACTAGCAAATTATTCTCTCCCCTATGGCGCCTCCAGAATGCTAAGAAAAGGCTAAAAAGAGCGGATCTTAAATGCATCTTATAAGCAAAAATAGTGATGGTGTGAGATTTAAATTAGTTTCCCAATAGAGGCAATAAATGTAACTATATCCAGAGTTTTGTCTCAAGGTTAACAATATACCTTTATAGACAATCTGACCAGAGTTATAGACAGACTCTGTAACCGGGGAACAAAACCAGTTAACCTATTTGTGGAATAAACTCATGAATTCATTAGCAATATGTTTTTATAAACTTCACAGTTCATTGACTTGATAGTAAAAGATTGAGCTGATTATAAATGAATTATTCAGTTTTGCTTTTGTGCTTTTGTACAGTTACTCCAGGCAGTCCCCAAATATGCATTGTACTTCTGCCTTCATTTCTTTACTTGTGCTCTCCTAGCTCCCTGAAATCTGCTCCCTTTCTTTCTCCCTTCTATCCTACCCTCCCATCCACACCTCTCTCCTGGCTCAAGAAACTTCTAATTCATCTTTCTAGGTTTAAAGTATCTGTAGATTCTTTTCTGGTCCTCTCACTCTCTCTTCACTCTAGGTGTATTAATTTTTCTTTCCACACACAGCAATTCTGTTGTAGCTGGTTGAATTTAATTTGTCAGCTCCTCAAAAGAGAGATTATGGTATGTTTTACATGTAGTGGACACATAGAAATATTTATTGAGTGAATGATTGGATGAATAATTACAGCTTCATTCTTTTCATTGCCTTGTGTTTAAATAAATGTTCTGTTTCATAATTAGGTAAACTCTAAAGACTGAGAGAAGTATCTCAGAGACACATTTAAATATTTTTATTTCTAATGAACTTATTTTAAAAAAAATCCTCACCATAATTTTATTGACTATGGCTTTTAAGGTAATTTTCATAATTGTTAATTTATATATGTTGATAAAATATATCAAGATATATATAAAGTCAGATCACTTCTTTGATCACTTATGTGGAAGTTCAAGTTTTATGCTTTCCCCAAAGAAGAGAGAGGCAAGGTGATTGGAGGGCTGTAAATGGCACAAACCTAGCAGTCTACAGTTTAAACATATTTAAAAGTACAGAGCAGAGTCTAGTGAATCTCAATGACCCATTAACCCAGCATTAATCATACCCATAGCACTCTTGCTTTACCTATTCCCCCACACATTGTCCCAGATTCTTTTCTTAAAGGTAGGTTTATTGATGCCTTGTTTATATAAAATATAATGTACCCTTTTTAAATGTAAAGTTTCAAGAATTGGGACAAACATCCACATTAGTACATGTGTTCAAGACACAGAACATTTCCATTACCACAAAAATTTCCCTCATGCCACTTTGTAGTCAGTCTCTTCACCAACCCCCACTTCTTGGCTTCTACTGATTTGTTTCTGTGTCATGTAAGTGGATTCAAACAGTATGGAGCCTTTTGTATCAGCTCCTTCTGCTTAACATCAGTCTTTTGAAATTCATCCATGTTGCACATATCAGTAATTTTTCAGTTCTTTGTTTTATGGATGTAACACAGTTTGTTTATCCATTTAACAGGTGATGGGCATTTAGGTTGTTTCCCGTTTTGGACTACTATGTGTGAAACAACTCTGAACATTCACATACAGACTTTTTTTTTTTTTGTATATACATATTTATTTCTCTGGCGTAAATACCTAGGCATGAAATTGTTAGGTCATATGATGAGTATGTTTGCTTTTATGAGAAATGGCCAAACTGTTTTCCAGAGCATTCGTACCATTTCAGTGAAAAATTTAATGCATTTTAGTGCAAATTTTTAAACTAAGAAAATTCTAAAATTTGGAGTTTTAAATTTCTGTTACTAATAAATTTTTTATTTAAAGTGCTTGGCTATTTTTATTTTTCAAAGCAACAAGACTCACAGAGGCAACTATCAAGACATCTTGCTGCTTACTGCTGGCAAGATCCTGGCTAGAGTTCTCTTAGACAGACTGCAGTGCAGCCCTGCCAACTATGTGCTCCCAAAATCACAATGTGGCCATGGGCCATGGCTCAGTACAGCTGACTTGATCTTTGCAGCATGTTTGGATTTAGGAAAATCAGGGCTTAAATGAGGCTGTATCTTACAAGATTGCAGATCCCAGGAGATTCATTTTTCTTATTAAATGAAGCTGCTACTGAGGGCATAAGCCTTACATTGTAGAGTTAAAATCGGTCCTTTCAAAATTAAAAAAGTATCATTGCTATTAATTATTTTGGAAAGAATGTAAACAATGGCATCCTAGTACATTATTCTTTGACCTGGTGAGATAATTTAAGTCAAGAGTTCCGGATTCTTGACAGTATTCTTTATTTTAGTCATCAGAGTTTTGAAAGATCCTGGATTTAAGACTGACATATTTTCTATTGCATTAGACTTTATTTCCTTTGATTTCGTAAGCATTGATCTGATTTTTTATTATAGTTACCTAGGCTGGAAGATGGACACAGTCCTACAGTAATATTTATTGGTACCCGATGCCATAGTCACTCAGAACCTATCTAAGATGTCCAAGATTAAACACAGCCTGTAGCTGCATCTTAGCATGATTATAAACCTTAGATATGACATCCAAGTCAGTTTTAGGCCAGGGCTAAAAACTTGTGAAAGAAATGATATGCAAAGCCTGGAAGGAGATGTCCCTTTGCTTGAACTCTGAATTTTCAAGTATTGAGACTTTGCAGAGGGAGAAAACAGAGACGACTCAGGTCCTCAATATAGTGGATGGGGCATATTTAGAGAATGGGACTCCAAAGCCAGGATAGAAGGAGTATGTGCAGCCAGTAATGTGGGAGAACCATTAAAAAAGACTAAGAAAACCATAGTGGAGCTGTGTTGGCTTTGCAAGAAACAAGGTTCATCTGATACTCATGTTGCTATTCCACTTGAAAGTCAAGCTCTAGAGCCTAAGGATTCTCTTTCTTCCTTAGAATCGATGGTGTGATCAACACTAGCAGGGTTGAGTTGTAATAGTCACAAACTGGGGTTGAAGAGATGTAAATTACTTTATTGTCTTTAATAGACTTCATCTTTTAAACCTCCACTCCTTCAATGATGGAAGATGCTTGAGCCTGCCAATCAAAGTTTCCTCTTTTCCAGTTAAAATATTAGTTTTTTAGACAAATACTACATAATTCCACTTACATGAGATATCTAAAGTAATCAGTATACTCTGTGGGTATAGAGTTTCAGTTTTACAAGATGAAAAAGTTCTAGAGATATGTTGGACAACTGTGTAAATACATTACTACAGTGTACACTTTGAAATGGTTAAGGTGGTCAATTTTATTTTATTTTTTACCAAAATTGAAAAAAATATTAATAAATTAGACATCACCAGAAAACAGTTAGATTGGGGGGGTTAATACTCTTTTTCAGCATTTCTCACTTCAAAATTTTCTCCCCTACCCTCACTATGTTTTTCTGGATGAATATGGAGCAGAGAGGCTCACCTAGCTTCCTGGCATCGCAGTGGGTTTTCTGGTCCTCCCTCACAGGCTTCTTGTTGAGGTAGACCGTTTTGCCTGGTTTTGGGGTATCATCCTTTCATCTTAATGCATCTGCTTTGATTTAGTTGGGCTCCCTGGTAACTGAGTGTCCTGTACTGGTAGCCACTGATATTTTGCAGGTTTCATTTGGTTTTTGGAGCATTGTGCTGGCACCTGCTATTGATTACCACACTATTTTCTCCAGTTATGAGGTCCCTATACTTTGTCATCCTCATCTAAATCCAGCAGCCAGTCTAGCAACCTATTCAACAATTTATCTGCCTTTGGAGACCTGGTGGCTCTTGGACACTTTCTCAGAAACTATCTGGAGAAGATCCAGTGTAGTGCCCTTAGTCTAAGCACCTTCTTAGTCATTGTGTTCAACTCAACTGGTGCTGGCAACGTATTAGATACACGACTGTGACAAGCAGAGGAATTCTCTCAAAGCTTTCTGACTTTCAGTGTTACATAGGAAACAGGGCACTAGTCCCAATATTTGATGATTCTCCCAGATTTGTCTGGATTTTTTTCTTCTACTTACCTTTCTCAGCTAAGTTTTGACCCCAAAAAGGGATGTAATCTCTTAGTTTCTCATTCCCTTTCTCTCTCTTTCTTTTGCCCAGAAAAAAAAAAATTAAATTCCAATTTCCTAGATAGTGTTTTCTATAGTTTTCCAGAGGCAGTAGCCTCATCCTCATAGTTTATCCTTAATAACCAAAAGTCTACTAGGAGAGGAGGGGAAAGAATTACCAAGAAGAAAAAGAATAGGTGTCAAATATTTTTACATTATCTCCACTTCACCTGGGCTTCTTTGTAGATCCCTGCTTCTCCATGTCCTGTTCACTCTTATTTTCTACATATTTCTAATACATTCTTTTACCGTTATTTCTGTTGCCTCAGTTGTAGATGAGTGAAGTTCTCGAGTCAAACTACCCCGGTTCAAAACCCGATTCTGCTACTCACTCGCTATATGAAATAAACGAAGTTTGCTAGCCCTCTGTACTTCAGTTTCTTCCCCAGTAAAATATAGATTAATAATAGCCCTAGCTCTGCAGATAAGATAATCATATAAAGCATTTTGAACAGGGCCTGGAATTTAGTAAATGCTCAATTAATATTAGCTATTAATACTCAGACCATCATCATTTCCCTTCTAGACCAGTAAAATAGATTTCTAATTGAATTCATTGATCCTTTAGGCTCCTTCTTTTATAGTATTATATAGAATTCAGAGGATCTAAAAATTAGATGGAAAAAATTACGCCTTTATTTTTGCTTATACTTAATTAAAATTAGCATTTCTTTCCATTCTAAATGGGCTTGAAAGCACAAAAGTCTTTATAATATCTGTCACCATGTCACCAACAGAAATCACAGTTCATATCAAGTTGCAGTTATCACATGTATATTATTTATGCTCATCACCACTTTTAAATCATGATAGTTATTCAACTTATTACTAGACCTTGTCATTTTAAGTTTTTGTGCTGTCATATTTTATTATAGCACATTAAAAATATTTTTATAATTGTAATTTAATATGATTGGTTTTCTTTGGAAAACAAAGCATTTAAACCATTATTCTAAGAAGGGATATATAGGCTTCACCAACTTCGGAAGGGACTTTGGTAGAATAAAGGTTAAAATACGTTACTAAAAGGGGTTTTAAAAAAATTTTTACATTTAACCATATTGCTCCCTGCTTAAAATGTTTCACTAGCTCTCATCACTGACAATATTAAGTACAAATTCCTTAAGAAGATATACAGGGCATGTCCTGCTTCAGTCTACCCCTGTAGCTCCATTGTTTGTCACTGTACAAGGCTCTGTCCCTCCATCCATCCTACTACTCACAGGACCTGGAAGGCATCATGCTGTTTCCTGACATCATAAAAAAGGGAGGGGAGGTGAGAATGCCCTTCCTTCTTCTTCCTTATTCATTTTTTCTCCTTACTCATCTTTTAAGCTTTTTTTCATTATTAAAGACATTGCCAATGTCACCTCCTCCTTTAAGTCTTCGGTGAACTCCCAGTATAGTTGAGGTGGCTTGTTCCTCTTTTCCCACAGCACCCTGTGTAAACCATTTGTCACGTTTTATTAAAGTGGACTATTATTTGCTTTTTTCTTCTTACTAGACTGTGAGTTTCTTGAAAGATAAATGACTTACTCCTCTACTCTCCTCCCTACACAGTTCCTGCAGGAATATCTAAGACTCAATGAATGGGTCAAATCTGATAGGATATCATACAGATATTAACAGAATTGGTATCTTATTTCAGAGGGAAAGTGCCAGAGATATTCTTAGTTATTTTCATGTACTCTTCTGGTGACAGTGGGGAAAAACTATTGCTCCTTTGAGAGCCTAAATGATACATTGGGTAGTGTGATTGAGGAGAAGCTTTGTGACTTTGGAGAAGAGGGATGTATAATTTTTTTCCTCTAGAGTTGTGGGAGAAAGAGATCTTGGCTTCAGTAGAGATGAGGACTTCATCATTGTGGGCTAAATGTCCCACGTGAAGTGGAAATTAAAATACAACTGCAGCAGACTCTTAAAAAATTTAAAGGAAAAAATAGATGCATGTAGGTAGAACTGCAGCTGGTTGTTTCTGACTGGACAGAAATCCAGTTATCGTCCTACTGTTGGATTCCTATCCTATACTTATGACAAAATGAGATTGATAAAATATGTTTTAAAAGGAAATAACAAACCATAAGACTATTAGAAAAAAATATGGTACATTTTTAAGTATAAATACATACTGGAAAAGGCCTGAGTATGACACAAAAATTGGAAGTCATAAAATATCTAAAATATGTGACATGCAGATATTTTAAAGAAAAAAAACACACACACACACACACAAGAAACCACAAAGTCAAAAGACAAATGAAAATCTGGGAAGAAATAGTTTTAGCTTATATCTTAAATATATAGATATTTTTTAAAATACCAACAACCTCATAGAAAAAAATAAGAATAAAAGCAAACAGTTAATAGAAATGTTATAGAAATCATCTATTACAGATGATTCTTAAAGATGAGATTAATGACTTTTCAAAAGAAGAAATGCAATTAAAATCATGATAAAATATCGTTTTTCACTTATCAGACTAAAATAAGGATAAGGGTGTGGGAAAATAGGTAACTTCATGAATGGAAATATAATTCGGTACAACTTCTACAGAGTACAAACTGTCAATATATATTAAAATTAAAAATAATCGTATTCATTGACTTCAAAGGAAATTTTTCACACACACACAATGTGGCTCCCTTCCTTCGGTTTAGGTAGACTTTGTCATGTAAACTGCAGCAGCCATCTTGTAATGACAAAGGAAAATGACCTGAGGGCCAAGGAAACACAATGAGGATGTCAAGTGAGAGGTATAAAAAATCTGTCTTCATTAATATTGAACTACTGATCATACTGTACATAGAGCAGCCTTAAATCTGTACTTATGTGAGATGATAAACATTTCTATTGTTTAAGCCATATTTGAATTGGGGTTTCTGTTATTTACAGCTGAAAGTATTCTAAATAAGTAAATATGTATATATACATACGTTATGTATATGTCTATACAAACATATGTCTTTATATTTGAATATGCTATTACTGAGTCTATCATAATATAACCATTTTCTGTTATTGGAATATATACTATTTTTATTTTTAAAGTAATATTAAAAATAAAAATTATTTTATTATTTAATTTAATATTTTAAAATAATTAATACTGTGATTTAAATAAATGTTTGCATCTCTATTTCCTTTGATAAAATTTTAGAAGTAAAATCACCGTATGGAACTTTTAAGGATCTTGTTAAATATTGGAAGGCAACTGCTGAGACTTTTCTATATTTTTTCTGTATAGATTTTTGTATAGAGTATTCATTTCTGATCACCTTTACTGATAACGCTAGATAATATAAAAATGTAGTGCATTTGTAAGTGAAAAGATAATATGTAATTTTAATTTATTATTCGTGAGAATTAACACCATGATTTATTAAAGAGTCACATATTTCCAGGGGGTACTTACCAGATCAGAATCAGAAAAAATAAATGGCAAATATTTAGCTTTTAAGTTTGAGAGCCTAGAGTTCAAGTATGAAATATAAAGAGTTAGTAAATAGATTTAGTCAGCCAGAACCTATTTTTTTACCTTCACACATAAGAGACCTCATGAGCTGATGATGGGAGTGAACTTGATGAGAAGAGAGTTGGTCTTTTTTAATGCTCTACCTTATAGGCTGAGTTGGACATGAGGTAGAAACATATTACAATCCTCTTTTAAGTTTGGTGATTTGAAAGTAGGAGGATATTGTGCATTATTTTCTGGGTGAGGTCCAGGAAGATAAGTATTATTTGAGCAGTTCTCGCTGACGTCAGGGTGTGGCATCTATAAAGTAGAAATGGTGATACAACAAGAGGAAGCTTTAGGTAAAAGCCAATGTCAGTTTTGCAACAATTAAAAGTTATAGATTTTTCACATCTGAGCTAATGACTAAAAAATTGTACCACTACATTTGTATTTGTATTTTTTCCATCATGTATGCACTCATCTTAGTCCCTTGTTAATCATGAGCATCTCTGAACCTTAACTTCATCATTTTAAAATGAGATAATAATAGCTTTAAAATGAGTATTTCTCTTGTAAGGAAATACAAGAAATACATGCTCCTATCCAAGATCCTGTGGATGATTTATTCCTTGCCAAGCTGAACAGCACACTAACCAGGTAATATACTCTGTCAACAGATATAATGTATTAATATAGTATATGTTGTTTCGACAAATATATAGCCAAATTCCAGACTGTGACACAAACTGTGGCCTGAAGTGACACTGCTCTCTTTGGCCAGTACCAGGAATCTTTGGTCAAACATCTGGCCAGGCAAGGTGGAGCTCACTGTTCAGAGTCTACCCACATTTGTCAGCAAAGGAAAGAGTTCCACTGGCACTGCAGCTGCAGGGCTGTTTCTCCCAAGAGAATCGCACTTGGTGCAGTTTGTTTTAGTTATAGTTTAGTTTAGTTTAGATACATCCTGACCTATGAGTGGATGGTAACCTAGCTAGGTTTCCATCAGTCCTATACGAGTTCCTTGGACTTCTGTCTTACTCTATCCGTAAGGGATTTTAAGTTCACAAAAGACACAGGTCCTGGTCCATTCTAGAAATTAGGACAATTTTATTGGCTGCCAAGGTATATATACAAGTAGGGAGGACTATCCTCATTTGTTTTGGTTTTGGCTTTGATTTTTGCTGTGATTTCTAACCCATGGCACCTGACCTGGTTCAGAACCCAGGATGACCTGAGGTTCCTCAGTAGAATGCAGGCAGCCACATCACTCATGCCATAACTTGAGTTGCTGAGAAGTATGCAGCTTTTCAGGAAGACATTCTTGGAGCTTGAAGCCAAGCAGTTGTCTCAGTGACTGCCTGATTGTTTCCATTTAACAATTTGGATTTTCTCCCACAGTCACTTCAGTGTGCTCAGTAAATTGGTGTTTTATGCTTGATTTTCACTTTCAGAATTTTATCTTAGCATTATGAGGATCTGATGTCATGATGTAGGCAGACGTTCTTGTATTGACGTGTTTTGTTTTTGCCTGATGGAGAGGTAATGCCAAAATTCTGAGTTCCATGGGAATAGAGCCAAGAGACGTTTGGCTTCTTAGTCAGTTGGTGTCCGTGGGAGCGGATCTGGGAAAGCCTTGTGGAGGATCCATGGCCAAAACCGCATAATCAAATTTTGTTCTGAATAATGTCCTTCATAAGACATTAGGGGAAAAAAAGAACATAACACTTAATAGAAAAATATTTTCTTAATACAGTAATCTTGAATGGTTAAGAAAACAAAAAGGTGAGTTAGTAGGTTAATCTTTTTACATTTTTTGGTTTAAGGTAAACTTTAAGATTAATTGAATCAAATTTCTGAGTTGGCCCTTCTCAGGACAACTTTCTAACAGATCTCCTTAGCATCAGAATCTGGGAATATGTTTTAGATCTCTATAAGCCAATTCTAGCGAATAGTGTTTTGCCTACAATGCATGTGTAGAATAAAAGAGTATCTTATTAAAGTTAGTTTTTAAAGAAAGTAAATACAAACATCACCTTTATTATGAAGCAGAGATATAGCATAATACCTTTAAAACAAACATTGTTTAATACAAACATCACCTTTATTATGAAGCAGAGATATAGCATAATACCTTTAAAAACTTCTGTCTTACAGAGTGATTCAAAACTGGAATAAATGAAGACTAAGTATGTATGTCTTCTTTTCATTGCCAGATTATGTATTTTATATCAGGAATATTTTGCATAATATTAAACCATAGCCGAAGTGAGATATTGAACCTTTATAACAGATTATTAGAGAGTTGTCTGTTATTATTACATATATTTTTGTCTGTCAAATAAAATAGACAGCTTTATATATAAAATATTATGTTCAAGAGCATCCTGTGGTTTTGACAGGATGTGATTGTTATTCATTGAGGTATTTTGTTATATAATCTAGTAAAATATATAAATATTCCCTCTATCTTGTGTTTTGAATGGCAACAAAGATTATCTCGCTATTAACCATGCATGCTATCTAATGAAAACATTCATTTTCCAAAGACATCCTCTGCAAAATTCCATCTAGACATGAATGAACTAAATTTAGTACCATTTTGCATTGCTTGACATCTTACTCAGGGATGACAAAAATTAGTATAGTTTACTTTGATATGTTTTGCAGTGTGTAAACTGGAACTGAATGACCATGGAAATGAAATTTCAACACTGTATGTCACATGCCAGGCAAGTCATGACTTGCATATCATGTTTTAGCCTATGGTTTATTAATTATATTATGGGGTAGCATCCATGTGTTTTATTTTAAAAAATAATCATTTGATATTTTAAATAGAATTTTTAAACATGCTACATTTTTAATAAGTACTGTTGGAATGAATGATCAAACAAATGTAACATTGATTTTTATTTCTATTTATTTAAATGAAGTGTAATTGATAGATTTCTATTTTCTGTATAATTAATGTACAGATATAAATGCTATGTTCCCTTGGGTAATTTGATTAATTTCTTTTAGCCTCAATTCCTTTAATAAAATGAGTATAGTAATAATACTTAACTTTTAGCATTATGAAGATAAAATTACATAATTAATGTGAAAGCACTTTGAAAACTAATTATTAATTAATTATTTAAATTTTTATTACTATGCTCAGTACAGTAGTGGTTTTACTCACATGCTACCATAGATTTTCCATTAGAGTCTATTTCTCCAAGAAAATCTCCAGGCTGATCAAAGATTTGAAATAGATGTAAATTATTATAATCCTATAAACATTTATTTAGTGTCCAGTATTGACTCTTCCTAGCTAATAATCCATGACTCAGAGCTTTTTTGTTTTAAGCCCTCCTGCATTTTTTTAAAAGTTTATTTCTAGATATTTTATTCTTTTTGTTTCAATTGCAAAAGGATTTTTTTTTTCATTTCTTTTTCTGAAATTTCATTGTTAGTATATAGGAACAATGGATTTTTGTATGTTGATTTTATATCTTTCTACTTACTGTATTTATTGTTTCTAATAGTTTTTTGGTGGAGTCTTTAGGGTTTTCTATATAAAGAATCATGTCATTCGCAAAAAGTAACAATTTGACTTCTTCATTCCCAATTTAGATGCCTTTTATTTCTTTCTCTTATCCAATTACTTTAGCTAGGACTTCCAATACTATATTGAATAAGAGTGATGAGAGCAGGCATTCTTGTCTTGTTCCTTATCTTAGAGGAAAAGGTTTCAATTCTTTACCGTTAAGTATGATATTAGCTAAGGGTTCGTCTTGCATGGCCTTTATTATGTTGAGATATTTTCCTTGTATACCCATTTTATTAAGTGTTTTAATCATAAATGGATGCTGTATCTTGTCAAATGCTTTTCTACACCTATCGATGTGATCATATGATTTTTATCCTTTATATTGTTTATGTGGTGTATCACATTGATCGATTTGCGTGTGTTGAACCATCTTTGCACCCATGGAATGAACCCCATTTGATTATGATGTATAATCTTTTTCTTCCTTTGTCACTTGAATTTTTTATTAAATTTATTTGGTTAATAATAAATTGATATTGGTTAATAAAATTATATAGGTTTCAAGTATACAGATCAATAATATGTCATATATATATTGCATTGTATATTCACCACATAAAGTTAAGTTTCTTTTCATCACCACATATTTGACCCCTTTTAGCCTTATCTATTTTCCTCCCTTCCTGCTTCCTTCTGGAACCATAAACTGTTGTCCATGTCCATGAAACTCTTTGTCTTGTTCATTTGTTTCTTTCAGTTTTATATCCTACATATGAATGAAATCATACAGTTCGCAACTTTTTCTGTCTTACTTATTTCTCTTAGCATGAAAATCTCAAGATCCATCCACGTTTCCGCAAATGGCACTGCATTTTGTCTTTTGGAATCATTCCTCTTACTCTGACCCACCATCCATTCTACTCTGGCATTTCAGAGTGCTAGTCTTGGTTCTTGAACCACTTCACTATATGACTTCGGGCAACCCTCTCTTTAGGCTTCAATTCTGTCATATGTAAATTAGATGATCTCTGAGGTCTTCTCTAGCTCTCACAGCCTACAACACTGACCCATTTCCATTTCTGTGTGTACATCTTTCTGCTTTGCAAATCACCTGCTCTTTATCCACCTTCTCATTCTTAGTAACTCTACCCCTCCCTCACTAAAATGCAGCCACATGACCTTTTGCAAAAACCAGTGCAAATCCAGATAAGGCTATATTACAAAGCATAAACATTAAAAAACATAGTTTCAGTCTTCCATCAATGCTTGATGAAGTACTGTTATAACCAGAGCAATGAATCATTATTGCTGTTAGTTCAAATCCAAACCTGGCTGCTGAGATACCTCCTATTGTCTCAGTTCCTCAGAGTTCTCTTCTGTAAATTGGGGACACTAATGTCTCTTACACCAAGCATGTCAGAAAAGTGCCTGGCATAAATCTGGTACTCAATAAATATTGTCTCATACTCTCCTAATTCTGACACCCAGATATCAGAAGCCCTGATTATTTCTTGATTCTGTTTTTGACACATAAGAAGAATGTGAGTTCATAATTTAGTGCTTTATATTCAGTTGTCTAGTTTTATCTATCACAGAGTTGCCAGTTGGTGATTAGATGATGCTTGAGAGGCATAGAATGGTTTGGTAAATAAGGAAGGGTTTTAGCCATGTGAAGACATCCAGGCTGCTTTGATATTTGTTTTCCTTTTCCAACTCTCAAATTGTTTAGTGTCTAAAACTGATTTATTAAAAAATAGGTCTTTATAAACATTTTATATATTTCATAAATAATAATTTTTATCTTAAGGAAAATTCAGTATCTTTCCTAAGGTTTTATAAGCTAGGTTCTGTGAATGAGCTCTAGGAAGACCTTAAGTTCCTTGAAATTATATGTAAAATGGAGTTTTATTTTTTCTGGTGAGAGTGTCCCTAGTTTTCAACAGATTTCAAAAGGGTCATTGACATCCTAATGTCATATCATGGTTTAAAGTGAAATGAATTCATCTTGTCAGGGAGGAGGGATAGAATGAGTTCTAATTTAGTTACTGTCAATGTCAAATTATTGCTTTATTTTAATAAAATAAATTTTTATGCAGAAGTGCAAAAACCAACTTGAATACAAAAAAAACTATAGAGTTTGGAAAGGTTTGCTTTTATTTTTTTTAACTAATATAGGTTTGTGAGAGGTATAACAAAATATTCAGAATATTAAAACTGATACACTGCATTGAATTTTACATTGTGTTTTTTGAAAATCTCAGGGATTAGTATCATGTATCACAAGTGAATATTCTGAGTATACTGAAAATGAAAATAATGTGCTCATAGACAGATTGGAAGAATAGAATACTCTTGCCATTTTTAGGACCTCAGCAAAATAGAACTGCCTAGGTCTTTTCACAAAAGAAATTGGTCCTGATGCTTTCTTTCATGATCATATATGTTCCAAATTGGCCCTGATGCTTTCTTTCGTGATCATATAGATTCCAAATTGGTCCTGATGCTTTCTTTCATGATCATATAGGCTACCACATAGTGAGGTTGGTGATGTGATTCTGGGGCTCCATGATAAGGATGAATATAAAGATTGGGGAGTCCTGTGACTGGGTCCCTGGAAACTGAAAGTATTCCTTCCTCACAGTCTCCACCATAGAGGTCAAGGTCACCAGTTATTTGTACTCCAAAGCCTAAGATATGTTAATGAGCCTGCTGACCCAGACTGTTGGGCCGTGTATATTCACAGCCCTGGAAGAAGTAGATTCTACTGTATGCAACTGGAAGTGGCCTCACCCCATCACCATAGTTGGCTGCTTCCCCCACAGGGGCAACCCCCTTAGAGTTCAAGCCATGTCAACGTTAAATATGTCAGCATTAAAATTGGAAAAAAGTACTATACTTTGTATGAGTAAAAATTGCTGTAATATCATAGATGATTAAAAATTACATTTGTGTTAATTATAATATTTTATTTAGGAACCATGACACTAGAATTTTAATCACCTCTCCGATTAGACTAAGTTACTAAACCAGTGAGGTGTGGAGAAGAGTGTGCACTTCAAAAACATTTATGTATAGTGTGGCACTTAAGGATTTCTAGGCACTTTATAATTATTTTTCAATTCAATTTAAAAATTGTTGCCCGCAAAGCTCAGATAAATGTGCCAGTATCATTAAAGTGCTAAGAAAAAGATGCAGCTTCCCCGTGTCCCTGTGGCTTCAGTAGAACTTGTAACTCTAGGACCACATACCCTTGCCAACTGCAATCATTTGGAAATTGAACCTATGAAAACATATAAATAGTTTTCAGGTCACGATAAAGAGAAATGAAACAGATATAACTAGTTCTTACTTTTGTATGTGTAAAGCAACTTGACTAGGACCAAATTAACAGGAACTTCACTCATGAGAACCAGAGTAGCAGACCTAAAGTTCCTAAACCAAACTTTTGTGCTAAACTGTTACTTTGGTAATAAAGTAAAAATCAGAAATCCAGAATTAACCCTCATAACATAAAACCGTTGTGTCTTTCAACACTCTAATATAATTTATATTGTTTCTACACATTAAATGCAAGAAATAATTTCACTGTCATATAAATACAATAAATTTGATTAACAAAATCCTGATTTACAAATCAGAAGTATATATATGCAGAAATATATTCATTATAGAATTATAAAATAAAATGAACAATTCTTGTTAAGGTATCATCAGTTTATTCTGCATTTCAGATAATAGAGTGAAATCATTTTGGTATGCTTAATATTTATAAGTATTAAAATAATGGAACGTTGATACTTGAATACAATGACAGTAAACCATTGAAATTTCACATTCACATTATACAGCCATCATCAATCCATAAGTGAATGTTAATAATGTAAAAAAATATAAAATGATTGTAATATAACCATCTAACCATTAGCATATGGAGTTTTAAGACCACTATTTAATCCGCTAATTTGCTCTGAAATATAAACAGTTGCTTTTCTGTCATATATGACATGTCCTTTTATTTAATTTGAAATGTCCTTACTGTAAAAATATACCAAAGTAAATAAAAAAGGAGACACTTATTTACAAAACAATATTGTATACATATTATATAAACATAATTGTTTCAAAGTCTTTTTATACAATATTGATAGAATCTGTCATTTTCATTGTTTTATCATAAAAACTGCAGTGTTGCAAAGGCGGGCTGTAATTTTGAAATTTTTGTAATTTTAAAATGTTTATTAAAATGAATACTTTTGACTGCCTTTTAAGATAATGCAGTTTCTCCAAGTATGCTACAAAAATGATTCTTCTTTTACTAAAGAAAATCCATTCCCTGTTTGGAGGTGTATGAAAGTGCACCTGAAGAAAGAAGGAACTTGTTATTTTACTGAATGTTTTCTACTTGATAACATCAGCCATTCAGCCAATTGTATTAGCACCATTGGCATTGATTGTTAATGTACTGTACCAATCATAATAGGAATGGGAACTTGCATATGATATACCATCCCTATTTTTGTGGAATTTCATCTTACCAAGTATGCTGTCATATAATATAAATTCAAGTGTATAAGGATGATCTAATGATGGTATATAACAATCCTGCACTTTACCAATACTATATATAGATTTTTCTGTAAATACTAAATGAAACTCTAAAGAAATAGACTTTCAAGCATTCTCCTTTAATTCACTAGAACACAAGGAGAATTGCTTTCATTTACCTGCATATGTTGTTTTATATATATATATATATACACACATATATATATATGAACATAAATTTAATTTGATCTCCTAGTTCAAGAACTCTGGAAATCATAAAACATTTTGTTGTATGATTTATTTTGATGGTTAAATGCCAACCATTGCATATATTCTCTCTTTATTTCATATACTGTAGTTTGTGCTTAATAGACTGTAGCATACTCTAGGCTTAAAGCCTGTGGTACATAATTTCACAGTTTCAAAATTGTTGAGGGGAAGGCCTTCCATATTTTAGGAAGTTATGAACCAAATGAAACTCTCATGAGCACCCACAGCGATCTACTACCATGGCTGGAATTTTCCCATATATTATTTGTTCTTTGCCATTAAAATACAGCATATTAATTGGAGACATCTTTGTGGGAGTACAGCAGGGGCCTGCTGACCCTCTGGGATTTGCTTGGTGTACAAGATGAGTATGAGGATATTTTTGTAAAAATACAAATTCACACTCTCCAGAGCAGTAATTGGCCTTATATCTTTTGGGTGCAATAATCCAATCCCATCCAAAAGCTTCAAAATCTACAGTTAGAGGGTAACGACAGCATCGAGATTCTGTTGAGTGCTCATCACAGTCAAGTCCGAAATCTCTTCTGGATCTTTTCGGTGTGTCTGTTACTTTGACTTCTAAAAAGGGATTCTATATAAAAAGGAAAAAACAATCAGAATATTAATAGTCTGAATCACTTTTCTACCTCAAGAAGTCATTATTGAAGAAAGAAACTAATCTTATTTCTTACACCACATTTATTTTTAAAAGACAACATTAAGGAATTTTAATCTACACTAGGCTTGATTCTTATGGCTCAAAAGAGTATAGCAACAATACAAATTCCCCTGTGGTCGGATCTATGTCTTTTTAATTTTTGTTTTCCCCAGGTTGACTATCCAAATGCCTGGCATGTAATAGAGGCTCTGAAAATATTTACAGAATATTTATGAGAATAGAGAGTGAGGGGAAGAGAGAGGGAAGAGGTTACTCCCATTCTTCTCACTTGTCAATTATGTTGGCTGAATAAGTCTGATGACTCCTAGAGGGATAGGTATACTCATCCATCCTCCACTCAGGAAACCTTGGATATTAACGCCAGAACAAAATAGTTGCCTCCGCACACTATATGGATTGTAAAAGGGGAAAGGAAGGTAGGGTGATGAAGGTGGTGGTATGTATAGTGGGTTAGAAAGAGAAACTCTAAAGAGAGGGAGGGACAGATTCAGAAAAAGGTACAATATTTCTTTTATTCTTTCACTGAAAAATGTTTTTATTCAGAAATTTAAACAATAATTTTCTAATCCTTTCCCTGCTCCAATCTTTTCATGCATTTGAGACTTTTTTCCCTTTTACATAGAAAAATCTGAGGAATACGTCATATTAACCATCTGTTTAATAACAAAACCTATCGCATCACTAACTTTGATCATTAAAAGGCTACCTATAAAAAAAAAGAACATTTTCTTAAATAATTAATAGTAGTTTTTTATCCTATACCAAAATCAAAATAAACCTAGTAGTTAATTGTTCTTTAAGATTATAAAAACAATAACACCATTTTGAGAGTAACATTTTATGTAGCATATTTAAAGAAAAATAGCTCATTGGAAAATTACATAATCTCTTAAAGGCTATGTTTTTATTAAAGTAGATCTGACTAATTATATATTCTTTATAAGTAAGATCATTTAAAAATATAGAAAACATTTATTGCTTGCAAATATAATCTTTTGTTATAAATTATGTCAATAGATGGAAGTGAAATATATGGTCACATTAAATAACTTTTTGAAAACAGGAGTAAACACAAGCATAGGTAAGCCAGAAACATGAGTCACTAAATTTATACTAGGTTTTAAATTTGTTTTATTATTTTTTATAATATATAAAAGATCAGTAGCTTGGCCTGATATTAAGTTAGTTGGCATTACCTAAGTAAACTCTTACAAAAGAATGGTGATGCAGCTCAGAAATAAGCTGAGCAGCACAGGTTAACTAGCCTGGAAATTTAATTTTATTAGCATAATTCACAAAGTAATCTAGATATACATCAGTGTATTCACAGCCTATAAAATAACATTTATCATGAGGGACCTCAAATATAGTATATGTAATATAAGCCTAAACATGTTATACTTAGTTAATTGCTATAAATAAAAGCATTTTTATTTTAATTATAATTTTAAAAGTTTATTTTTCTACTTTGTAAAGCCAAAAAATTTCAACATATTTCACTCTTATGGGGGAACTAAAAAAGTTTTAATTTGTTAAATATGTACTAGAATCCACCACAAAGATTTCATGTTTTTATTCATATAATCATGTAGCATATCCATGGAAAGCACTTTATATTTCATTCTCAATTCAAAAGAACTAACTAAGAAGTTAAGGACTATAGTATAACTTTTTTTTTAATCCTCATGCAAAGTAAAAGTATCAAGAGTGTGTCTCATAAGATATGAAATTATATACCTACTTTTATTGGGTACAGGGCTACCATTAGGGTAAGATACCTTTGTCTGGCCTATGAGCATAGGAAATTGGTAGCTATTTTCCACTATTCACATTATGATGAGAACATAACAAGGTTGTTAGAATGTTGTTTTCAGTTATCACTTACCAGCCCATCTTCTCCTGGTCCTGGAAAGGTTACAGCAAGATCATGACCATTCTCATCTAAAGCTTTGATTTCAATGCCTAAGTTGGATTCAGGTTGTTTGAGCCAGTTTTGCAACACTGTCTTCACATCAATGCTCTGCCAAATACCAGTGCCTGGGTTCATGTCGAGTTTCAGAGATCGGATTCCAGTATACCTTGTACCGTCTTTCATGGGTTTGATGAGTCTCAGGATTTGCACAAACACTGTTGTAGGAATCTTGACGGGTCTCAGATATATCCACAGTTGGGCCTTTACTACTTTATTGTATTGTATTTTAGAACTAAATTTAAAGAAGCAACATTTGGGTTTTCCTTCCACTTGCGTTAGAAGATCAGCTATAAATGAATAAGAAAAGAAAAGTTATTGAAATTATTTCTCATGAAAAATGAACAAACCCCTTCATACTAAGTGGTGAATATTTTTTCTATTAGATTAATGAGTGCATACTTAGTCTTTTAAAATGAAAACATCTGTAGAATTTTATTCAAAACTCAGAAAAATATCAAAGAAAATAATTACTCTAGCTTTTCGGATTTTTTAGATATATGTTTTTCCAGCTGTTTATGAGGAATCTACTCCCTTTCCAGAGAGCTGTGGACTAAGGACAATTCTATGAAGGAATGAACAGTGGATGAAATTTTAAAATGATGATGATTAGAGAGAACAAGAGACACCGTGGAGGAACATCCACTTAGAATTCTTTGGGAATCTGAGTAGTTACACTTACTGAGCAGCTGTACCAATCAGTCTGGAAGAAGGAACCCTTCCCCCAGGCCTGAATTACCTGGGGACAAGACACACTGAGCAGCTAACTGAGCCTGGAGAGTTAGTAGAAAATATACTACATCTGTTACGTTTTGGCTCTGGAATAGCCTTTTAAAGGAACAAAACTAAGCAGGTATTTAGCACCAAAATGTAAATGTTCCATTCAGTCTGTCTCAAAAGTTAGCAAATATTATCCTCAGTGCCAGGCTATCAGTGTAAGCAGAAGTACTTAGAAATTTCTTTCCTCTTGGTTTTTCCAAGATTGTTTATAAATAAAGCAAATCTACTCCAGGACTATCTGATAGCAGAGTCTTAAAGGAAAATTACTTGTTGCATTATAACCTGATTACTTAATAAAGAAAGCAGTATTTTGAAATAGTTTCAAGTCCAATTTAGAGTGTATAAAGCACTGTATAAAGCAAGATCACAGACACATGGCACAAAATCTTTTCTTGTCATGCCTTCTCCTGAGGTGCTTCTCTCCCTTTCCTTGACTATAGTTTTGAACTGACTGCAAAAGGAATGGTATGAAATACATTATCTTTCAGAAGCAACATAGATATTACAGGTATTAGTCCTCTCTCCATGAAGAATGAAATAATATTCTAGAAAGTTATTAAGCAGTGTGGCTGCTTGGAAATATGCAGACTGGGTACCCACAACAGTAGTACCATGGTCAAGGTCTAAGTAGGATTTTGTAAGCCAGAACCTACTTGTTTAAAATGTTTATTTCTTAGGCATTTTTTGATATTTAATTCATAATAATCATTATGCTATGATTACTTAATTTTTGCTCTTATTAATACATTAAAATATTAAAAATATTTTTTCATACTCTAGTGTAATTGCTTTCAAAATTAAATATTTTATTTGTGAAGAACATAAAAACACTGTGAGAAATAGCTTTGAATAACAAGTCATTCTAGGTATTCGGCACATGCTCAAATAGGCTTAAACCTCTACAAATTTTTTTCTCGCTCTATTCTTAGTGAAAAAAGTTGTTACTTATAAATGCATATTTCAAGCAACCAAATGCAATTATGAAATTTCATGAAAGTTTTAACATTGCTTGTAGTATCTCTCAGTAGTTGCTTTGGTGGTATTAAGCTTTGAAAGCACAAGCATGTTATATTTGTCACATTAAACTAAATAACAGTGCTATGCAAGCATTTTCAGATATTGGCCTCATTAGTACATGTCTCATGAAATCTTGAGGGAAAAAAACTCTTTTTCTCCCGTTTACATACAAGCCAACAGCTTGTTAAAAGAACCTGAAAATAGATCCGGTTTTCATAAACATTAGAACAATAGCAGAATTGTTGATATACACTAATAGGACTACTTACACTCTGTAGGCATGGTAATAATTGTTTCTGTCGTAGCGTGATAATCATCATCTTCCAAGGAGCCATCACTGCTGTCATCTCTCTGGACATCGTACTGATCAATCAGTTCCTGGAGCGGAGGAGCTTTAGGCAAAAGTTGTCTTATAGCATCTTTGCTGATGTTAGGAGCTGTTTCCAGACGAAGTTTACTGAGGATCTGAATTTTTATGGCTTCTATTCTTGAAGATTTAGTGTTTTGTCTCCAAGTACATGCATTACACAGCCCCTCTTTTTCCACATTTTCTTTTTGCTCACTGTTCTCATTTAGATCCACTGGACCAGCAACAATCAGCATAAACAGGTAAATATAAACATAGATTTGCAGTTTTTGCATGATTTTAAAATCAATACAATTTTTTTTCCTTGTTCTTATTTCCTTCTTTTACTTTTGTTTTGCTGTTGAGTAAAGCCAAGCAAAATTTTAATGCCTGTACCGTCAGAGAGACAACTTGCCACACCAGTGAATCTTTTATACTGTATTCCAAGTGGCTTTTTATATTCCAACTTTGATGAGACAAGTGTCGTCAGGATCTATGATTGGCTCTTGCTCCACAATGAATCTCGCTGTCAGAGGTTAAAACCCTGTCTGTCACAAGTCACCAAACAGTATTTTGTTACAGTCAAGGGTGAGCTGATTCATTTGAGTACTTCATAAAAGAAATAAATCTACAAATAATGAAAGATAAATGTGACATTTGAAAAATTAAAGTCTATGTTAACAGTAATATAAACTACACTTAAATCTTATTAATCTTCATATGTGAAACTCAGGTTATAATTTAAATAAGTAAATATTAATTTACACCTCATACTTAAAAAGTTGAAATGGTACTTCCTCAAGAATTAAAATGATTTTATATTATTTATGCAAGCATTTGAAGTAAAACGAATTTTATTTGTTAAATTATTTTTAGTTCTGTGGAATTAGGGAAATATAAATTTTAATTAGGAAAATCTGAATGAAAAGTCAAGATTGTGATACTGGTGATTTTCAGCTATAATTTGAGAAACTTACTTTCCTGACTAAATTTTTAGCACATTTTGAAAATCATACTTATTATAATGTTATATTGCATGTGGAATTATTTTTAAATGATTTAATACCTTTTATTAATGTGAAAATTGTGCTCAGATATTGACTGATTACTATTCTTGTTTTCTAAAGTTGCAGACTAATATTGCTCAGAAAATGTTTCTTCATTGTTTATTACTAAGAGGATGTTAGCCAGTAGAAAAATCTCCAAACTTAGAATAAGAAGATAATGGATTTTATGATTGGCAATGCAGCACTTATTACAGTTTGCCTCAGATTTCCAGTGGTAAAAGCAAAAAATATAGTATCTATTCTCTATAAATTATGTGAGGACATTGCGAACACATAA
>NW_006442484.1:55770667-55793536 GCF_000325575.1 Pteropus alecto
GATAGGTTTGCACCCTTTTGCCAGTTTCTCATTTTGACCAGAGGGCAGACACCTGGCAGGGATTTGGGGTAAGGTCTGGGAGCAGAGAATAGAGCTTTTTGTTCTCTAAATGTAAGTGGCCTCTGTCGGGATCAAACTCTCAACTTTAGCTTTGGGAACCACAAGATCTGATCAAATGGACTATTAAAGAGCTAAACAAACATAGTCAGCAAGAAACAGAAGCTATTTCCATGCCACAGGAGATTTCTTCTTCCTACTCCTTTTTGGGAAGCTAAGGACTAACAGTTAATCCATTAATTTTTTTTTCCAAAAGAATGCAATGGCTCATATCAAATATTTATTTTTTAGGTCACTACCACTTTTACACATTGTACACTAATTTACTGCCTCAGTGCACTAAAATGCAACCCAGTAGCCTGAAAAGTTAATGCATTTTCATCAAATTCTTAAGAGGTATCTACATCTCTTGAGAAAAAATGGCCTTACATAATGCATTAGATTTGCCCATCATTAAAGATTAAGGAAAACCAGACACAAACCAGATGCCCTGAAGGATTTCAGATATTCTTTGTTATGGAACAGTATTGGATCAGGCTTATAAAGTTTTATTTATTTGGTAAATTTATTTTTCAATGTATAAATCTTTGTAATGTTATAATAATCGTAACATATGCTCCTATGCACTTCTGTGAAGTCAAATCTTTTGTTTTTTTAATTTGATTAGAATTTGCATAGCAGTTGAGAACTCAGCCTCTAGAGTCAGATAGACCTGAGTTCAAATCTCAACTTTTTACTGTGAAATAATGGATGAGATACATAACTTCGCTAGCCTTTGGTGTCCTCATAAAGTTTTGGGGGGATGTAATTTAATAATCCATGCAAATTGCTGAATATAGCACCTGTCATATAGTAAGTGATTGATCACTGGTACTTGAGTGCTTGGTTTTTGTTTCATGCAGAGGGGTTTGAGATTATGCTTAAATTTATCCTCCACATGAAATAGAACTGCTTCAGGTTGTAGCTGCCAATTATCATTTCACATAAGGCCTCTAGGCTTCTGAGGTAAATAAAGTTTTCTAAGTCAGCCCTATTACAAAGCATGTTTCAGCTCTTTATTCTTACTTCCTGGAATAAAGTGAACAACGGTTGTCATTTCCACATATGATCAATCCTCATTATTCATGGATTCCATATTTGCATATTTGCCTACTTATTAAAATTTATTTTTAACCTCCAAATCAATACTCATGACACTTTTGTGGTCTTCCATGCACATGTGCAGGATGGTGAAAAATTTGAGGCTTCTGACAGGCAGGTACCCAGCTGAGGTCAAATAAGGCAATTCTCTGCCTTGTTTAAGTTCTCGTGCCATAAACAAATGTTCTTTTTGGAGTCTCTTTAGTACCATGTTTTTCACATGTTTTGTATCCTTTTTTTGGGGTGCTTCTACTGTTTAAAATGGCCCCAAGCATAATGCTGAAGTGCTCTGCTCTAGACACAGGAGGCCGTGATGGAAAGTAGAATGGTGGTTGCCAGGGACTAGGAGGAGGGTTGGGGCTGGGGGAAAGCTAGTGTTTAATAGACACAGATTTTCAATTTGGGAAAATTAAAAATTTCAAAATTTGGGAAGATCAAAAAGTTCCAAAGATATTGATGATGGTTGCACAGCAATGTAAATGTACTTAATGCCACGAAACAACACACTTAAATATGGTTAAATGATCAGTTTTATGTTATGTATATTTTACCACAATTAAAAAAAAAGATTATAATATGACTTAGGAAAACAAAATTCTTTATGGAAAAATGTGTGTTAGATAAGCTCCATTCAGGCTTGAGTTGTAGTGCTTTTAGCATTGAATGCAATGTTAATGAATTGACAATATATAGTAAATAAAACATCTTTAAACTGAAATGCATATGAAACAAGCTTATATACTGATTAGTTGATGAAAGTATTATGAGTAGGGGCTCACAGGAACCTAACCTTGTATTTTCCCTAGGAGCAGGAGTTCACTAAGCACTTATTCAGTGTTGGCGGTGTCTTTATAGAACATAACTACTGTGAATAATGAGAATCAACTATACCTAATCAGCTCCTCTAGAGGTCAGTATTGAATGAACTAAGAGGTGCTCAAGAAGTTTTGAGAACATATATATTCCTTTTCCAGTAGCAGTGATTGCAACTGTCCCAGGGCCCCAGAGCAGGCAGATTCCCCAGCTGTAGGAATCTTTACCATGTTCCGACTTCCAGGGGCCTAGCTTTGGCTGCTTTCAGGAAGGATACAAGGTAGTGTCATTGTGACGCGTGAGAGTTCCTTCTGGTTGACTAGGAGAGCTTGGTCACCAGCTTGTTGGCTTTGTTTTAGGTTGTCCATCTTTGAAAGCAGTTTCTCATGGGAGTACGAGTTTAGGTGGCCAAATACAAGTCAGTAGACATATTTTTCTTTTTCCTGTTTTTCTTTGTACTAGATAGGTCTTACATTTCTGTAATTCTCAGTAAGGTAACAAACAAACTTCTCTCACCTCTGTTACAAATGCCAGGCGTTGTTCAAAGCAACTTTGAGAGTATAAAGCGTATGTCAAAAAATATTTACTCTTTGCAGTCTGGGAACTACCGACTGCACTAACAAAAAGGCTTGCTAGAAGTTTAACGATGTGACCAGGAAGAGGAGACTAGGAATTAGAATAAGAATGAATCATAAAAAATTCAACTCTGTTGTGAGAAAAGCCCAGAAAGTTATATTTTGTCTGATCACTCTTGCCATTTCCTTTTGATAACAGCCCTTTGGTATCACTCTATACTGATTATGCGTAAGGGTAGGAAAAAAACCATATTGTTCTCAGCTCGCATAACAGCATAAGAAGGTAGTCATCTCACATTGATGATATCTGACTATCCATACTTTTAACAGATTACAGAACAGAAATGAACAAAAACAAAAGTATTCTTGAGCTAGGGAGCAACAGCGCAGGAAAGAAGACAGTAGGCCTGAAATATAGTTCTGACTTTGCTGCTGACATTTTATGTGACTTTGAATAAATCCGCAAATATTTCACTTATAAATGTATGTATTTATTAATTCATTATTTTATGAAATATTCTATTGCCTGTTATGTGCCTGGCACTATGCTGGATTCTGAGCCAGACCTAAACAGTCACTTTCTCCTTGAAACCTACAATCTAGTTTCTTCATGTAAAATATGACGAAATTTGGTGAGGTGTACCCTTTCAGTTGAGGTTTATCCTTTAAGGCAATTATTCTTAAACTTGTCTCAAGATTTCTTTATACTCTTTAAAATTATTTAGGATCTTCAAAAGCTTTAGTTCGTATAGATCATATCCATCAATATTTAACATACTATAAATTAAAAATGAAAAAATTTAGAATATAGGCATACACAGGCATATATTCTATTTGCTGACAGAGTGATGATGTCACATATTGTGAAGTCTCTGGAAAACCCCACTGTACACATAAGAAAGAATGAGCAGTAAAAATACCTTAGTGTTGTTATGAAAATAGTTTTTACTCCATAGACTTTCTGAAAGGATCTTCACTCCAGGGATTCCCCAGACCACTCTTTGAGAACCATGCTCCAAAGCAATAATTTTTATATTACTTTAATTGAATATTTTTTCCTCTAACTTTGAAGTCTCCTCCTCCTGATACCTATAGCTTTACTTTTAAGGAGATAGTAAATATTGGCATTTTGGAACATTGTATATTTATTTGCTGAGATGTACTTATTGCCAAGAACGGAGATATTAATTTTATTGTATTATAATCACCAACTACCAATGTGTAGGCTATCCAGAAGACATTTGCACATTTGTCTGTTCTAGGGTACAGATTGAGATCTGTGGTCTTGTGGGATTTCTTACAGTTGATCTTCAAGTCAGTCTTCAGATGATAACATTCATATTATTGCTATGCCTTGTAATAATGTCCCAGTTAATAAACTTTCTGCATTTCACTGTCCTTTAGAGGTAGAATTCACTCATGAAAACTTCAAAATTCTTTTTTTCCCTTTTTTTCTTTCCAAAGTGAGAACTCTAATTTATTTATTATACATTTGAAATACAGAGAATAAAAATAAAGTTATAATTTGGCTTCCTCATTTTTCCATTGGAAAAAAGATACTAGACTCAAAGACTTGGTGTTAAGATTGTATAGCTTGTGCCCTCCTTTATTATTACAATTTCAAATGTTCGCTTTATTTCCTTTCTTGTCCTCCCATCTCTACCTTTCCATCCTCCAAATAGACAATGAGCTCTTTAAAGGCAGGGGATCATTTTGTTTATTTTGTGTCTTCAACTCTTGGTTCAATACCTGGCCCATAATTAGGTTGTCAGAGGGTGTTTACTGAATAATTGAACCAATAAATGATTGAATATCTTCTTAAATACAAGAAATACCAACTTTCTAATTTTTCAAGATGTATAATTAGTATACTTATGGACTTTGTAAGTGACCTTGGTTATGTTTTTAGTTTGCTCTGACTGTGATTCATAGCATTTCTGTTGGGTTCCCTCTTACTCAAACTGATATGAGAGACTGGTGTTACAGGTCCCTGTGCCCTTGCCACCTCTGATAGTTCGGAAAAACCCTAGGCACTTTGAGTATTCCAATGGAGCTATTGCATTTAATGATCTATGACTACCCAGAGACACTGTATGGCTCTTAACAGGGTCTTTGCTAGAGAGTGACCATGCTGGCTGTGACACCACTATTTAGGACTACCAAAGCTCTTAACCAACATAGGTCATATTTAGGTCAAACTGACTTTAAAGAGCATCGAAAATAACCAGAGAAGAGAAAAGAAATCTCAAAAGAGCGCGCGCGTGTGTGTATGGTGTGTGTGGTGTGTGTGGTGTGTGTGTGGTGTGTGTGTGTGTGGTGTGTGTGTGTGTGTGCGTATGCGTGTGTGTGTGTGTGCGCGCGCGTGCGTGTGCGTGCATGCGTCTTTAAGCAAGGCGAAGGCAGAACAATCTTCTTTCCTTGATGCAGTGGGGAGAACTGTGAACTGATTATATGTTTACAGTCTTTTCCTTCGCTTCATATTCTTTTTTTCTAAAGTTTCTTAGTGATCCTTCTCAGCCTGCTTTCTCATCATAACTGCAGGGAGGAGCTTTCCCCCGAAACTGCAATAGAGTTTATCACTTCAGTTTAACCCAAGAAGGCATAACTCTTTGAGTAGCTAGCTGAGATGGGCTAGAGATCATTATATATTCTAGAATGCTCTCTCAAACTAAGTTCCTTACCTTTCCAGGAACATCTGTGAATCCCATATGTAATTTCATAAAAACTTAGTTCTTTATGGATATTCTGCAGTGTCTACAAATATAGTGTTTACAGCAAATTTTTTACTATAATCAAGTTGGCTTCAAGTGCCACTTAAAGTGATAGGAATTGACTTATTTATGGGAGGTCTCGAAAAATTATTTTTCCTTTGAAAGGAATCTTTACATTATTCAAGCTTGAGAACCTGGCTCAAATAATTTTCTTATTTTATCAACAGCAAATGGCCATAGTTACTTAAATCCTTTACCCCAAGGCAGGGACTAGTGTTTGGGAAAAGTCTGTGATTCACTAATTTAGCCCTTTTTACTGGACTTAAGTTTTCTTTTTGTTTATTTTAATGTACATGCAATGAGAGAGCATATAGGAATGTTTCAAATTGCCTCATATGTTATATCAGTCTTTAGCTGGGCTCTCAAATTTGCTATAGCCACACCCTCACTTTTGGTGGAAACTTCCACATCATCGCCTACCTCTCCGGATGAAGAAAGCACAAACTTCTGCCTGCAGCTATACAATCTCTTTCCCAGATTTAATGAAGTCATATTTTTTAAATTTACAACCGAAAAATATAATAAGAATATAATAAGAAGCTTGTTTTCATTATTTTTGATGAATGATTTCTTTCATGATGTTTGGTTTACTTTAAACAAACATGTAACAATATAGATTGAATTGGCAAAGACATATCTTTAGTTTTAAAATCTTTACCCTTATTATTAAGAGTTAAGTTTTCTAGTTAAGAACCACTCCCTAAGAAAAAATCTTGCAGTTCCAGGTTTTGTTTTGGGGGACCTTTGGAAATCATAGAATAAATACAGTGTTTCTGCAACAACAACAACAACAACAACAACAACAACAACAAAGATTTAGATTTAAAGTTTTAAAGTCTTAAAACCTTTTTTAAAAATTTAATTCCTTTTTGACTCAGCGAATGGCTTGAAAGTAGTGATAGCCTTAAAAAAATTCAGTTCTTACCAAGATTGTTCAGAAAACATTTTATTATTTCCTTGGAATTGCCTAAAGTATTGTTTTTCATAGTTCACAGAGGATTGGCTTTAAGAAGAATTCTGATTCTAAATTCTTTTGTAAATTCCTGGAAAGAACCATTTAAAAATGTATTCATTTGTTCATTTATTCATTTATTTGTTTATTAAACACTTACTGAACACCTACCTGGTTTGTGATAGGCACTATGTAAGAGATTGGAGACAAAAAATAAATGATACTTTTTGCTTAAGGAAAAAAAGTCAAATTTTAAGAACATAAGAATTTTAAGATTTTTATATCTAATCTATTTATTATCAGATGGAGAAACTGAGGCTCAGAGAGAGGTAACATGATTTAAATTAGGATTGAACTAAAAAGTGTATTTGATTTAACAAAGACAATTTGCATTGAAATACTTTTGAAGCACCAAGTATTTCTTTTATATTGAGTTAAGAATTTTTTTTAAATGTTCTAAAATTAACAAATAAGGTCAGTGCTCAATTTCCTGGGTCAATGCCACAGTGTTGCCCTTTGTTCTTGGATCCAATCCATGGTCTGGCTTGGCAACTGAAAGACCCAATGACCTGTGTTGGCAATTAAGATTGGGGTTTTAGTGTCTACTGACTAAATGTATTTTGGATGCCTGTTTGCTCAGATATTGAGACTCGGCCTTTTGCTATAGAACATCACTATTTCTGTTAAACTTATTTTTTGATATTTTGAATTACATATTTACATTCTTGAAATTTAAAATTAATGTCAGTAATTTCTAGTAATTTTAACTATAAAGAGTCCTGACTTTCTCATAAGTTTGAAAATAGATACTACCTTGAATTATAGTGAAAACATTCTCATTTAATTAGATTTAACATGAGCATTCTGTCCTCTGCTGGGAACTCTAAGAACTACACTTGTACTACCAGTTTTTCTAAGGTCATAAGGACTTCAGTTTAAACCTTGAATTCAATTTTATATGCCTTCTCTCTTTTTTGTAACATACAGAAATCTATTGAATAAAATTTGTAAGTAAGGCATTACTATTATTAAGACACAAAATCTCTGTTAAATATTGGACATTTTCTATGACCTGCTACATTTAGACCTACTGTAATACAATCAAATTTTCTACCTTAATTTTACATTTTGAAGAAATCTAATATTTTTCACCTCTACTCAGATTGTGAGGAGAAATCTTATGAGAGAACCAGGGAAATTTTAATACTTGATAAAGTGTGGTAAAGACTCTATTTAGAATTTCATTTCATCAAATATTTATTTAATACCCAGTGTTTAGTTGTGAGTAGGCATCGAGTATAGTTATTTAAAACATTGCTCAACCCCCAGAGAAGAGTAGGTAATAGTTATAAAACATCTCTTCATCAAGTGTGAAGTTATGGAGCATGCATTATAAGACAAACCAGCAGTTTCTTGGTTGTAGCTGGAATGATTCATGTACATAGAGACTTAGGAGTGGGAAGTGGAGGACAAATGGGAGATTGGAAACAAGATTATGAAACCTCCCCTGTCTAAAACCTATGAATAAATAAAGACTTTTGCCCAGGCAGTCTCTGCAGATTCTTTGACTTTAGGCAAATTAGTTAACCTTCATCTTTCTCATCTGCCAAATATTAAGTTGTGGGGACTAAATGAGATAATAATGTAAAGTGCCAAGAACAGTACCTGGTGCCAAGTAAGTACTTAATAAATTTTAAATATTAAAATCATTGTCAACATCTAATAACAATAATACCAGTAGTACCTAACTATATAATATCATTAATATTAATTTGTATCAGAAATCTTTGCAAAATTGAAAATTTATAAATTGAACTTTCATAAAGTGAAGGATGAGTATCTATGATGTACACAAGAGGGAAAGCTAAAGCAAAATGACTGAAAAACTAAAAAGAACAAAATAGGAAAATATATATGCCAGGCAAATGCTAACAGAAGGAAATCTGGGGTCATGACATTAGTTACAGACAGGATTAAATTTAAGGCAAAATGTGTAAAATAAGACAGAAGGAAATTTTATCATAGTTAAGGTTCTAGAGAGAGGCTATAACTTTCATAAATCTTAAAGCATTCAATAACGTAATAATAAAAACACAACAAAAAACTGCAGAACTACAAGGAAAAATGATCAGAAATGAAATAGTAGTAGGCTACTTTAATCCACTTCATAAATCAAGCAGTCAAAGGTTAGTAAGAATATATTTGAACAATGAAGCAGTGAGATTGATGAAATAGATGTGGTTGATGGAATAGATGAAATAGATATCCTGTTAACTGAAAATCAATCTTATTTTTAAAAGCTCATGAAACGTTTACCAAATTGACTACATATTGGCCTACAAAAAGTCCCTCAATAAATTCTAAAAATTAGGAATGATTTAGGCCACATTCTCTGATAACAGTGTAATTAAATAAAAGTGAACCAAAATAGAAATCGGCATCTCCACTACTTGCAAATATAAAAATTATTTAAAACAACCGTTGGTATAAAGAGGAAATAAAACTGATATTGCAGATTGTGTACAAAATAATAAAACATTATAGACCAAAACCTATAGGATACAACTGCCACTGTTTAGCAGATATTCATAGCTGCAAATGCATATTATTAAACAAGAATGAAAATCATATATAATTTAACTTAAAAATTAAAAAAAAATACAAAGTAAACTACAAATTAAACCTTAAAAAGCAGAAGAAAAAAATGGTAAAATCAGAAAATGAGTCAGAAACAGCAAAGTAGTAGAATTGATAATATAAATCTGTGACCTGTTTCCTTGAAAGAAAACACAATAACTAGTTAATCTAATCAATCTAAAGAAAGTACAAATGTTCTAAATTAGAAAGGAGAAAGAAATGATTTACAGACACTGTGAAAGAATTAAAGAATTTAAAATTTTGTATACTTTGAGAGTATTATGCAAATAAATTTGAATGAAATTTGTGTAAAGTTAAGATATAGATTTTCTAGAAAAAAACATAACCAAAGAAGAAATGGAATAATTACCAAAGAGCTACTCTACAAAAAGTGCTGGTTGATATATGATTCTTCAAAAGACAGATAGCATTTTTTTGAAATAGTGTTTTGAGCATTTTTTACCGAAATAGTATACAATGCATACTCATAATATAGGGCAAGTATTGTGGGAAACTTTTGTTTCAATGTATACCTTTATAGCAGGTCTCCTTTTAAAGCTGCATTTCTTGCTGTGGATCACAACCAAAACCCTCTGAAAGGCATTGTTCTAGAATTTTAATAAATCAATAAATAAAAATAAAAATACAGAAAGCTTATAAAAAATTTTAAGCTACCATAATACTGATGCTAACATCTGGCAGTGGAAGCAAGAAAAGAATATTAACCCCAAATTTAAAATTAAATATTAGCTAGTAGAACTCAGCAGTACTTTGAAAGAACAAAGTACTTTGAAAGAAGCCCAGTCATTCCAGCAGTGCAAACATGGTTCAATATTTGAAATCTATAAATACCTTTAAACATATTAGTAGGTAAAAAGAGGGGGAAAATCACCATCATTATAATACAGTCCTATAAAGCGTTTGACAGAATTTAAATTAGAGTCCTTTAAACCTGTAAAATAGAAGTAAGTGGATATTTTCTTGAAATGATAAACCGGCAGTATACTTCGTGATGAAATACTACACATTTTCATTAAAATCATAAATATGTTAAGGATACCCTTAATCATAACTATTACTTGTTATTTTTATTGAATTATTAGCCAACACAAGTAGACAAAGTAGTGGAATATGAAGCATAAATATAGGACAAGAAAAGGCACAGTTGTCATTATTTTGGCAGATGGTATAATTTAACGCCTGTAAAAATCTAAAGAATCAACTGAAAATGTATATGAAATTAAGGTGGCATATTACAAAATTAATGTACTCTGAAGTTATATATTCTCTTTATGAAAAAGTAATCAATTAGAAAATAGATGAACATAATAGATATTATTCAAAATAACAGCCCAAACTAAACCAAACCAAATAAAACACACCTTAGCTAGAACTTAATTAGAAGTATGCAGGCTTTATATTCTTAATTAACCCTGACTGAGGTTAAGCTCTTAATAAATACACAACACCTGTGCTCTACACCGAACCAATTAAGCCTTTGGTAATGAGGCCTAGACATCTGTATTTTTTTGAACCATCCAAGTGATTGTAATGTACAACCAGAATAAAGAACCACTGTTCCATATGAAGAAAATATTAAAGCTCAAATGATAAATGGAAAGACATATCCTATTCTTGAATAGGAAGACTCAATGTTGCACAAATGCCATTTTCTTTATAAATGTAATTTCCAAATAAAACATCAGTTGATTTTTAAACATAACAAGTATTTCAAAATAGGTAAACTTTGAGCGGGAAAAGAAATGAAAGGGGGCTAACAATGGATATGAAAACAGTTTAAGAGCAGGTAATTTAAAATAACATGGGATTAATGGAAGAATAAAAAGAAGTGAAACAAAAATAAACAAACATGTAAGAAAAGTTAGGCCATTAAATAGAAGGACTATGTATTGGGACAGATGAATAGCCACGTGGACCCCTGGCCGCTAGACTGTAAGCTCCGTGAAGGCAGGAACAATTTCATGTTCATCAAAAATTAAAATCTCAAAAATAAAACCAGAAAGTATGAGAAGAAAATGTGAGTGGTTTTTTATATAATATGATGTATACTTTGGAGTGGGTATCATACATTCTAAGCATGAATTTGAGGTTTTGCTATCAGGTGCTTTAAAATTAAGTAGACATCAGTTTTTTATATTGTAGCTTGATAAATGTATTTAGACAAAAATCTAAGCATGACAAAACCTGAAACAAAGTCATGTACAATACAAATTATTTTTTAATTTTTCTTGTGATTATTTCTTTGACCTACCTATTGATTACATACAAGTTTCCAAATATTTGGAGATATTTAGATATAAATTTGTTACTTATTTCTAGGTAATTCTGTTCTAATCAGAGAACATACCTGTGTGATTTCAGTCCTTTTGCATTTATTAAAGCTGCTTTTACGGCCCAACAGATGGTCTGTTTGGGTAAATATTTCACGAGCACTTGAAAAGAATGTATATTATGTTGTATGTGTCATTCAGTAAGTGTCAATTAGGTCAAGTAAGATTATTTAACTTTTACATATCCTTCCTTATTTTCTGCTTGTTCTATCAATTGCTAAGAGAGTATTGAAGCCTCCAAATACAATGATGAATTTAACTATTTTTCTTTGTGTTCTGTTCATTTTTGTTTCATGTACTTTGAGGCTCTATAATTAGATGCATACATATCTACATTGTGATGCTTTTTTTATGAATTAATTGATTTTTTGGTCATTATGAAATGTTCCTCTTTATCTCTAGTAATATGCCCTGCCTTGCAGTCTTCTTTGTTTTATATTAATATGGCTATTCCAGCTTTCTTAGGCTTAGTGTTTGCATGGCATATCTTTTTCCATCCATTTACTTTTAGCCTATGTCTTTATTTTAAAATAAAAATAAAGTGGGCTTTATATTGGACTTCTTGTAGACCACATATAACTGAGACTTGCTTTTTTTATCGAGTCTTGCAACCTCTGCCTTCTAATTGGAGTGTTTAGAGTATTTACATTTAAGGCAGTTAAATAAAACAATCAGGCACAGTGAATAAATGAATAGTGGAGAGAAAATGAAACAATAAAAATAATTGGAAAGAAGATAGAAAAAGAAAACAGAACAAAGAACAGGTGGGACAAGTAGAAAACAAGTAGCAACATGCTAGACTTAAATCAAGTCATACTGATAACTGCCTTAAATGATGATCTCACATTCCAGTGGGGGAGACAGACTCGTAAAAGTAGAAGTTGTTAAAGTAGAAGGTGGTAAGTGCTCTTCTGAAGGTTGAGCAAAGAGCTGTCAGTGTAAAACACAGAGGACTCTGCCTGTGTAAGTCAAGAAGTCTTAACAGAATAGGTGACATTCAAGCTAGGTCTTGAAGGATGGGCAAGAGTTTGCCAGGTGCATGAGATGATCTCTATATAAAGTGCCTAATACAGGGCCAGGCACTTGGTAAGACCCAATAAATGTTAACATTTAGTTCTAATTGGGGAAGTGTTCCTGGCAGGGGACACAGATCAGTTCAACTCAAGGAACACTTATAGAGTACCTTGTATATGTCAGGCTCTGTTCCAGGTTCTTTAGCCCTATGCGCCAAGCACATCCCGTGAAGACAGATAATTACACAAGGGTCTGGTGTGAGATGTGCCCAGATATACTATTTATAGAGTTTGCTCTCAAGATGGAGCAGGGATGTTTGTTTTAACACTACTGACACATTCCAACTTTATCGCAGTCCCCTGCAACAGCATTGCCAGCACTGAGATGTACGCAGCTAGTGACTGTTCTAGACTCAATTTCATGAAGGCAGTCGTAACAGTCTAGCCTGGCTTCCCGCTATGTTCTGGGCCATTTTGATCTGCACTCAGGTCAGGTCTAGGCAACAGCTCTTCATAGCATGGATAGAAGAGTCCAGATGCCTGCACTTCGGTTCCAGCTCACAAACCCAGTAGGTTCCACTTGCCCTCTCTTCAGTAAGCCTCTTTATCATATCCAACCACCAAATCTTGCTGCTTTATTCTAAGGTAGAGTAGGGAATAGTATAGAACAAATAGTATCTGCACTATTATCTGAATTTATTATATTAAGTACAGAGCCTATATATTTCTACCTCTAACACAGAACATTTAAAAATGTAAGGAACATTCTATGACTGTTTCCAATGGCAGTTTTACTAGCATTAGCTGGGTTACAAACAGTAGAAAGAATGTGCCAGGTGTTTTACAGGCATTTTACTTAATTTTTACGGCAATTCTATAAGATAGGAATTATTTAACTATGATACAAATTAGGAAACTAAAGCACAGAATATTTAATTTACCTAAAGTGGTAGCACTGGGATTTGAAACTTGGTCTAACTCTGACCCAACTTTCTACTGTAACAATCTCTAGTTTTAATGCCACCATTTCTCATGTTTCTGCCTTATGCCAGACACAGTGTGAGATATTCAAATACATTCTCTCTAATCCTCGTGAATTTTCTTTAACACAACATTTAAAGCAATTAACTACCTTGCTAGAAATCACACAGCATATTACAGACCTCAACTTCAAGCCTAATTCTGAGGCGTGGAAGCCTGTTTTCTATTATACTACACCAGTGGTTCTCAATCCTAGGCATAGACTGGAATCAAAGGGGGAACTTTTTTTAAAAGTCCTACCCCCAGAGAGTCTAATTACTTAGAGGAGAGCCCAGGTGATTTTAAAGCTTCCAGGTGATGTTAACATGTTTGGTTTGAGACCATAGCTCTCAAAAGTTAAAGTGAATGAGAAGCTCAGGGTAAGGCACAATTTCTCTTCTCATGATAAATTGTTGAAAAATGCCACCTGTAGACTATTTTTAAAGTGATTGTGATTTTCTAGAAACTACTGGAGAGCATAGAGGAAGGCACATGGGGTTTGGAGTAAGATAGACCTAACTTTGAACATTAGCTTTGACTCTCTCTTGCCAAGTGCCGAGTGGCCATTGTTGGCAAGTTACTTAGCATCCTGCCAAGTATTGACTGAAAGAAGTAAAAGGTGTTCTTGAAAAGAGGATTCTGTCTTGGTAAAAATGGAGTGAATACTGCCTCTGGTGGCCTCGTGCGTGTGTGTGTGTGTGTGTGTGTGTGTGATGTGGTGGTGTGTTTGTAGGGATGGAGGAAGGACAGGAGAAGTAGGTGTGAGGGTCGGATGGTCATGGAAAGGACACTAGCCTATGAGCACTATTGGGCCCCCCTGAGTGGTCCTGGAGTGGTGGTGGTGGTGGTGGTGGTGGCGGCGGCGGTGGTGGGGTGTATGTCTGCACACAATGCATTGCAAAGGTCCCTGGGAAATCTCCGTTTTCCTAGTCAGCTTGACCATAAAGCCCATCTCACTGCCATACCTTCTGCAAGTCACCAGGGGCCTTTCTCATACAGCTACTCAGGGGTGATTCCTTTATTGCCAGACCACATGGTATTGTTGAGAGGTGACCAGGAGAGGAGGGTTCCCTTTTAGCCAGAGATGCCAGGGTAGGGTATGTATGCTTAGGTGGGAGGGAAATGGGCAGGACATTTTTAATGTCTTAGATTAGACTTAAAATATATTTTACAATAGAGACAATGTCTTGATGATAATTTTGTTTCTTGGTTATTCAATTAAAGCCTATTCATAATTTTGCCAGAAGTATACTATATTTTATACACAAGTAACACTGTATTTCAGTAACCTTTCGGGTCCAAAAACACAGGAATTAGTGTGGATGCATAACCATCATTTATAACATTGCTTCTTTGAGAAATACGAGGTCACTACTTGGGACTCCAAGAAATAGCTTTTCTCCTGTCTAACTCAGCTTAACAAATATAGTGCCCATTGGTCATCTGGTAAAGAGGGAATGAGGCAGTTGAAAGAATACTATTTGCTCTCTGGAGTTTAGCAGAACTCCTTTAAATACTGATTGTAAGGTCACAGCATACTTGAGGTCAGGGGCCACTTCTTTCCTTCGTTTGTGTCCCCCTTCCTCTCAAGCAAGCTATCGTATAATATTAGCATATAGTGGACATTACCATATACATAGATTAGATTTAAATCAGTAATGACCTCACTTTCGATGGAAAACAGAACACTGGCAGTCCTGAAATATCGTTTCCTGGAGTCAGGTGCCTTTCAGTGACTAGATTTTAGGAGGTTAAGTGGCTGTTACAGTAAAATATGGTAAAAATTTTAATTATAAGGGCTGTGGGAAGGGTTATGATTGCACTCGAAAGCTAACAAAAAGAAAATGATAAACTCAAGAGGTTCTCATCTTTAGCCCAGGACACTGCTAGAAAATCAGAAAGCTTCCTGGACTACCTAAAAAAACAGTCTTATTTCTTCTTCTAATGGGGCTGAGATACCCAGAAAACAAATCTAAGTTTGATTCTACAGCTTTATGCATTACAATGCAGGATTTCTAGGAATTGATTAGGAAAATGGGATTCTGAGAAAGCAAATACTTGGATAGGTTCTAACGAATCCAGCTACCTTGAGTCCCCAAATCCCACTGAGCCTTAGTTGTCAATAGAAGCAATCCTTTCTCTTTTGTCTGATAATCTTAGTCTCGCTTTGCCAGATAATCTGTTTTAATATTACCTGAGGTAGTTGATTTGGCAGAAGATGATGAATCTTCTCAAGGTCAATCCCCACTACTTCTCATTGCTTCTAGACCCAGGCCTATCTCATAATTAGATTCGAATCCTGGAAGACTTTAGAGAAAAAGGGAAAAAAAAGAAAAACTGGAAAATATACATGATGATTATATACATTTTATGGGTCATAGTTGGTATTGGCAAATCCCTTCTTCCACTACCTTTCCCTTGGTCCCTGTGTGCTCAGCTAAGACTTTAGATAGTTGTGATTATTTATTAGTCAGAGTGACCTAAACTTTCATTCTTGAAATATCTGAGCCATCAATGGTTCTTGCTTGGCTTGGGTTGCTTTAATCTCCCAGTAGCTTTTACCACAGACATGAGAGTAGTGCTAAAAGAATCCCTGGGTTTCCAAACATAGCCCTCCCTCCTTTTGCCATGTGGTACCAACCCTTTTTCTACTTTATAATTAGGATCAGTTGTTCCAGCTAATACGGTAATTCCCTTCTTTGCTTGTGGTTCAGTGGCGTGAAGAACTCAAGTTTGGCAGTTTCAGCTTCCGTGCAGCAGAACACCAGAACCCTTCTGGCGTTTCCTGGAGGAAGTAGTCCTCTCTTGGGAACTAAGAGCATAACATTGTGCAAATGGAAACAATGCTGTATGAACAGATCATTTGGAATTACAATGAGGAGCCATCACTATTTCTACATTTTAGTTCATGGATCTAAGAAATCTGGCTATGGAAGAAATAGCATTTTATATTGGTTGCTAGCTCAGAGAATATAGTGTAATTTGTGGGACAGCTCCCTAGTTCCACAAGTGGCAACATAAGTGAGTTGTCAATAACTCATTCCACCATTCTATCAAGCCAGCTTCTTCCTATGGACATGAAGTCATTTCTTCAATTCTTATTCTTTAAATGGAGTTCCTTAATGAAAAGCAACATTTTATGAGATTCCAGGAGAGTGAACAAGGTAGTCCCCAAGTACATGGATAGAGGTGCTAGTAGAAACATCATAGGAAAAGAAGGCAACTCATATCCAGGTTAAGTGTATTTTTCTCTGTGATGATAGAGGCTCAGGGTCATCTGTCTGCCACTTGGTGGCTAGCAGGTCCTGGAATGGGTGTCATATTAGGAGCTCACTGTTGATCCAATAGGCACTCACCAGTAATAGTAGCCAGATCAGCTTTGCTCGAGGGAGGATTTTGTTCTTAAACCCACACTGCTCCAGTGCTTACGTTCATGAGCCCATTGTTGAAGCATCAGTGTGGCTGAGGAAGACAGCTAACTGACATCCACAGGATTGGTCATACTGTTTATTTGATTATTGAGAATCTCTTTTTCAATGGGTGCTTTTTAGTAAGAGTTTACATAGGACACAAGTATCTTCACTCTGAGCATTCTGAGAGGCCCATCCATACAACTCTTTCTCAGACCTTCTATTAACCAATCTCCCAATCCCGTTTCTTCAAGCTGCTTACTCCTCAGCCAAATAACCATTTTCTCATGAATCAATGTAGATCTCTACTTCTGTCTCTCTGCCAGTCAAAATGGTCAGTCAGGTTTTAACATATACGGCAGTCTGCACAGTGTCCCCATTGGTCATGAAACCAATAAATCTCTATAACCTTTCCGATCTGAATGGGATAAACTTCTAGCTTGTTCTCACTACTTAAAGTCCTCCTCTTCCTTCTCCAGGGCTTCCAGCAAAATCTTTTCTATAAAAGATAAGAGGAATTCTTAAAACCTCAGATAGCTTAAGTTTTCCCCCACGAAAAAGTTCCACAAGCAAAGGAATAGAAAATAATCTGGCTACTTGTTTGAATAGTTGGAGAGAGGAAAAAAACTACAAAGAAAATAATCAAAATAATATCTCAAAAACTATCCTGCACATAATTCTTTATGTTTTCAAAGTGCTTTCAAATACTTAATCTTAGTTGATCCATACTGAAAAACTGTGAAGTAAATATAGCTAATATGATGCCTGCTGTAAAGATGACAGAACTGAACTGTGGAAGGAGTAGAGTGGCTTTGCCAAAAGTTCCATCACTGCCTAACAATATAAGCAGGAACTAGTATTTTGCCTTCTAGTACAGTGACTGGAGAATGAATGCACAAACCCCAGCGTCACGATATGTCTGGAGAACTCTGACTATGGAGTAGAGAAAGAGAGAGGTTGACTGATGGAAGAAAGATGAAGAAGTAAAGGGCGTTCGGGAATGAATTAGAATCAGAGTCATGCTTTCCAGAAAATCCCAGTATAAGAACCATTGCCATCTGTGTTATTTCCTTTTTGTCCTTCTCAGTACAATAGGAAGAATTTTTCAGAAGTGAAGAATGAGGAAGAACGTGAAAAGCCTACTCAAGCCCAAAGACATATTTCCAAAAGGTCGAAATCGCAGAGATGGGGATAATAGGTAACCTAGTGACGGACAGAACAACTTAACATTCCAAAAATAACTTCAAGTCTGATATGAAGTTGTAGAAACTCATAAAGGCCAAAGAAGAAAAATATACGTGTCAGGTTAGTATTGATTAGAAATTTCTCTTTTCAGCAAAATTGAGTCTGAGTTAATTAAATCAAGTGAATAGTTTTATTTTAAAATCAGTGTAAGTTCCCGACATTTTTCTTGGCCTCCTTGTTTTGTGTGTTATGGACACTTTCATTTGTTACGACAGAAAGCTCCACCTGTATAAACGGGCCCGAGAACTGGGCAGACGTCTTCATTTCCTGGTAATCCCAGCTCTGTGACCTAAAACAAGTCATTTAACCTCTCCTAGCCAAAGGCCTATTTCTTCAATTATGAAATAAAGAGATAATGCTAAAAGTTCTCTAAGCCCTCTCCTGATTTTTAAACTCAACTATTCTATGAAAAATTTAATTATCCTTATACAAGCCTTGATTTAGGCTCTTTGAGTTTAAAAATAAAAAGATAGGCTCCAGCAGGGGTCACTGTAGTCACGTCGAGCCCTAAGTCTTTTATGTTGTAGTTGACTGAGCATACCACACATGCCCTTTGTCTTCTTGATTTTCGGCTTTGAGACCACAGAGACCCTCTCTGTATCCAGGTGTTATCTGAAGTGATCTTCATGTGTACTCAGAAAACCCATTGCAAGTGTTTGCTGCTTCTTTGTTTCTTTTCTTTATTTTTCCTGTTACTGGAGATCATTTACCTCTACTGACCCGGAGGTCCTTCAGAATTTATTTTAATTAGCTATGTTCAATTTTTCACCTCTTAGAAATGTGATGAATACAAAATTGTGTATACTTCTTTAAATATATGAAATTATATTAAGTGAAGACACAGAATTCAATTCTATCCTGAAGGGTTTTTTTTTTTTTTTTCATTCTATGAACACCTAAAAAACGTGTTCACCTCTTTTAGAACCCATCCATTCATGAGAATTCTAGAATCCTATTAATTGCTTATATTCACCTCCCGCCACCCCAATAGTTATTTTGCTGCATACATGAAATCATAAAAGGAGTAGTTCATATACCCAAGACTAGGTAAGGATTTCAGTGACAGTAGTAATTTTAAATATCTTGTCTTCTGTCAAATTATATCATGTTTTTGCTCTGAAAATATAGTGACCGTACATGTAACTAAAGAGCTAGGAGTCACCGTGTCCATGATACTGAAAGGCATCCCACAAAGTCAGTGTTACTCCCAAAAAGTCATATGACTCCTCCAAGTCCTAAATTTTAGGATTAAGATAAGTCCGAAATCTTAAATCCTAAATCTTAGGGCTCTTTAAAACTATGATTCAATTTAGGACTACTACAAAGGGGTCCAGTCTGTCCTGAAACCTCTCAACAAACTCCATGTGTTTATATAGAACCTGACAATGGTTCCATTGTGCCAGGAACCAAAGAAAGTTAACTTCTCATACCACGAAGAGCAATGTCTCTACTCCTTTGGCCTGATGTATATGCACCCCATATCATGACAATACTTAGCTTACAGCAGTTCTTAGCAGGTATATGGTAGGCACATTTTATTCTTCCTTTTCCCTCCTTATACATACCTGCCTGCCCCTTTGAGAGAGATCAATATTGCCGCTCTCAATGGCAGCACTAGCTGCTGCTACTGCCATTTCTAATATTATTTTAAAGTCTCAATCTAGGCAAATAATAGGGAAAGCCTTCCAGTCTCTTCCTACAGTGAATCAGGGTGACAATATAGCAAAAGTGATGTTATGTGATGTCTGAGGCAAGGTCATAGAAAGCATTACTGCTCTTGCCTTGGTCTCTTGGATCACTCACTGTGGAGGAAGCCAGCTGCTATGCCTCCAGCAGAGCCGCGGAGAGGAACTGAGACCTTCTAACAATAGCCAGCACTAACTTATCAGCCACATTAGTGAGCCACCATGGAAGCAGATTCTTCCCAAGTGTATAGAGTCTCCTCTCCTTTCGAGACTTATGCAGAGCAACCTTCTTTTCTCTATTTGTATGTAGCCTAAAACAACCACCTCAGTTCTGAGTTTATATAACCGTACTCATTCAGCTGCCTGGAATGAGTTCCAGCCTGGGTCAGATATGTGCCCCTGTCCAGTTATTTGTGGCTTGAATTGGAGGTACATAGTACAGACAAGGCTGTGATACAAAGGAAGAAGGCAGTTCCCAGGGAAAGGTGTGTGAGCTGAGTAAGTCCTGCAGATGGAATCTACCGGTATTCATCCCGCTTCTCCCCTAGCACTAGTACTTCTCTTAGCATAGTATTCAGCACATTATAATCTAATTGCCTGCTTATTTTTAGATATCCACTCTATTCTATAGGCTCCTCAAGGGCAGGGACTTTGGCCTATTACATATGTATCCCCAGAATCTAGTATAGTACCTGGCACATAGTATGTAGTAAAAAAAAATATATCTGCAATAAACGAATAGTCCAAAAATTACCAGAATTTTTAGTTTGACATCTTATATATGAATTTATTTCAGAAAGTCCATTATCTCATGGGAATCCTAACACCATGAGATTTTAATAACAATTCAAGGGAATTTATTCAAGCTATACTGAAATAACATTGCATCTGACCAACTTTTAAAGGTAAGAAACTGTTTCCTGTTTCTTAAAGTAAAAGATAATTTATTTTTGTCAAATTAGTAGAGTTTATCCTCTTTTATTTAAAAAAATTATATGCAGCTCCGGTGGAACTATTTTAAGGGCTAAAGAGGTCATAATTTACATTAATGATTACAAAAGCCTAACCAATGTTGTAAATTATGTCTCTTAAATTTCTAGAGGCCAAACTTTGGATCTAAAGTTTATGCCACAATATTCTTGTGATACTTTTCCATGAAATTTCATGATTCCAATAATAAACACAAAATAAATATAAATTCTGTAAATTTGTTTTCATAATTTATTCTGGAGCTTATGAGATAAATTTTGTAAACACAAATATAAATATGCTTAAAATTCAGGTTTCTAAAATAGTTTTTAATGCTTGACAGAATATGATTACAAAGTAATGAATATTCATAATGGAAAATTTATAAAATATAGAAAGCATAAATATAAAACTAAAAATAGCTCTTAATCCCTTAATTTAGGAATAATTACTATAATATAAATTACTGTAAATAAAAATTAACTGCAGTATGAATATTTTCCCATCACCAAATATGTTTTACACATTATTGTTTAGTGATTATGTAGTATCATTTCATATTACTATTTGACAATTTATTTCATGAATATTCTATTGTAGGACATGTAGGTTCTTTCAAATTTCTGTCATAATAACATTTCAAAACATATCCTTGATGGTAAATATGTACATATTTTAAAAGACACATTTTTAATAAATATATTTTAAAGAATTTGGATCGTTTTTCTAAATTATCCTTCAGAAAGATGTATTGATTTAGAAGTCTAGCAGGAGTATTCAAAAATGCCTGTTTCCCCTAATCCTCGACAATCCAGAGTAATAGCCTTTTAAGAAATCTTTATCCATTTGATCTGCAAAAACTATTATCACTTTGTTCTGGGGATAGATCTGTACCTAATCAGAAGAGAGGACTGGAAATTAAAACCAGAGTTATATTTTCTAAATCTAACTTCTGTGAATGGAATTTCACTTATACTGAGCTTATTACTACAAACAGAAGAAAAGGAAAGTACTAAAAATGCTCTGTTTTTAGTTTATCATTTTTAGGAGTATAACAGTGTCTCTACAAAGATGATACTCTTCTGGACCACACATCTTCAGAAACCACACACTGTAATAGAAAGCATATAGACAGTAGAGATGTGCATATCAGTGCAGTAGATGAATGTTTAGAGTTTTAAAAAAAGTCATTTAAATACTAAACTAAAATGGTAATAATACATGTGGCAAGAATCAGAAAATAAATATTTTTGAATGCCTTATACCATAACTGGGGAAAACAGTTTTGTTTAAGGTTATAGAAGTAAAAATTTGCACTCTTGGTCCCCCAGTTTTTTAAATTATTGCCTGTAATAGGATAATGTTTTGTTTTCATGTCTTTCTTCATCCATAATTTCACTTCATTTTGGGGTCATTTTCATTTATGTGATCTCTTCATTTTTATTGTCTTTAGAGAATAAGTTTCCTATAATTTCAAGGTTAAATATGGCCCCGTATATAAATTGTTAAAATGTCGTTCATAGGTCACAAACACAGCTGTCAGTTTTCACTTTGGGAATTCTCTGGCTTGGTAGCCTGACCATGGGAACCTACAGAAGAAGGTGGGGAAAAGGCTGGAGGTAGTCAGAAAGGAAAGCAGCCTACTCACACACGCAGCTCCAAACCAAACCAGGAAGGGCCTGCCCTCTGTCTTCTCCCTGCACCTCATGACTGTGCGCTCAGTGCAACTACTAAAGCAGCAGCTCTCTTGATTCGAAGGACAAGGGCCTTGCTTTCTCTAAAGCCCCGATGTTCCTGCCAAGAGCTCCCATCTTCCCTCAGCCATGAAGAAGGTGAGCTCCTATATTGCTTTAGTTGGACCTCAGACACTTTTGAAAAGTTTTCGTGAATGTGGATTTCAGCTGGAAAGTAAGATGAATGGGCGTTACAATTAGAAAATATAGATGCATCTGTAGGGATTTTCCAGGCCATCATTTTCAGGGATATATTTCTGAAGGGGAATACATGTGCTGTTCAAGGTGTTTAATAGCAATAGATAGCATTCCCTTAGTGCTTTTATGTGCCAGAAGTGTGACATATTATTTCTACTCTTTTCAGTAATCCTGTGAGGCTGTTACTATTACTGACGTTTTATAGATAAGAAAACTGAGCTTCTGAAAAGTTAAATCATTGGCTAAAAGTCACAGAGCTATGAAATGCCAGAACCAAGATTTAAACCTAGGCCTGTCAGA
>NW_006442484.1:55793705-55816009 GCF_000325575.1 Pteropus alecto
ATTCCTAAGTTGGCAAGTGTTTGTTCTTACGTTTCTGGCTGTATGTGCAGGATCACTTTATTTTGTTCTCCAGCAATCAAAGGATTGATTACAGGATTTTTTCTTGCTAGTAATGTCTAACTGAGCTGAATCACAAACATTGCCTTGTCTTCTGTCACTATTCATAATTTGTTCATAGATCATTGATTCCTTGTTAGCATTATATCTGAGATATGTATTTTGAATGATCTTTTCAAGGCTTTTAGGAGGGTGCTAAAGGAGAGGTGGGGAAAGGTGTTTTATAGATAGCTTTAAATAGCTAACAAGTTATTACTTTATTTAAATATAAGTCATTCAGATTCTGCTGGTCCAAAAAAAAAAAAATTGCATTCAAAAGAAGTGAGAAGTAAGTTGAAAGAGTAAGTGACTAGAATAATAATCCATGAGAGGCACTAAATATAATTCCTTCAAATCACAGAAATTAAAAGGAATTTTTAATAATAAAAGCAAATATGATGGCAACTCCAGAGTTCAGAGGAACAGGGTGTATATAACATTATCTTGTGTTATGTCATATTCAAAGGTATTTATTACAGGAATTTGACCTTAGATAATTGGGGGAGCTGGTTAAGCAGGGTCTGTCAGGCTATCGTCTTCACATCTGATGTCAGAGCTCAAAGTCCACAAGAAGGCAGTTGGGCAGGAAAGATGGATATAATGTAGGAGGGAGCAAGAACCAGCTAGAACCCACAGTTTGAGATGGAGCCCACAGGATGAGCTGTAACCCACATCGGTTCTTGTAGACTTTGACCTCGGTGGTGTGGTGGTCCGCAGAAACTGGGTCTTTCTTCATATATCTAAACACCCACACCTGGCTCAGGAGTCAGAGAAGCAGAAGAAGAATCCAGCGGAAGGTGAAGCGGTTTCAGCAGTGGCTGCTATCCCACACAATGAGGAGAGCCAATAGAGAAGTGACAGCATGGTTGAGCTACAAAGCAGCTGCCGCTTCACTTCCACCCTTCACCTCTCCCTCAGGACTCTCTCTTGTGGCCCACCCTAACATACAGGAAAGGAAAAACCAAGAAATTGAGTTCGGTCTAGCCAGGTTGACGCATTACAAAGTTACAACATTAAATGAAAAGAACATTATATAGCACTGGGGGAAAAAAGGACAAAATATTATTGGCCACAATAAAATGAACTCTTCATGAGGCCAGTTAAGGTGTCTTCCAACACAGCACACAGCCATTCTCCGTAGGGGTCTGCTGTCTCCCTGCACTTTTTCTAGGTGTGAAGCTCAGATCACGTAGCCTTATTTCAAGAAGGTTGCTGCCTGCCTGTACGTTGGTCCAGAGGGCAAGGTTCTGGGCTTTTTTCTCTGCCAGTCTCGCTGTGCTAAAATCAGGGTGTTGGCAGGTCTGTGTTCCCTCTGAAGGCTCTAGGGAAGAATGCATTTCTTTGCCTTTTCTGGCTTCTAAAGATGGCTTACATTTCTTGGTTCATGTCCCTCTTCCATCTTCAAAGCTAGCAATGGCCAGTCAAGTCTTTTCATGTTATATACTTCTGACAGATTCTTCTGCCTCACTGTTCCACATTCAGAGACTTTTGTGGTTACATTTAAATCTCCTTGTTTAAGGTCAGCTGATGGATAACCATAATTCCATCTGCCATCTTCATTCCTCCTGACCGTATAACATTCACAGGGGTTAGCACATGGATGTCTTTGGAGGCCATTGTTCTGTCTACTACACCTTGGCATTCTTTTCATGGCCTAGGCTATTTGTAGACTAGAACTTAGGAGTAGAATTTTAGGCCCTTTGCTTTCCACTTTGCCACATGAGCACAAACTATTAATTGGGGCAAACACAAAAGGGGAGAAAGAAATACCATGAAAAATATCAGTTAACATTCAAAAATAATTTCCTGTCACCCAAACAGCGTTCTTTGTTTACGAGGACCAGCTATATGGCCATTCTTATCTCTCAACAAGACCTTACTGGGCAACAGTCCCAGTTCTCACAGTCTAGTGAAATGGCTGGATCCCTGTTACCCAAGGGGTAGATTTATTCATTCTCCCCAAATGCATTTTCCTGGGCACCTGTGTCTCCACCCAGAACAAAATCCTGCTCTTTTTTAAAACTCGCCACCCAGTTCTTCCTTCTCATTGCTCTTCTAACAACTTGCAACTGCCCTCCGCCTTCACTAAAGGCTGTAGCAAGCACCTCATTCAGTTTTCCTTTCTACCACAACTCTGGCAGTCACAAGAATACCATTCCATCAACACTATTTTTTATCATCTTCTCCTTCATTTATCTCAGGTGTTATGGAGAGACATTTATTACTTACTGAATAGACCTATGTTCTCCTTCAAATTTCCCAGCCCCTTTGCAAATAGATAGGGCCATATAACTACTTCTGGACAAAGGATTACAAGTTGAAATAACACATTTTGCCTCCAGACCAAAGGATTTAAGAACTTGGTACAATCTTCTCATTCCCTGCCTTATAAACCTGGAAGCTCTGTGTTGAAATGGCAGCATTTCAAAATAAAACAGCATTAATAATAAATCTGAGACTGGAGTCCATCTTTTAATGCAGAATAGCTTGTATTATCTAACTAATTTAACTACCATTCCCAGAGTCAAACTCTGGAACTCATCCCTGGAAAGTGTTTCACGTTGGAAACCACTTGTAAAAACTTCACATTCTTAGTTTATTTAGACTCTGATCTTTTTGGCTTGTTCACTTGGATCTATGACTACTTCACTTGTAACTTTCAGTTCATGGACCATTTATCTTAGTCTGTTGCAGCTGCTGTAACAAAATTCCGTAGGCTGGGTAGTTATAAACAACAGAAATTTATTTCTCACAGTTCTGGAAGCTAGAAATTCGAGATCGGGGTGCCGGCACAGTTGGGTGAGAGCCCTCTTCTGGGTTCATAGCCAGCATCCTCTCGCCATATCCTTACATGGTGGAAGGAGCTAGAGATCTCTCTGGAGCCTCTTTATAAGGGTGCTAATTCCATTCATGAGTACTCTACCCTCATGACTTAAGCACATCCTAAAGGCCTTACCTCCTAATACCATCATCTTTGGGGGTTAGGATTTCAAAGTATGAACTTTAGTGGGATACAAACATTCGGACCCTAGCACCATTCTACCCTCTTCCTGTTATCATCTCCTTCCTGTTTTTAGTTTCCTCCCTTATCCTGTCTATGTACCATAAACTGTCATTTTAGCTACTTTCCTGTCAATAATCTAACTTACCTTGTCTCATTGTCTTTTTGTAGCACCTGTATGTCAAAGCCCCAAGCCTGGCAAAACCCTACCTGGATGTATCCAGCTACCCACCTTCTCTGTGTTTGTACCCAGGCTGAAGAACACTAGTGAGAAAAATAATGTGAACTGGCAGATTTCTGAGCTGTTACCATTGCCTGGAAAGTCCGTGTGTCTTTATAGTCAATTCAGTCTTAAACTCTCATCTCCTCAAGCCTCAGTTCTCCTGTCTACCATATTACATGGGGCAGATAAACTCACTTACTACTTTACAAAGAAAATAACACACTGTCAGATAAGAACTACCACAACCTTTCAAAAATCAACTTTACAAACCTATCTGCATCTGCACCCATCCTGTCTTCCTTCCCTCTTGTTATAATAGTGTCGCCCTTGCGAGAGGCCAGTCCTGCCTCTGCCCTTAATCCCCATCCTCTTCCAGCTTCTCCGAAACTTCATGTTGGCAGTTGTCCTTCCTCTCTATAGTAACTTTGGTCTTTCTCTTTGGTGTCTTTCCCATTAGCAAATAAATAGTCTCACTCCACTCCTTCTTAAGGAAGTAAAAAGCCATCCTTAATATACTTCCCTCCAGCTGTTATTTTCTTGGCGCTTCTTTACCTCTGCCATTAAGTGATGGAATTCCTCAAGGTGCATCACAAACCCTGTTCTCTTTCCACTCTACCCTCTCTCTTCAGGAAATCTCATCTAGACCAAAAAAAAAAATTCCATTTTCTTTTTATTTCCAGCTCAGACTTATACTCTGGGTCCCCCACCCAAATAGCCTACTGCTTGCTTGATATCTCCACTGGGCTGTCTGATGCCTCAAACTCAACATGCCCCAAACTGAAGACGCATTTTCCACCAAATATGCACCATCTCCTTGTGCTCTCTATCTCATTAAATGCTGTTAACAACCACTCAGATACTCAGCCTAAGCACCTGGGTGTACTATTTGACTCAACTCTATCCTTTCCCCAGTTAGGTCTGTAAACAAGTATTAACTAAATTAATTACTTGAACATCTCTTAAGTTCATTCACTTTTATCTGTCCTCTCTGTCTGATTCAAGCCATCACCATCACCCCCACTGGACTACTACACACTTTCATTCACATCTACTCTTGATGCACTCCAATCCATTCACCACTCTGCATTATAAAAATGCCAACTTATCTTAAAATCTTTCAATAGCTGTCCATTTGCTGTGAAGAAAAACCCAGATTGTTAATATGATTTGCACGACTTTGTCTCACTCTTAAACTTCATCTCATGCCTCTCTTACCTCCCTTTTACCCTTCAGTTCTATAATACTTATAACTTCATAGGTGCTCCATAAATATTTTTTGAGTGAATGAATACATTTTTAAAAGTTTCTCAAATTTTCCATGTTATAACATGAGTTGATACAAAATAATTCTGTACTCTTCTTCTCTAAACACAGAATAAAATATGGCTAAAACTTCTTTAAGTATGTAGCTGAGCTTGAAACCAAGAGAGTCTACAAAGTATCAGAATTAAAGACAGGAGTCTATGTCTACGGCCATGTCACCCTGAACAAGCCTGATCCCATCTGATCCTGGAAGCTAAGCAGGGTCGGGCCTGGTTAGTACTTGCATGTCATACTGTTTTGGGGTTTTTAAATCTGTTTATTTCACTGAACAGAATCACTTGGCGATGGAGCCCTTTTCTTATTCATCTCTCTTCCTCTAGCACCTAGAAGATTTCCTGGCATAGTAAGTGCCAGAAATAAGTGCTTGGTCAAAGAATGAATGAGAACTGAATGAATGACAGAGAACTGATGCAAGATGCAGTAAGTAGGAACAATGAAACTTGATTGCAATATTCAAGTGTGACAAGATTAGTACCTAATCTATAAGCGTTTAAAACAATGGCAAAAGATTCAAGTGTACATGATGTTTCTTTTTATCAGGTATATAATATGAGCCATCATAACAAAGACGTAGACACGTCATACTAGAATTTAATTGTAATTTTATGCTTACATCTAACTGGCTTTATATACCTCTATGTTATTTGTTCTGAGGAGTCAAAATGGCACTGAGGGCCAAGGATATCTGGAAATTTCGTCATTGGAAATTGTCAGTTTATATATTCCAGATATATTCTCAGCCTTATAAAATTTATTCAGTTTACTTAGCTGTTTTAGTTCCTACCCTAGGAAAAGCTCCTTCCCACAGTTTAAACCATCTGTGCCATTACCTGGAACTACTCATCTTAATTCTAATTCTGATTGTCCAATATATGTTTGCCCTATCCTACCTCTGCTGACTTCTCTGTTCTTAATTGTTGTTTAGCTCTTGAACATTGGTAGTTAACAATTTTTTCTAGCTTCTCTCTTTATCACCTATTTTCTATACTCCTAGATGATTCTGAATTTAGCAGCCATGTGGTCTTTATCTCTTGGATCCAGATTCTTGTCTGAGCAAGTCCTAGTTATAGTACAACTGAAGTACCTTGTTGAACTACAACCAGTTCAACAAAATGCTTTTAAGTGACTATATTCTTTGTCTCTGTTGCCAAAAAAAATATGTACTAATAGTTTCTTAAAACATGTTTTCTTGTTAGGATTTAGAGCAGACAATTGTCTAGCAACTCAAAGAGGTATGTTTTTTGTTGTGGTAATGTTAAGTGGTGACCATTACCGCGGAACAGCTTAAATTCACCCAACTGAGAAGATTCTATTCCTAGATCCTACTATTCTGCCAGCAAGAAACATAAGCTGGAGAGGGACGAGTTGAAATTAGAGACTGCTAAGTAATCTTTGGCAACCGTGTGGGCCACTTCTAGGTGTACTGAAGAGAAGGGCCATATTTATATGGAATAATGTTCTTTTTACTCAAATATTTATGCTATTATGTTTCTGTGTTCTATATCACCTGCTTATTGTTCAATATCTAAAATGTGAGAGGCAGGATGATATAGTGGAAAGAGCATTCAAACTGACATGGGTTCTAACTGAGTCTGTCATTTACTAGTTGTGTGACCTTTGACAAGTCACCAGATTTCTCTGAGACCATGTCTTCTTCTGTAAAATGGGAAGAATAATACTTACTTCACTGAGTTGTTACGGTAATAAATAAAAAAGACACATAAAGTGTCTGACAGAACATCTGGCATAAAATAGGCAATTATTTAAATAAAGTTTTCATTAAAGTTTTTCTATTATTTGTTTTTTGTCTTCTCATTCATCCCCCTGTACTTGGCCTTGGGACTTCGAGTTGGAGGAGGAAATGAAGTGGATTTTTTTTTATTTAGTTTGAGAAATATGGAATTAGGCTGGTTTGCCAATAAGAGTAGGCTATTTAGATGAGTCTACTTGATTTCAGGATGATGTCCAGCCTCATCCTTCACCAGCCTGAGTACTGCTTGTTCCAGAAGTACATTGCTGAAAGAGAAGAGTCATACAGAGTTAGGCATGGGTGTCTCAAAAAAGCAATGCCAGGACACAGTTTTGGAAACATGGTCTAATAGTCATCCAATAACGTTTACTAGTAGTCTGTGCAAAGAAACTCAATGAGACGATGTGAGGTGATACAAAAGAACATATCAAAATGAATTTTACATCATCAAATATAGTTATGTCCGGATTAGACCTTAAAGGCTATTAAGTATTATTAAAGATTAGAGACCAGTTCCTTCATTTTATGGATGAAGAGATGGGAACTTGGAGAAGTTAGGCAACTTGCCCAAGTAAACAAAACTAGCTCTCTTTACTGATAATGTAATACATTTGCCACTAAACTCTTCTGGTGACACAGTTTTTGTTCCATATAGAAATTTAGGGAGAGGCTGTCCAAATTTTACATAAGGACAACTCAAAAAGATATATTAACCTGTATAATTGCTTCCAGCTACATAAAGCTAAATTTACTATTATAAAAAATTTCCCATATAAGTGTTTGGAAAGACCACAAGCTTTCTCCTATGATTTAGCTGGGAATTATTCTTGGTGCCTAAATAGTAACCCTTCCCTGTAAAATATTGATATTCCTTGAAGGAAACTGAAGCGAATGAAATGAGTGGATTCAGGGGGTCGAATCAGGGGAGGTCTCAAACGAGATGTTTATCTTGGCGGCCTGGATAGGAAACCCATAACAAATGTCTAGAAATGGTCTATTTGGATCAGAAAGAGAATGGAAGATCAAGAAGTTAGACTAGAGAGCAAGGGCTGGAGCAAATAGCGGAGGCTGTGTTGCCTGTTTGCGGTTTTTTTCTTCTGAACTCCTTAGGAGTCTTAACAAAATTCCATGAAGGCCTCACTTTAGAATAAAGGAGAAGAAAATATTTTCTTCTAAAAAACCTTAAACATAAAATTCCAACTCTCAAAAAAAAAAAAAAAAAGAGGCCTCATAGGGCGACTGGAACTCTCACTAAAATTTGCCTCACTTTCTCAAGAGCTTACCGAAGAAGGGCAAAGCCCAGACGTCCCTCTCAAATTCTTTCGTGGCATTTCTGCTTCCTTCAGTTTTTGATTACTTCATAGGTACTGGATTATAATGTTGTAGGAGGTTATAATTTTGTCTTTACAATATCCTTGACCTAACTGTGAAATTGTATTTCCTGCCTTTCACGTCTGATTGATGTGCATGTATTATAATGCCAGGGCCAGGGAAACATGTAGGTGTATTGTGAGATATAGGTAAACCAGTCAGAGTTAGAGTCATAGGGCAGCAAACTAGGGGCGAGGGAGTTTGTGGTAACCAGGCGGTCCAGCCGGTGTGAATGTTGTCTAGGTTTCACCAGCCTGTATGTATAGCATTCATTTGTACTGCCGACGGTACAATGCCCGTGGCACGCAGCCTGCCTTTGGCCTCTACGCTATTTTCTCATGTTTTTTTTTCTGACCGTGTCCCAAGAATTGTCACACAGGCTCCTACCTCATTAGGCCTCTGTGCCACCACCTCTGTTGACAATGGTCTCACGATATCCCCCAGCATGGAGTAGGCAGTTTCATTTCCAGAAATTTAACAGATGCTCCGCTGGGAGGTTTCTCCACCACACCCCAGCTGCCAGAGAGAGGACCCTTCTCCACTCGGCCACTCTGTCCTGAAAAGACCAGATCTTTCTTTCCACACTCCGATGCCTAAATAATCACCAGGCCATGAGGACAAAAATAATCCCCACTGCCAGCTAAGGTATCTTCCTAAGTCCCTGTTATCTTTCCCAGGACCTGTCTCTTTCTAGAGTTCTGAAAATAGGACTGTCTGTTTTCTTCTGAAGAAACTGTAACTTCAAGGTGTGGACTTGCCCTGTGAACCTCATGGAATATTATAACAAAATGCAGTAGCTCAACATCAGAAAACTTGGTTCGTTTAGATATCCATGGTACTACATAGAGAGGGTATAATTGACTTAGGGCAGTGGCTTTCAAAGGTAAGTATACATCAGGATCACCTGGAATTTCTCTTAAAACAGATTTCTGGACTCCCTACTTCAGAGTTTTTGATTCAATAGGTCTGGTGTAGAACACGAGAATTTGAATTTTTCCAAATTCTCATGTGATACTGATGCTGCTGGCCCAAGAACCAGCTTTTGAAAACCACTGATCTAAGTTATGATGAAATCTAGAGAAAGTCACAACAAAATACAGGAGCCCAACATCAGAATGTCTGGGTCACTCTGTCAGACGATACTCGCAAAAGTTTCACATAATGAGAGTATATTTGGCCAACGAAAAATTTTTTTTTCAATAAGATGAAAATTACTTTTATCTTAAAAATTAATGACATTCAGATAAAACATCACATTATGAGATGGCAAGTCACCTAGAAAACTGCCGAGCATTCCCATGGCATCACAGTATTCAAATTTTCACAGAATAAAGAGCATTGTTTTTCAGACCCATATAAAACAGTGAACTTGCATTCTGCTGTTAACACTGGTATTTCTCCTTGGACATCAAGGAAGGAATTTTTTTTTTTCTTTAAAGGTTTTTAATTCCTTTAAATCCTATATTTGCCCAGACTCTGCTCAAATGTAAGTTGAAGTCAAAGTTACAATAAAGAGAATTGATAATAACATTAAATAAGATGAACAAATACAGTAGTGGATAATGTAATAACATAATTAGAAAAATAGCAGTTTATTTCCTTCTCATATAGAATGACTATGTACTTAAATAGCATCACTTTTTATTATGATAGATTCACGTGGTCTCAAGAATGATCTAGAAATTATAATCGGTGATGTTTAGGAAGATAAAATTGGGGAATGAAATGCTTCTGGCCATGTCTTATAGCTGTTAGCGGATGGTGGCACTTTCTTCTGCTGTGTATACCATCTCTGAGAACCATTTTTAGCCTCTGCTACACACATGTAAGTCTACCTAAGGACAAGATTAAGAATGTAGGGCACACTGATTGAGACAGAGAGCTTTCACTGTGCCCCAGATGCTAACTATTAGAGCACTTAGAAACTCAAAGACAGGATGCAAAATCAGAACAACTTCTTTATGACTCCTAAAGATAGTTGGTCAAGAACTGGAAAGCATGATTCTAATTCTGTGCTAAGAGCAGATGATTTGGGCCTCCAAGGGAGCAGAGAACCCCTCAGAGCCCGGAAAAAAAGGTCTGATCTGTGTGTGGGCATATCAAGGAGTTTGGTAACAGCAAGGAGATTACAAATTGAGGGATGAATGGGATCTGCGAGGTGACCCCGTTATCTCATCAAAATGCCTACTTTGAAAACAAAACAAAACAAAACAGATGCTGATTTGGAGCCTGCTGCTTTGCTTCTTTCCACCCCAGAAATGAAATCAGATTCCTTCTCATGGCTGAGTCCCATTACTGGTAATCGAATTACTGAGTAGTACATCATCTCAAATAGAAGATTGAGCCTGAGAGTGCCCAGTGTCCATTAGCCATCAAGTGATATTGCATTAATAAACTCAAGTAGAAGTATAACATTACACCGTAAATGCATTTGGAAGAGTTTTATTATCATTCTAACTTAGTGAGTGTGCCAGCATCATCTCTTTCAACCTTAGGTAAACTAAGCTAGGTATTTAGAGAGATTAAGTCTTTCAGGATGACCCTAGGTTACCATTTGTGCAGGCAGTAAAAGCCTCCCTGGGTCTTTAATGTTTGTCCTTAAAATAGAAACACATCTTGATCAAGAAATAGAGTTCATACTAGGAACGTGTATATGTGTGTAAATGCACACACATACATATCCTAAAAAATACATAGTATAGTTTTCTGTTTATAAATTTTACATAAATTGTATCAATTTGGTTCTTTTTATCTTTTTCACTCAATATTATGTTTTTATATTTTATGTTCCTATATTTAGAATAACTTAATTCTTCTCACTTCTGCATGAGTCATCATTCCAATCATAAACATGCTACATAACTCCATTTATTTAAGACTTATTTGTAACCTTTAGTAGAATTTTGTAACCTTATTTGTAACCTTTAAACATTTTTCTCGTATAGTCATTGTTGATTTATGGATGGAGAATTATGAATGTTTTTAATACTTTTGTGATATCTAATTTTCTAATTGTTGGAAAGAGGAACACTACAAACCTTTATATGTTAATGCCGTAATCTACTTCTTATTTCTTCCTATTTATTTACTTTTGGGCTTGTCTTCTATTGACCAGGAGCATCTTTATGCTGTTCCTGAATGTAAAGGAAATGCTTCTAAAGTTTTTCCATTAATATGATTCTTGCTGTAGCTTTAACAAATTAAGGGAATTTCCTTCCCTTCCTTGTTTTCTTGAGAGCTTTTTATCATATATAGTTGTTGGACTTTATCATATTCTTTTTGTACATCTATCAAGTTGGTCATATGCCTTCCCCTCTTTAGAGCATACCTTCCTGATATGACCCTATTAATCAAGATGTATTGTTGTTATCGTTGTTACTATTTATAGCATGTTGGATTCAATTACTTAATATTTTTAAGTATAGTATTTTGCATCTATGTTTATGTGAAAATGGCCCCAAATTTCCTTTTCTTATCTTATCAGATCTAGTGTGAAGACCATACTAGCATTATAAAATTAATTGAATAGATTTCCCACTAATTAGAGATTTTGAGTTTCTTGTGGACCTTACCCATAGAATAGTTTACATTTAGCCAATTTTAAAAAGTATTTTTAAAAATAATTGATTAGATTTCCTTATTAACTATTGGTCTATTCAAATTTTCTTTCATTTTGGGCAATTTTGAGATTTTGATTTCTTCCAATTTTTTTTCATTTCATCAAGTTTTCAAATTTATAAACTTATAGTAGTTCATAGTACTCTTTCATGATTAAAAAGATCTGGGTTTTTTCTGGGCTATTTTCACTTTTTTGTTCCATGTATTATTTATTTATATCCTCTTCCTTTTTTTCTTAATAAGCCTTTTTATTTAGTTCTAAATATTTTGAAATTTTCTTCATGATGTTCCCCTTATCAGTTATTGAGGGAGGGACAACCCAATCAATAGAATGGGCGAGAGTCTCACACAAGACATTCAACATATATATATGTGTATATACATATATACACATAAGGATGCATAAATACATAAACATGAGTGTATGTACATATTCACACATATATCTATTCAGATGGTATTATGTTTTATGCAGTCAATTTTATTTATAATTTATTTATTTTACCCATATATTTATTTATTTCCACTTGATTCTCTCTTGCATCCCCAGATCTCCAACTAGGATCATTTTCTTGCTGCATTTAGAATGGGCCTTTTGGTGACCAGTTCTCTCGGGGGTTTTTTTGGCACAAAATGTCTTTATTTAAACTTTATTTTGAGGACAATTTCATTGGTTTTAGAATTCTTTTTCTAGCATTTGAAAGCTATCATTCCACTGTCTTTTGGCTTCATTTTTTTTTTTTTTTCCTGTTGAGAAAGGAGCTGTGAGTTATGTTGTATTGTATGTGTAGGTAATCTGTTTTTAAGAGTTTTCTCTTTGTCTTAGCTTGTTTTAGCGGTTTTATAATTATATGCCTCAGTGTGCTTCCTTTATATTTATTCTGCTTGCAGTTCATTTTTCTTTTGAATCTGTGGCTTGTTATCATTTTTGAAAAATTACCAGCCACCATCTCTTCAAATGTTGCTTCTGTCTCACTTACTCTTGTCTCTTTTGAAACTCCAATTACATGAATATCGGACTGTCTCACTGCAATTTGTCTTTTATACTGTTTTCTCTATTTCTCATCCTATCTCTGTCCTTCAATTTGGATATTTTCTCGTGATCTGCATTCTAGTTCATTACTTCTCTCTTGAGCTGTGCCTAATCTGCCTTGAAAACAATCCATTGAGTTAGAATTTCAATTATTACACTTTCAAGTTCTGGATTTTCTGTTTAGCTTTTTTGCAGTTTCTAGCTCCCTGTCAAAATTCTAGATCTTGTTTGTGACTTCCTCGAAAACATTAAGTGTTAAGTACTCAATCTGCTAATATCTGTATCTTCGTGTGTCTCTTTCTGTTATCTATTGCTTTTCTTACTATTTTAGCGTGTATCCTAGTATTCCTACTGTTTTTAAATTGAGTGCTAGAATTGAATATGACAAATTGTAGAAATATTTTGAGGGCCACAACAAGGCTATTATTTCCTTCTAAGAGGATTTATTCTTGCAGGCAGGTATCTAGGAGCACTAGTGATCCCAGATTATTTTAATTCAGTCCAGTTATTAAAGTGATTTGAAGCTTAATGTTCTATTCTAACTCACCCTTATTCTTAGACTGTAGCATTTTGGAATGCCTGGTCCCACATTACCACTTAATTGGACCTGAACTCCAGTTTTCGGCCTGCTAAACCCTGTGGGTCTGGAAAGCTCAGTTCAGCTTTTAGCCTATCAGATGATTCTTCATGAATCAATAGAGGTCTCAAATACCGGGTTTCCTATCTTTTTCTTTCTTCTCCTGGACGTTGGCCCTGTAATTATTCATAGGCTCTCTGGTACCAGCTTTTCTAGTTGTGCTCAGCATGGGCATTGTTTGGAATAACCATGTTCGCCATTACAGGAACTATAATTTTTAAACCTTGAAAGACATTATTACTATGCTCTTATAAAACACATTATTTAAATAGATTTTCCTACATATTTATCATTTTCTACATTTTTAATTTCTTCTATAGATGCTCAGAATTTTTTTACTGTGAGTATATTGGTAGTAAATGCTTTTACCTTTTATTAAATTTACTGGGGGTGACATTGGTTAATAAAATTATATAGGTTTCAAGTATACAATTCAATAATACATCATATGTATATTGCATTGTGCGTTCACCACCCAAAGTCAGATTTCCTTCCATCACCATATATTTGATCCCCTTTACCCTTATCTACCTCTCCCCTTCCCCCTTTCCCTCTGGTAACCACTAAACTGTTGTCTATGTCTATCAGTTTTTGTTTGTCTTGTTCATTTGTTGCTTTCAATTTTATATCCCACATATAAGTGAAATCATATGGTTCTCAACTTTTTCTGTCTGGCTTATTTCACTTAACATGATAATCTCAAGATCCATCCATGTTATTGCACATTTTGTCATTAGCTATCTTTATTTTGCCTTTATTCTTGAGAAGTATAGTTTCTGAAACCAATTTGACATTTTTTTTCAGGACAACAAAAATACCATTCTACTTATTTTAAGCTTTCATTGGTACTGTACAGAAATCGGCTATAAGTTTGCCTATTGGTTATTTGGGTTTCTTGAATTTATAGAATGGTGTCTTTCATAAATTCAGTAAAATTCTCAGCCATTATCTTTTAAGTATTGATCTTTCTTCTTTCCTTCTGAGACTCCAATTAATTACGTTAGGTCTTTTTATTCTCTATGTCAAACATATCACCCTTCTATATATTCTATCTTTTTATCCCCCAGTAATACATTCTGGATATTTTCTTTGTACTTATCTTCCAATATACCAATTCTCTCTTCAGCTGTATATAATCTACTATTCAACCTATGCACTGAGTTCTTAATTTGAGACATTGTGTTTTTCTATACTAGAGATTTTATTTGCTTCCTTTTGATCTATCATATTTTATAGGTTCGTCAACTATGCAGACTTTTACCCAAAAATTTGCCTTTCATTTATTTCAGCATAGTCTATGGCTATAAAATAATTCTGTTATTTGAAGGTTTACGGATTATTTTTCTTTTGTCTATCGCTTTTTCTTTTGTCTGTTTTTCCTCAGTTCTTGCTTGTAGCGTTTTGTTTATTAACTTGGTTATCTTTGGCTTCCTTGTAGCCACTGTACTTAAGGAAAAATATACAGGAATATTCTGAGATCTAGGGTAAACTTTCCTTTTTCCAGAGAGGTTTTGAATTGACTTCTGCCAGATACCTAGGTACATTAATTATGCTATCATAACCAGGCCACCTTAATCTAAGTTTAAGACTTAAGGCCCCTGAGTCTACCTCAGTGTTGGATATGTATACTGTAATAAAATATAAGTGCTACTTCATTTCTAGTTAACCCTTAGTCTCAGAGTGTAACTCTTTGAGATCCCAGCTTATTGTGGAAAGTATCTGGTATTAGAGTCTCCTCAGCTTGTGTTACTCTGGGCTTTTTACTTTTTTTTCTTTTTCTCTATCTCCTCATTCAAATGAAGTTATTAAACTGAGAGTTCAAATTTAATGGGATTGGCAAACACCTTCAGGCCAGTAGAGGACTCTGTATTGTCTTACCTCTTTAGGTTTCTCTGTCCCCTTCAGGCTTCACCTGGTAATTTCTTACAATCTTGTCAGCTCTTCGTTAATTTTAAAAAGATTTTAAAAAATTATTTATCCATTATATTTAGTTTTTTTTCAACAGAAGGATTCATTCAGATAATGTAGTTTGCTATAACAAAAAAAAAAGAAAGAAAAAAAAAGGAGGAGGAAGAGGGGGAGAAGGGGGAAAGAATAGAAGTTTCTTGTTTTCAGTTCTAATTTTACTGCATAAAGTCAGAGCATATAGATTGTGTGTCAAGTCTTGGAAGTCTTTAAAGTTTAAAGAACATAGTACTGTATCTCCTAAACCTAATAATTTGAACCCATTTACAATGATTATCATTATAATTATTGCTGCCATCTATTGGCTCATTTTTTTTTTTTTTATTCTAGCCGTTGTCGAAGTCACCACCTGCATATAGGTATAACCTGACAGCACATTGTCTCAGATGTACTATGGATCTCTTGCTTTCTACTCCAGGGCTTCTCTACCACTACTGCTTGGGGCCTTACAGGAACCTCTCACCCATTGTGACATAGGGGCAAACCAAAAAGTGCAGATGAATTAACAACCGTGGGTGACTCTTGGTCAGTAAAGCATAGGAGCTGGGGGACGAATATTGCTCTATTCTATTCTTTAGGTAGGTAATTTTGAAATGCATTCTGCATGGCTCCCCAGAAGACTCTAGTGGATTGAGCCCCTGTTATCAATTTAATAACAAAGGCTTAAATTGGCTTTCTCGGTTTCACTATTGCCAGTTCCCTACTCCTGTTCCTTGGGATTGTTTTCTGAAGTAAACCGCGTGCAAACAAGACCTTGATTCAGGCTCTCTCCTTTGAGGAAAGCTGGGAAAACACACGATGCTTTCTTCCTACCATTTATTGGATAATCAAATTTGCTTCTGCTGTTTTGAAATTTATTCGTTCTACTTTTATTCTCCTGGAAGTTACCCCTAAGTTATTGAACGAGGGGCACTATCTAAAGCTTATCCATATCTCATTCTTTTCCCCAAACAAACCAATAATCTTAACAAGTTCTTAACACACTTTGACATGCATCTGTATACCTCAAATTCCTATTTGTATCATTTAGCATTTTAGTTCCAGATTCATATTGATCAAGTGTGTTTATTTGTAGTAATCACTCATTTAAACAATACTGAGGTACACAGTTCTTTACTTGTTGGCACATATTTCACTGCCTGGATTATCTCTCTTTTCCTGGAGTATAGCCTATAATTTCAAAGAGGATGTATGATAAACTTTCTGTAATACTTAGTTGTAATATTTAAATTATAGTTAAACTGAAATGTCTCTAGGTTTAAATGCATTTTCCTTCCAAAATTTGAAAATTTAACTCTAATGTCTTCTTCTAACCAGTATTGCTGTTGAAAAGTCTAATGCCTATCTGATCCTTATTTTTTAAAGGTGATTTTTAATATCCTTTTTTTTATTATTTTTTATTTTTGCCTCTGGAAGCCTTTAGAATTTTCTATGTCTTTGATATTGTTAAATTTTTTATAATTTGTTCAAATTTATCTTTACTTCAAAATATGTTATGTTCTTTAGATATCTAATTATTTTTCCCTTTAAGCTCTTCTTCATTTTTTGGCACAATAGATTGGTTTGGTTAGTGAAATTTACTCGAACAAAAGCCTAAGCCTTGGCTTATGTTTCTCATATGGAGAGTGTGTGTGTGTGTGTGTGTGTGTGTGTGTGTGTGTGTACATGTGCATGCATGTGTACGAGGGCAGCAGAGAAAAGAAAAGAGAAGAGATAGAAAGAGATGAAATGGAGAGGAGAGGAGAAGACAGGAAAGGAGAGAAGAGGTACACGTGCACCTTAATCTGGGTTCCATTATTTATTTCTTATTTTCCCTTTCAGTGGTCCACTTCTTCCTGGGGATATTCTCAATTTCTCCACTGTTTATGTCTCAGAACAAATAGATTTATTTTTTATTTCCTTTTCGGTCAGGGAGTGAGAAAAAAGGGAAATGCTCACTACATCCTCTGACTCTCCACTCCAGCTAGATCCAGGCTCTCTCCTATTTTCATATGGCTACTCCTAGTTGATACTCTTGCTTTCCATAGCCATGAGATCAATGTAATGGTCGATGTTCTAGATGTGTGTGTGTGTGTGTGTGTCTGTCTGTCTGTCTGTCTGTGTATGTCTGTCTTTGTGTGTGTGTGTGTGTGTGTTAAAGCACACCAAGTGTCCTGTTTTTGCAGAGCTCTGATTTCTACACAAAACTGCAAGCCTTTAACGCGGGTCAGACTTCTAACATTAAATAGATGAGGTATATTCTAGTTCAGCTTACTATGATTGCAACTCCAGGTTTAGGTTCCCACAGGAAAATGAGGAAAAGAACTTGCCTTTAGCACTCTCTCCCTCAGTCTGTATCCCAGTTGTGGCCCTCTGGCCCTTCATCTTTACCACCATTTTCTCTCTACATTGGGACTTAATCTACCTTCTGATTTCTAAGGACCACACACAGCATTTGTTGGCATTTCTGAACGTGCCTCTGGGTTTCATAAATTTTTTCCTCTCTCTTCTGGCCTGCTCAGATTGAATATGAGGTGGGAGCCCAAAGCCTGGACTTAATTTCCCATCTGATAGAACTGGTTTCGCTTTATTCTTAAACTCTCATGTGGCTATTTAACTTTGAGTGTATGTAGGCGGATTAATTTTTCCCCCCAGGATGCTAGGCCTAGTCTATAAGCAAATTCCAAAACTAGTTTACTATAGAAGTAACACCTCAAGCTGGTGAGAGGCAGTGGGGTGTAATGGTTAAGGTTGTGGGTATGAGGTCAGATAACCAGGGCTCAAATCCGAGATCTTGAGGTACACTAATAATGTGACTAAATTAGTTACAGTTTTCTAATCTCTAAGATACAAGTGGCTAACACAGATCTTTTCCCCCTATTATTTTTCTTTAACAAGTAAGCTCCATTATGGACCTTACATTTCACAAAGGTGGCAATCAGGTGGCAAGGGATAGTGATGTTAAAATATAGTGCCCATCTTTTTTTAAAGAAGTACAAAATCATAAATACAAAATTATATACAGGGCCTTGGAAGGGGCCTACCTATGCAAGTGAGCACCCCTGCCACTTAAGATTCATTAGTTTTACTCTAAATTTCCTCTGCTATAATATGAGTGATGTGGAATTTATTTTCATGTTATTCTATAGTGATATTGGGAAGTATTTACTTAATATAGTCCCTGGAAGATAGAAAATGTGCAATCAGGGTTAGCTTTTATTATTCTTGGAGGAAAAAAATAGGGTTCTGTGTTGAAATAAGTGTGGAAACACAGTAATTCAAGTGTGCAGATAACTTGTAGCTTCTTTACTTTGTAGCTGAACTGTTCTTCCCATGCTCACCATCAGCTGCTGAGAAAAACAAAACAAAAAATCTGGAGGAAAAAAGCCAATGTTCAATCCATTTTAAAGTTCTATCCAGTATTTTAAATAGTTCTTTTAGCTAGTGCTCAGGTTCTCCTGCATAAAATACCGAGTCTCTTAATCTGTCCTCTTTCCTTCTCCAAAAGGGCCAGCTATCTGGGGAGAGAGGTATGTGGCTTATATGATCTGAAGGCAGAGGGCCAACAAAACCTGGGGTCCTCAGTGCTCTACCTTTGCTGCCTCTTTGCATGCGGGGCAACATCCCCTGTCAGCCTGGTGGCCGAAAGAAGCTGCTGGTCCCTTTGGCTTGGCCAAAGCCTCTTGGCTTAGTGACAGCTCCTGTATATTAACACAAATAAGAAAAGTAGCTGTGATGCAAAAGAAGATGTCCCAGAGGAATTTTTTAAGTTTTAGCAAAAAACATTTCTAAAGTCATGGAACAATTGTAATTTTTCCCATTGATTATTGATTATTAAGATCTCTTTGTATAGTTTCAGCTTACACATCATTTTTACAGTCCTGCACTACCAAGTAAAGGGAGGACTGTCTATGCAATTAAAGAATTTAACTTACAGGTTTTTTTGGCAGACAAAACAAAACAGTACATGACAAGCACTGACTACGAGGTCTGACATGTATTAGGCTCTAAATGAATATTGTCTGTTCTGTGTGATGATTACCAGTTGCTTTATCTTTTAGGAATTTGGGAGAGTTGATATGGTTATACATGACTTTTAAAATTATAACTGTAAGCTTTATTGTTGTTGAAAATTATTTTTAAAAAAAATATTCCAAACTAAATATCTAAGCATTTCCTCTAGAAAAATTTGTTATAACTATCTACTTCACTCCAAAACATCCAAAAAACTTGAGTCATTCTTAGAACAGAAACGCATTTATGGCACTTTCATTAGAAAAGTATACAAAAGGATTCCAATGTATTACAAATAAAACACAATTATTTTATTTGGTTATTTTATTATTCTATCTCTGGGCTTTTCTTTTAAAAATAAAAATTGTCATGCTCCTTTAAAAATATGCCTTTAGGGATTATAGAATGAATATTACATGAAGATCATTTGGAGAACCACTAGTGGAAATGCCTACAATGATTACAGAAAGATAGACTTGAAAGAATCAGGACAGCAAAAACGCTTTCTATATGGGGGTCTTAGGACCCATAAAAGGCGATGGAAACAAAGAGAAAGATATTATGTACTTGTTATTTAACCGTTGATCCTATATTGAAACTTAGAGGCTTAAAATTCTCAAGGAATGACTTATTTTATTTCATTTTATTTCATTTTTTGGCTACATGTTCATGTGCTTTGTAATGGAAGAAAGCTTTTAAGAGGCTGCCTGCTGAGGAGTGAGAACTTTTTGACAATTTGTGTTATTGCTCTTGAAAAACAATGTACCTGCTATGGAATCTAGGTAGGCTGCTGAACTGATTGATAAACTGAGTGTGGCTTGTATCAATTCTTGTCACAAGAGATAAGTAGTACGTGTTTAACCATTAAAATGGTCAACTGCTTTTGAACAGATGTTCTTAAAGAAGTGATTGAGCTAAGACTGCAACCTAGTGGTGAGTCTGTTATTGAAAAAAAAAGTAGCTGCATTTATTCTAGGTCCTTGATAATGCTGCATGTGAATTCAGAGTGAGAATAAATACACAGGAGCAGTGTGTTTATGACCTTCTTGCAAAGACTGATCTTCTAGTCTTATTTAAGTGGACCAAATATGGAGGAAGGAAGACTGTAATTGGATCCTTGAAGCTCTTCATTTTATATATCATTTTTTTGCTTCGTCTGAAGCTTCTGCTCACTTCTCTTACTTTCTTTGTCCCTTTAAAGATGAAGACTTTGGCAAAACCTCTATAGTTTCTCTCTTCACAGTAGTTGGACTGATTTCTTTTATTTATTTGTTTAATCAGTTCCACTTTTACTTGCTTTTATTTTTGTGATTAGAGTGATTCAGATCATACTATTTTTTTAATCCAAGTTAATTTTATGTAACATGATTCTAAATATCATTCTCATTATTCTTTGACTCAACAATGGTGTTCAGCAATTTAAAGTTTGATGTAGCTTTTATTTCTTAGAATTGTGTATGACTAATTGTATCGATTGCTATTTCATAGAATATTGTATTAATATGGAAAAATTTACCGACAGTTATATTCAGGCTTTGTTCTTGTTATCTTACACAATATATAGAATATCCAAGAAAAATCTCTGTAAAAGAATTTTAATCTCTTAATTATTATACATCTTAATCTAATTTTTAAAGTCTACTTGTATCTTATCCCAATTTTCCTCACTCGTCATCAGTCCTTTATAAGCATATACTTAAAATTAGTTTAATCGTTTTTTCTTAATTTTATTATCAGATCATCTTTGTTCCCTAACACTCTAATTTTTAGTTAGCTATATTAACTTTCCTTTTATATAATTTTATTTTACCTACAAAACTTTATCTATGACTTTTTCCCCCCTCTGTTTGCTCTTACTAAATCTTTTTTCTCTGGCAAAGCTTGGTATTTGGGTGCGAAGTCTGGTTAGCCTACACACAGTAAAATCAGTCTTGTGCCTTCATTAGGGTTATCAAAAGATAACACCATTAACTTTTAAATCCTTTCTCCACCTCAAGTCTTCCACATTTAATTCAAGTGCATTTTCAGCAAATGTCTTACTTCTTTCAAATTTATATGCTCCTAAATTTTGGAGTATGTGAATCCATAGGCCAAGGCAGGTAACTCATGACTACAGTCCCACTGCAGAATACCCATCTCTGTCAGTGAAATGTAGGCTTCTACATAATGCAGAGGATTTTTTATCTCTAACGTCACCCTAATGAAACTGTTTTGGATTTTCTTTTGCTCTTTTTTTTATTAATGTATTTTTTTAATTGAAGAAATGATTTAAATTTTTTTCTCCCATCTACCTCCCCCTTCCCCCCTCACCCCTCTGATAACTAGTCCATTGTCCATGTCCATGTTTGTTTGTCCTATTCATTTGTTGCTTTTAGGTTTATATCCCACATATAAGTGATATCATGTGATTTTCAACTTTTTCTGTCTGGCTTATTTCACTTAGTATGATTATTTCAAGGTCCATCCATGTTGTTGCAAATGGCAATATTTCATCTCTTCTTATGGCTGTGGTACATTGTATATATGTATGTACCACAGTTTCTTTAGCCAATCATCTATCGTAGGACATTCCAGTTGCTTCCATGTCCTGGCCACTGTGAATAATGCTGCTATGAACATTAGTATACAAATATCTTTTTGGATATGGGTTTTCAGGTCTTTGGGATAAATACCCAGTAGAGGGATTGCTGGTAGATCAATTCTTAGTTTTTGAGGAACCTCCATACTGTTTACCATAGTGGCTGTACCAATTTGCAGTCCCACCAGCAGTGTATGAGGGTTCCTTTTTCTCCACATCCTCTCCAGCATTTGTTATTACTTGTCCTGTTGATTATAGTTATTCTAACAGGTGTGAGATGGTATCTCATTGTGGTTTTGATTTGCATTTTCCTAATAGCTAGCAGTACTGAGCATCTTTTCAAAGATGTTGGCCATTTGTATGTCCTTTAGGGAGAAGTGTCTGTTCAGGTCCTCTGCCCATTTTTTGATTGGATAGTTTGTTGTTTTTTTTGTTGTTGTTATTGAATCGTATGAGTTCTTTGTATATTTTGGATATTAGGCCCTTATCGGAGGCGTTGCTTGTAAATATATTTTCCTGTTCGGATGACGATACCTTGTTGACGATTTCTTTTACTGAGCAGAAGCTTTTTAATTTGATGTAATCCCATTCATTTATTTTTGCTTTTACTTCCTTTGCTTTTGAGGTTAAATTCATAAAATCCTCTTTAAGTACAAGGTCCATGAGTTTCGTTCCTATGTTTTCTTCTATGCATTTTATTGTTTCAGGTCTTATAT
>NW_006442484.1:55816537-55818117 GCF_000325575.1 Pteropus alecto
TTCCAATTCTTTTTCTAACACTTTGTTATTAGAGTATAGGAATGCTATATAGATTTTTGAACATTGATTTTTGTATCCAGAAACTTTGCTGTATTTCCTTATTGTTTCTGGCAGTGTTCTTGTGGAGTCCTTAGGGTTTTGTATATAGAGAATCATGTCATCCGTGAATAGTGACAGTTTGACTTCTTTGTTTCCTATTTGGATGCCTTTTATATCTTTCTCTTGCCCAGTTGCACTCGCTAGGACCTCCAATGTTATACTGAATAACAGTGGCGATAGTGGACAGCCTTGCCTTGTACCTGATCTTAGAGGGAAGGTTTTTAGTTTTTCACCATTAAGTATAATGTTGGCTGAGGGTTTGTCATAGATGGCCTTTATTATGTTAAGGTACTTTTCTTCTATACCGATTTTGTTAAGTGTTTTGATCATAAATGGGTGCCATTTATCTTTCCTTTCCACTCCTTTGGGATTTAAAGAGATCTGTCACATAAAGGTCATGGTGGCTGACATGACACTCCAAAGGCAATTTCTACTAAAATAAAAGTTTGTGGGGCAAAATGCCTTTCTATGAATGAATGCCTTTGTGGGGCAAAATGCCTTTCTATGGGTGTAATACTGAGAGAAAATAAATCCCCCTTCCCCATATATTTATTTATATTTGGAAAGAGGAGGCAAATTGATGAAATAGTGTGGTAGGTCTCAGCTGTACTTATATGAAGCTATGAAAAATATATGACATGAGATATTTTTGAAGACCCTTAAAATATTTTAAAAACAATAGTGTCTTTAATAATCCAGATTAATAATTATTCCAGAAATAATGTATTGAAAAATGAGGGTACATTGCATACTAGAAAGTATCATTATATAGTTAAAATTTTGTTAAAAGAAAATTATGTTGTGTGTGTATATATATATATATATATAATACTACAGTGATCTGAAAGCATCTTTACAGTGTCCTTTAAAAAAAAAAGCTTAACCTTTAAATAATGCCTTAATTTGCATATATGAGAGAAACCCACAAAGTTATTTTGGGGGTCTTAAAGAGCTATTTTATCTGGCATTCCAAATATATCTAAAAGAAATATAAGGAATGCATTCTATTTTATGTCCTTCTCTAACAGAAAAAAAAAAACCCTTCATTTGGTGGTTAATATTAGTTAAAATCCATACTAAAAGCTCCTGGATACATAATTGGTTAAGGGCACATTAAAGTAAGTTACAGAATTAGAACTTTAGTAAGGAAAGAAAAGGCAAACAGATTTGGGCCCACAAAAAAATTACAATTTGGAAGGGCAAGAATGGTAGGAAAAAGGGGGAAAGGTAGGTGGTTTTTACTTAAATGATAGACATAAATAAATGACATCAAAAGAACTGTCATGCTCTCTTTTTTTAACTTTATAGGTTTACATAGACAATAGGTGGCTAGAAAGAGACTATACACACTCGCTTTCTTCAAGTTTCTGATGTATTTGTGTGTTTAGCCAAGGACATATAGACTCAGTGGAAGCCAACTGGCCACATATCTCGGCATATCCCAGTGCAGCTTCTCTTGGCCACCAGACCCACCCCTACCC
>NW_006442484.1:55818448-55822055 GCF_000325575.1 Pteropus alecto
ATGGAATATAGAGAAGTAAATAATGATAAATCTTGGACAGGCTCAATATTTGTGTAGATTTAAGAGGAGTTGTAAATCTTAGAGCTACCAAAATGTAGCTTTTAAACTACAGCAAAATAAAAATACATGTGGAAAAAAGCACCACAAACTTTGACACTTATGATCTGCAACGAGGTGACTTAAAATAAGGTAAAATTTCCACAGCAAATTCTCTCAATCACATGTTTTCTCTCCTTACCTGTTATCATAATGTTTGATGTAATACTGACTGGAATAAGTCAGAACTGAGTTCTAGTCTCAGCTAATATTTTCCTTTATTCTTGCTACTCCATATGTGGTACACGGACCAGTAAATTTAGTATCATGTGAGAATTTGTTTAAAACATAGAATCTCAGTCTTCATCCTATACCTACTAAACTAGAATCTGCATTTTAAAAGACTGCTGGGAGATTCACAACATATTAAATTTTGAGAAACACCGATTTATGTAACTTTGGGCAGGTAACGCTCTCTCTTCTCCTTGATTTCTCTTTATTCCAAAGATGAGGATCGGGCCTGGTTAGTACTTGGATGGGAGACCACCTAGGAATACCAGGTGCTGTAGGCGTAAAAATAAATAAATAATAAAAATAAAAATAAAGATGAGGTTGACCTACACGTGTAGGAATTTTAAAACTGGAAGGAATCTATAATAAGGATTAATGGTTTAGAGTGTGGATTCTGTAACCAGTGTGTCTGGGGTTGATTTCCACTCTGCTACTTACTGTGTACCTTCAGCAGATTATATAGCTTCTCTGTGCCCCAATTTTCTCATTTGAAAATAGGGATTATAGTAATATCTACTTCATGAAATTGTGAATAATTGAATTTAATCATGTATTTAGTGCCTGCTACAGAATAAGTACTGTACAAGTATCAACTCTTATTATGAGTTAAGATTCTTGATTGACTAGCATTCTAGAACATATGGAGATGCCAACTGACTGACTTTTGAAAGATACTAGTGAGGGCATTCTGTTAGTGTGAGTTTGAATAATTAAGAAAAGCCCTAGGGAAGAAGTGGGAATTTAGAATATTTTTATGGGATAATTAAATTTGCAAGTGATTAGAGATTAAAACCATTAAGGGCATTTCAGGTAAAACAGACTAATAGGCAGGAATAAATATTTGGAGAGGGACAGAGAAAAGAAAGGAATCATATCTAGTAGGTGCCAAGAATTTTGAAGAAGGCATGCAGTAACTAGCGCAGTCAGCTTAGACAATTGAAGGGTTAAGAGGGGTAAGATTGAATCCTCCTAATTCTAGACCAAAAGAAAATGTTAGCTTCTGGCAAAGAGAATAAAGTAATACAATAATGAATATACAATAATGAAAGCAATATAGACAGGATGGCTCAGTAGAAGAGAGAGCAAAAGGAATAAGAAACAAGGTTTGGTTATTAGACATGGAATAAGTAGGGGAGGAGGCAATTATAGCTCCAGATTTTAAGTCTGAAGGACCAGGAATGTGATGGTGCTTTTAGCGAATATGGGAATATTGGAAGCATAACTGCTTTGAGGAAAAGATATGTTTGTTTTGGAAGTGATGAGTACAGATGATGGCAATGCATCCAATAAATGATTTGGCAGATACAGTAGAAAGAGCGCCATTCAGAATAGGGCCAATCATATTAATTTTACCTTTTATTCTTCTTACTGTGCACTTTGCTAGCATCAATACAAAACAAAAGTAAAACCTCAAAATTCTAGAATAATATCTTTTCTTTATAAATTTCAAATTCTCAGTATCTGTCTACTAAATATTTTTAAAGTGAGCTTAAATTAAATAAATTGCAGTACTGCAATTTTTGTGAATCAACAAAAGGATTTGAAAGACAATGAGTCTCAGATCTTTTATTCCATTATTCTGGTCCCTCAACAGCATTTACACTAGCTGCTTCAAAGAAATTACAAATTAGTGAAAGATGTAGCTTTCAGATTTCTCTAAATACTCCTAGACCTAGAAGGCAAAGATCTCAATCTTTTTGTTCAGAAAATAGTCTAGCCTAATTCAGTGTACACAATACTATTAGCCACTATCAATAATGTTTACCAGAGTCTCTTGCCTTTAGTGAAACAGGAACAGAAACATTGATTGGGAGGTGGCATGTATGTTATCATAATACTGATCACTGGGTGAAAAGTGCATTTGTGAGCAAATCTAGTACTGCCTAGCAACTGTTTCTAGGCAAAGGGTGGCTGGGAGCCAGCTGTGATTGCCTTTGAGGAACCATTAGCCTATCTCTACACATGTCATAGGATATCTGTTTTGGATTATTTGGATTCCAGTTTTAAGGTATAGATGTTCTTAGCAACTCTTAACACTAAATATTTTGCTTTTTAGTAATTGATGCAATTAACCTAATATTATTACTTTTTATCCATCTCTGAATATAACAACTATACAGATTTTTCACTATAATAGAGTATGTCTGAAATCAGGAGCTTTAATATTTTTAAAAATCATTCATGTCCATTCCTTTTAGGCTTGCCACATTCTTAAGTGGTCTTTGACTATACCCAGATTTACACCCACTTCTGAGAGCATAAGGTGTGGTATTAGACATACCTCCAAAACTTTAAACTTTTAACTCTCCTGAAAAATCTCTCTCTAGCCTTTTTGTGTAGTCACTACTTCTATTGCCACTACTGAGCAGGGTTTATTTTCTTGCCCCTGGCCCTTGCAACAGGATATAGCTCATCTAATAACGGTGGAGCAGGAGTTTCCAGAGCAACTGGGGGTAATACCATATTAGTGGAGTAGAAGTCTTTCCAGGGAGAAGGGTGGTCAGAAAATTTAAAGGAATGTAGTAAATACCACAGCCTCACACTGGTTGACTACTTCATGATAGTCCTGAACAATTCAGCCCTCTAATTGTATCTAAGCTGCTTGTGCCCAGAGCCCCCAAAATCTTCCCAAAGTATTCACTTACATTCAGTCAGCCATCCATTTTTTCTTTTATCCCCCACGGCTGCTTGGCACTCCCTTTCTTTGCTCATTTTCTTACTGTTGTCCAGTCTCTTAACTCAATTCCACTGAGTTAGGATCCTTTCAAAGTCCTATTCCTTTGCAAAGCCACTTTAGAATATTCCATCACATCTTTATGTAATTGAAACCCCAAGGACCATACTTCATTTTTCACAGAGCCTACTCTTTGTCCATAACCATAACCCCATCGGCCAGCACCAAGAGATAGGTTGTTACTTTCTCTAGCTGCTTATGTCACTTCCATATCTCTTTTTATTTTCACAAGAAGCCCCTCTTCATTTGGGAGACAAGATAGCATTTAAGATTGTGGGATTTGGATTTGGACCTATATTTTGAGAGGTTGGGTAGATCACCTAACCTTTCTGAGCCTCAATTTCCACATCTGAAAAAAGGGGATAAGAATATAATTTTGAAGATTATGAAGAATAAATTTATTCATTCTTTTCACAACTCTTTACTGGTTACTATGTGCTAGGCATTCTTCTAAGTACTGAACAAAATAATTTCTTCCCTTGTGACGCTTGTATTCTCATGAGGCAAGAAAGTCTTTAAACAGGAATACACACACACACACACACA
>NW_006442484.1:55822175-55832123 GCF_000325575.1 Pteropus alecto
AAAACGGTGCTGTAACAAAGGTTTAATTGGAGGTATAATTTACATGGTGAAGAGGTGGTCAGGAGGAAGAGCCTGAGGAGGTGGCATTTAAAGTGAGAACAGAAGGCTAAGTAGGATTCAGGCAGTGGTGCAAGAGACAGAGGGAGAGAACTTTGTGGACAGAGGGGCATCCTAACACATTCCAGAGACCAAAAGAGGCCATTGTGAGAGAGAGTATGTGTCATAGAGCATGGCCAGATAGGTAGGCTGGGGACAGAACCTATAGGACCTGAATGTGAAGCCCAAAGGAGTTTTAATTTAATTTAAAATGCAATGAGAAGAAGTAATTTTAAATGAGGGTATAACATGATTCATGTATTTAAGAGGTAGTTTCTGAGGACAGTACTTGGAAGACAGTACTTATTTGGTAAGTGAAGTTATCTTCATGTAGGCCTTGCTCTCCAGTATTTATTGAGAATAGTGCACCTGGGTCATAGTTTTTCTCTCTGCCCCAAACTCTTGCCATCTCCCTTTGATCAGCTCAGCCAGTGCTCCTACTTCAGAGCTCCTGACATCGACATCTCATAGGGATACTCTTTGGAGGCTCTCTAGACCAGGGGCTGCCCACGTGTAAAATCTTACATGCCAGTAAACTGTTAGGAACACAATTTCTATCCTTCTAGTTCTTATCATATCTGTCTATATCTAGGACTCCAGAGTGGTAGGAAATAAGGGTTGAATAAGTGGAAAGAGATAAGTGGGAAAATAGGCAAGAGCCAAATTGTGAAGGGTTGCTTTGAGGCTAAGAGACTGAAAATTTATCCTGTGAGAAAAGGAAAGCAACAGTGAACATTAATAGTTCCCTAAACCACGACACTTGCTATTCTCTGTGCTTGAAATGTCCCCTTCTCTTGGGATCACCTTCTAGCTCCTAGTCATCCTCCAGAATCTAGCTTAGCTCTCTCTTCTAGGAAAACTTCCTTGGCAATAGAAGATAGTTAATCACATTGCCTATTATGTATAGTGCTTGGTGTTCTTATGCTGTGAAATCACATGCTCACTTTTGGTCTTCCCTGTAAGTCTGAACTGTCTGACAGCAAGAACTTGTGTTCTTATTGTATCCTCAGTACCTAGCCATAAAGGATTTCATCAAAACTCGATTTCACCAAGTTTTTGGAGTTCTCAAGTTCTACTAAAAAATAAAGTACCCTAATAAGATTGGCAAATTGGAAGTAGAAGACTGGCAATTTCCTCTTGTAATCTAAAACCACATCATTTTGCTAAAGTTTATACAGATATCTGTGATTTAAAAATTGGAAAAATTGGCACCGAATTCTAAGAAAACATTTTATTTTTATTAACTTTAATATTTGATTCAAATATCAAAATATATAAAAAGAATACATAGAAGTCTTATTCCTACCCATACGTTTCTACCCTTTCAATTCTAGCTGCTAAAGATTACAATTTTTATTATTTTTTGTCCTCCTAGTGTCTATGCAAATACAAGCAAATATGAATGTATTGTTTTTCCTCATTTCTTACATAAAAGATAGCTTAAAATACAGATTCTTTTATTCTTTGCATTTTTTAACATGAAAATTTATTCTGGAGGTGTTTCTATGACAGTAGTTTACAGAAATTTCTTATACTTTCTTGCAGGTACATAGTTTTCTACTGGATAGATACATCATGATTTATTTAGCCAGTCCCCTACTACTGGATACTTGTGTTTCAATCTTTTGCCTTTAAAAACAATCCTGCAAAGGTTAATCTTGCACAACTGTCATTTTATATTAGCACAGATATAGATATGTACATTTACATGTATATATATTGATATCTACATCTGTCTCATATATACACTATAAATATGAGATTCCTAGAAATAAGATTATTATATCAAGAGTAAATGCATCTGAAATTTTGGTAGATATATTGCCAGAATTCCCTTCCTGAATGTTATTTTATTTTTCTACTCCTACCGGCGATGTTTGAAAGTGTCCATTTCCCCATAGCCTCTCCAACAGGGTGTTATAGGATTTTGGATTTTGCCAATCTGATAACTAAGGTATTACATCTCAGTGTAATATTAATTTGCAATTTTACTAATGAAATTAGCATCGTCTCATGTTTATTAATTTTTTTTTTCTGTTACCCATCTAGTCATATCCTTCACTATGCTTTTCAATAAGGTTGGTCTTTTTCTTCTCTATTTCTGGAAGTTTTTATATATATATTGAGAATGTAAACTCTCAGTCTCTTCTTAGTTGCAGATATCTTTCCTATTTTGTCATACTTGTTTTGACTTTGCTAATGGCATATTTCTTACATGCAGAAGAATTTGTTTTATTTGTTTACTTTTAACTGTTAGCCCTTCTAGATTTTGAGTCATAGTTAGAAATATAAGGAAATATCTTCCCAAGTTCATGATAAAAATGACCTATGTTGTTTTCTAATACCTCTATGGTTTCATTTTTTTTACACTTAAATCTTTGATCCATTTGGACCTATTTGCTTTTCTTGATACATAGCATTAGTATGGAATCTGCTTTTCTTTTCCCCGCAACTTGCTACCCAATTTTCCCAACACTATTTATTAAAAAGTCTATCTTTACTGTTTGATTTGGCATGAACTTTTCATTGTGCACTAACTTCCCATATGTATTCAAGTCCATCTCTAGACTTTATATTCTGTTTCTTTAGTCTGTCTTTTCATGAGCCAATCTTACACTTTTAATTATTGATGCATTTACAGCATGTTTAAATATCTGATTAGTACCCTTATGTCTCTTTATCAGAATTTTCCGGGCTGCTATTCTTTCTTCAGTTATTATTTTCATGTGAACTTTAAAGTTGGCTTACCTCATTCCAGAAAACAGTTCATATTTTTATGATTGTTCCTTGATAATTTATAACTATAACATACTACCTTATGATATTGAGTCTTCTTATCAAAGAACACAGTGTATCTTTAGGTTTATCCCACCTAACTTTAAATTTTATTTATTTATGAGATATAATCGATATATGAAATTATATTAGGTCCAGGTATACAACACAATGATTTGATACATGTATACTATATTTTTTTTGGCCAAACTCATGTCTTTAAAAATATTTTTTTTCAATTACAATTGACACTCAGTATTATATTAGTTTCAATATATACTATATTTTTCATCCATAGTTGACCGTCTGCATATGTGGAAGGCTGACCAGTAATATGTGGATTTTCAACTTCATGGGTGGTGGGGTGCCCTAACCCTTGTGTTGCTCAAGGGTCAGCTGTATATTGCAAAATGATCATCATAATGAGTCTAATTAACCGTTATCACCATATAGAGTTACATATTTTTTTTCTTGTGATGAGAACATTTAAGATCTACTCACTTAGCAACTTTCAAATATATAATACAGTATTGTTACCTATAGTCACCATGCAGTACATTATATTCCCAGGACTTATTTATCTTATAACTGGAAATTTGTACTTTTTGACCCCCTTCATCCATTTTGACCACTGCCCCCCGCCTCTGCCCCTGCCTCTGGCAACCATCTATCTGTCCTCTATATCTATGAGTTCCAGTTTTGTTTTTGTTTGTTTTAGATTCCACGTACAGGTGAGATCATGTGGTATTTATCTTTCTCTGTCTGAAATTTCACTCACAGCAATGCCCTCGAGGTCATCCATGTTGTTGCAAATGGCAGGGTTTCTGTTTTATGGCTAAATAATATTCTACTGTGTATGTGTATTTGTGTACCACAATTTCTTTATCCCTTCATCCATCGATGAGCACTTAAGTTGTTTCCATGTCTTAACTATTGTAAATAATGCTTCAGTGAACATGGGGGTACAAATACCTCTTCCAGTTAGTGTTTTTATTTCCTTCAGATAAATACCCAGAAGTGGAATTGCTAGATCATATGGTAGTTCTATTTTTAATTTTTTGAGGAACCTCCATACTGTTTCCCATAGTGGCTGTACCAATTTACATTCCCACTAACAGTGCACAAGGGCTCCCTTTTCTCCACATCTTCCCAAGTTGACTTTTATAAACTTTGAGAGTATTCGAGTCTCCCTTTAGGTTCCCTTTAGGTTCTGGATATTTCTTATTAAGTTTTGAGTAGTTTATCTTGTTGTTATTAAAATGCAGTCTACTTGTCTTATTATTTCTGTCATTGTATATATAAAATTCTGTATATTAATTTTTGCATATTAATAATTTTATATCTGGCTATCTTGCCAAATTCTTTTACTAGCAGTTTTATTTTGTCTTTTGGATTTTCCAAATGTACAATCATACTATCTGCAGATATAGAGGTAATTTTTATTTTGTCTAATTTTTATACCTTTAATTTTTCTATGGTTTTTGCGGATATCAGGCAATCAGACAGCGTGAAGGTAGTAGTAGTGATTGTGGGCATCTTTTTCTAGTTCCTGACTTAAGGAGGGATATATCCCCAGTGTTTCTCCCTTGGGAAATATGCTAGCCTTAGGACTGAGGTAAAATTTGTATAATCATATAAAGGAAGTTTTCATCAACTCTTATTTTGAGTGCTTTTTAAAAAAAATCGAGTAGATTTGATTTTTATCAAAATTCTTTTTAAGGACTTTGTATATAAACACAATTTTTTCCATGGATTTATTAATATGCTAAAATATATTAATAAATTTTGTACTATTGAACTCTTCTTGCATTCTTACACAAGTAGGGAGGAGGAACCCACTTGATTATGACAGATACTGCTTGTTAATATTATATTGTCCTTCTGATATTTATAAGTAAAAATAATCGTCTTTTTTGTAATCTATTGGGTTTTGGTATCAATGTTATAATTTATAAAATAATCTAGAAGTTTTCATTTTTCTAAGATCTGGGACCATTTAAATAGCATGAGAATTATATACTCTCTAAGGATCCTTCTGTGAGCTTAGATAATGGTACTTTTTTGGAGTAGAGTAGACATTTGCAGCATCTATAAGCGACAATTAAATTAGTTTGCAACCACTTCTTTAGAATTTCCCTCACAATTTTAGTATTATCTTAGTGTTTAACCTTGATATTCTTACCTATGCTTATTCTTTACTATGCTTATACTGCTTAACTATACTTATATTGGTACAACAGAGAGTATGATCACAAGGCACAAGCCTTGAGAAGCAGGGGAAATGGTCATCATGTTTGGAGACAGGAGTAGGCAGGAGAACCTTATATCCATTTTGAAGGGAGGGCAACAGGTAAAGGGCTATCTTTAGGGGAGGACCAGGTTTCCCTTAGCGCCTGAATGTGAAGAAGTCTTCTATGACAAGATGAGGATGTAGGAGGTTAATTAGAATGGAATTAGGATTCTAAAGGCTGCAGTGAAAGGGGCTGAGATGAAAGATAATAGTGGGAGTCACTAGGGCTGAGAAAACAGAAGAGGATTGGCATAAGGGAACTAAACGATTGAGCACTTGCCTTTCCCCTTATACATAAGAGTTATGATTAGCAGTGATTGGTCTCCACCAGTTCTATTGGTTCTAAACTGCCTAAGAGTCCCAGACAGTCTGACCTGTCTCAGGTACTTGTTTGTGTACACCCGACTGGTGACAGAGGCAGAGCTGAAGGGCAAGACCTCCTAGGAGGTACATGGGCCGTCTAGGTTGATGAGGACTGTTGTGCCGAGCTCTTGCATTCTCACATTCTATGTAAATAACTATCAGCAGTGGTATTTTTGTGAGTATATAATATTCACTCTTTGGTCATGAGCTAACTTGTTTGGACTTAATTTCTGGAGAGCTTTGTTGTTGTTGTTTGTTTGTTCATGGATTTAATTTTGATGTGACTTACAATCTCAGGTTACTTTTGTTACTGCGATCTTTTTGGTTTCTGTTTCTTAAATTAAGGTGCTTTGTAAACAACTACTATATTCAAAGCCCCCATATTCTACTCCTATCCAGTTTTCCTTACTTGCCTTGATAGCACTAGTCATAGAACGTTCTATTTGTTTGTTTGTTTGTTTGTTTAAGCCATGGTCATAGACGTATCAGTCCATGTTCCTCTTTGGGGATCTCCTACCTCAAAATGCCAAGTCCAAAAGATTAGTTTCTTGGCTTTTTATTTATAGTTCTTATGAAAAAATTACATAGCTTACCATAACCTATTCTGAAAAGGGTACACTTTGAAATTTGTTTTCTCCAATGATGTTTACAAAATATGAACCCATGTGTTGACATAGGAATGAGAAACAAATTGGAATTTTATACTTCTTTCTCATTTAATGTAATTATGACTAGACTTTTGTGTTTGACCTACACTGACTAGCTAAAATCACATTAAGGCAAAATGTTTTATATAATTAGCTCTCTTTCTTCATTTGGTACTTTTTAAAAGAGGAATAAGCTTTGAAAAATTAAAGATAAATATTAAATACTAACTATAAAAAGATGAGGGATAGATAAATGTTTGAGAGATTCCAAGACAAAGTATATTAATACCAAGGATAACTATCTTTTAATTCTTAATATAACAGAAAAATTTTCTTAATGATGCCACATGTCCATTTCCATTACATAAAAGTCTAGTCATACTTGCTTTAAATCAGAAAGAAATATATCATATTCCATAGTTTTCCTAACTAAAACCATGGTTTCACTCAGTAAAATTCTGTAAATTTATAGTCAATAATTATAGAAAAAGCCAATTCTATTTAACGTCTATAAAATAAAAATTATGTTTTGGAACTGTATAAGAACCAGTATATAAAATATAAATATAGATATTTACTATAAAATATATAAAAGTTTGAAAGGAAATATATCAAAATATTAAAGGGTTTTACTTTTGAGAGACATACTAATTTTTTTATTCCGCTTAATCTTGAACAAATAGCTGAGTTAATTTAGCTTCTGGTCAATCACCTATAGCCTTCAGTGAAACATTAAGTTAATAAAATACTGACATGAAGAATGCTAAAATATAACTTTTAGTTGGTCTTAGATGATTCATTAGAAAATCCTTGATTTACAGATAAGCAAAAGTCTCTAAGAGACTTAAAAATCTGTAAAGCTTCCTAATTATTTAGGGGCAAAGCCAGGGCTTTAATTCAGTTCTGATTAATAGATTTATAATTAACTTAAACTTTTTTTCTTAAAAATATACATGGTAGAAATGTGAAGGCAAATATGAGAAAGAAAAACAATTAAATCAATCGTCAAATGGTCAACTCAGAGTACTCAAACCATCTTCTGTTTACAGGAAGAGTAATTTTCTGATGCTGCTGCTCATAGTTAGGGATAATTCTAAATTAGGATTCATACTTTGCTTTTTTCATTCTTGCTGAGGGAATAGCCAGATATAAAAAGTTGTCTGCCAGCACTGTCAGCTGCTGAAACAGCAGGGAGCCAGCTGTAGAGGGAAAACTAAATTTTAGCTGCTCTGGAGAAGAGGCTTCCACTAATTTCAGTGATGATGCTGGTGCTTGAAGGAACTCGAGATAAGTCAAGTAGATGAAATATGGACCTCACATCCTCATTACAAATGCTTATGCAGAAGCAGGGACTGAGTGGTGGACGTATTCTCTTGTCTCATAAGAAAATGTTTGCCAGTAGATTAAAATGGAAATGTGTTCTGGACTTACTTTTAAGTAAATACATTACTTTTTTTTTTCTCAGCCACCAAAAAAGAAAAACCTATAGTCAAATGATATAAGTTTATTATCAGGAACCAGGAGTGACCTTAAGAGACTATTTATTTGACTCTCTAATAACTGCCAGAAAAAAAGAAAATGATTTCAGATCAATTATGCCAAAACCAAAGTCTTTATTTGGTAGATATCTCACCTGGTTGGAGTTGACAGCCCTATTAATCAAATGTACTCACCTTCATTGCTACCTAAGATGCTCCCTTCTGGTGCAGAGGACATGAGATTTAAATCCAGAGAATTCCCTGGATTAAGATGACTAACTGAGCATGCATGTTTACTTCCTAAAATCCCACCCTTGCCTTCTCTACACCTGCTACCTAGTGGAGTAGAGATTAATTAGGATAGGTTGTAAGAAATAGCGGTTGGTTTGTTTGTTGGTTTTTTGAAAATTTGAGTAGTAATATGAGTAAATTTTTTATTCTAATACAATAAATTTTTAAATTGGCTATGCGTATATTGGTTTTATAACTTTCTGTTCAAGTAGGATATTCTTCTCAACCACCCTAGGCAATAAAGTAGTTGGGAAAAAATAGAGTGAACAGTTTTTGAAGGAAAACAAGCCCTAAATATAGAACATACACAGAAGAGAAACTTGTGATTAAAACTCTATGAAAAGCAGCTTTGGGAAAGAAAATAGAATTGCTAATAGAGCCACAAAGGCAACATCTGAGAGAAACAAGTTCTATTGTAATGTCTACTAGGATATTTATGACTATTCAGGTAAGGCAGAACAGCTTGGTGCTATGCTTAGGCCTCGCTTCCCTGTCATCTTCAAAGGGGCAGAGGGGAGCTAACACTTTAAAAAGGTGATCCGGTGTTTCTTTGAGTGAAAGACAGGAATGTACATGTACGCAAGTTATTTTTTTTCTGGCGGAGGCCAGAGACACTTTACTCAGCCACTTCTGCTCTGGTGACTGGGAAGCAAAAAATACAAATTTCTAAGTTTCTCCTTTCTCATGTTGCACACATTAAGGACTGATGCTGATCTCTCCCTGTGGAACCCAGAGGTTTCTTGTGGATTATTTCAGCACTAGGTTGGTAAAGCCTTAAAGCTGGGGAAGGGAGAAGGAAGAGCCAATGACATTCCTTAAAAGAAGAATTAGGCTTAGGCCTAAAGGTGGAATCTTGCATTTGATTGTAATTATTTTGCATCATATGCCTGAAATAAGTAGACCTAAATATTTGTTTTAATATAATTGATTTGTATATATTTTAAAAATTGGTACATAATCAGACAAATCAATTAATATAAGTGTATTCACATTCTATGATTGTCAGAATGTACCCACTCTAATTCCATTAATCATATCGTGAAGAAAAATTACATTTCTGGGTTACTGTATTTATATAAAAGTTAAGTTAATCATAATAAAAATGATAAGAATCCTAATTTATTTAAAATCTAAAAGATTCTGAGCTAGATTTTGTATAATTTATGATTCTCACTTCCTCTGTAATCTGGATGTAGTCTTTACTATGTTATACCCTTAGAGAGCTGCGTCTCATGTTAGTCTACAGATCGTCAGATTCCCGTCTTTTTCACATTTAGCTTTGCGGCTGGACTCTGGGCCTCAGTGTCCTCATCTGCAATGTGAAGGAGTCAGGTGAAGTTATCTATCCCTAAGGTCCTTTCAAGCATGAATTTTGCATGACTAATTCATTGTAGAACACAACTAAAAGTTCTTTTGGAGCTTTTACTATATTGTTAGGAGTCATGCTGGGCAGCGAAGGCATCACATAGAAAGTTCAAGGAAGCACAACTGAGTAATGCCCATGTTTTGAGGTAGTGACCTCAATGAGTGGGAAAATGGCCTTTAGAGGTGTTTTAAGGAGAAACAGCCTGAAACATATTCTTGAATATTTTGGGATAGAGAAATACAAAATGGATGTGTCCTTTTAAATATTAAAGTACTTCAAGCACTTTTGCTGTGCATACCCACGGTGCAAGCTAGTTTGGACAAAGTCTCTGGCCTAGCCCTGCAAAATGTGGGGTTTGAGGTCGAAGCAGGTTTGGCTGCTAAGCCTGGACCCGAGCACCAGACCCTTACCTGGGAGGGCTGCGGTGAGACTGCCGCGAGTTCACCTGCACGCGGGCGGGCGCAGCGCGGCAGGCGGCGAGCACCTGCTCTTTCTCCGGCAGGTCTGGCCCGGCCTAGTGCGGAGGCCTCGGAGACCGCCCCTTCGCTTACTAGGGCAGCGCCCAGGAGAGGTGGCAGCCCAGGTGGCTCGGATGAGGGGCCAGGGGCCGGGATAGTACAGTGACGAGCTCTCTTAAGCCTT
>NW_006442484.1:55832413-55884980 GCF_000325575.1 Pteropus alecto
GCGGCCGAAGGACGCCCCGTCCTCCAGCTGCTGCCACTTGACTGAGCCGGGCGCTGGCGAGGAGGCGGCGCCGCTGCCCTGGCGCTGGACAGCACTTGGCTCCTGACCTGGCCTCGGCTCCCGCTCGCCCTGTCGCCGCCCAGCGCCCGGAGCGCCCCGGGGACCGCCCGGCCATGTGTTGGGTAAGTGAACATCTGGGAGGGGGCAACCGCTGTGTGTCTGCGCGTACCAGTACCTGCTCGTCAGCTTTGTCCGCTGGATTTTTCGCTGGCAGACACCTGTGAGTTACAGGAGGCGTCTATTAAAGCAGACCCTTGTCGGCCAGCTGCCTCGGGATGGAGCCGCACGTCTCCGTTCTCTGATTGAGGAGAGCTAGCCCCCGCCCCTTCCACCTTGTTCTGAGCCCTCAGTGAAAAGCATTATGAGTTGCATTTCCACCCTCCATCCTACCTGGGGAGTGAATGAAGATTTTCAAGTAAAGATTTGCTTATGAACAGTTAATTGTATGCCAAGCTGTCAGGCTTATGCTCTGAATGGCATATGATGAGCAAAGTATTAGTTCTTGTGCTCTTAAGAGCTGTGGGAGGCTGAATCTTGAGGTGTATTCTGATGCAAATGGTAAAATAGTCGGAGTGTATGGATAAAATCCTTCAGCCATTAGCGAAGGGACCTGAGAAACAAGGCAGAACAACTGGAGTTGTTTCTCTTATGTTTCCAGTCTGCCCCCGCCCCATCCTTCACGGAAGTAAATTAACATTGAATTACAAACTAGTAAATGTTCTCATCAAACACTCCATCTTTTAAGATCTGGTGTATAGGGTATTTATCTTAAAGAAAGAAAATTTTAGTTAAGGATTCAGAGGAATAAGGAATCTACCTTTATTATAACAAAGTATAGAACACATCAAGATCAACACTTGAGTATACCTTTTTTTTCTTTGGTTGAGGTTGTGTTTCAAGTACCTGATAACAGCTATCATGTATAGATGGGAATTAACATTGCTTAGGTATTCTGCTTGACATATTCAGCAGAACGGTCTGGGAAAACGGTAACTTTAATTTTTAACTTCCTTGTTTTGCCATCAAACAAAAATTATTTAAGCCCACAATCTTAAAGCAAAAGGGTACCTTAAAATCGTAAGGCAACCTCCAATCCACTTTAGTATCCCTTCCATTGCACGCCTGACAAAACAGCCACATTTTGATGGACACTTCAGTGACAGGAAGCTCACTACATTTTGAGGTATCTCTCCTTTCTGTTATTGTTAGCAAAGCCTTGTTTACATTGAATTGGCACTGCTTCCTTGAACCTGTTTCTCATTAGTCTTACTTTTGCCAGTAGCCCCCCAACTTGTGAAATTACATGCGGATTTTTCAGAGGAGAAGATCTAAAGCTTTCATCCATCTAAAGAGAGTTCACGACTAAAAAATAGTTAAGAAATGAAAAGTCTAAAGTGGTACCACATGTACAGGACTTTTGTCTCCTTTACTTGACAGCCTTTCAGATCCCTGACCCTGAGCGTCCTCATCTGTAAAATGGGATGATAATATACTCTACCCATAGGATTATTGTGAGGATGAAATGAGATAATCTTCATAAAGTACTTAGTGTAGTTGTCTAGAAGTCAGTAAATGTTATCTTCACTAAATAGTAATCACTTTTATGTTTCTTTCCTTACCTAAGAACCTCCTTATGTTAAAGATTCTTAGCCCCAAATCGAATTCAATAATTCAATCTAATCTGAACACTGCAGACTGCAGTGGGTTCTTATCTCCAGACGAAATCATCTAATAATTATACAATTAAAAATGTCTTGAATTTGAACATATTTTTTCTTTTGTCTTGTATTACTTTAAGCCTCTCTCCAGTTTCTAGTTTGCTAGCTATGTTTTAATCTTGATTGTGGTATTCATCATGTTAATTCTACCTTCTGGTTTTGTGTCACCTGCACATTTAGTGAGTTTGTTGACTAGACATCCAAGTCATTGATAATATATGAGATAAGTCCTTTTGCTAGTTGACACATCTGGAAGCCTGTGGCACAATAGAAATGGTCCTGGACTTTTGGAGCTTGGTTTTGGAGCCTGACCCTGACACCGCTAGCTTTGTGGCCTTGAGGAACTTCTATGTTAATAACATGAGATTAGTAACCTCTGCCTTTGAGGGTGCTTGTTAGAAGTGAGTGTACTGAAAGTGCCAAGTATAGTACTGGCTGGCAGTCTAGTTAGCTCCAGTCAATATTGCTGAGGCAAATGAATGAACTGCTGAACTCAGCACTGTCCTTCTTATTTATCAATTCTAGCCCATAGATCAGTCTTCTTCATAAGGACATTATGAGAAATTTTTTAATAAAACACCTTAGTAAAAGATATTGAGTATTCTCTGATCTATCACAAAAGTAAATGATGTTAGCATTAAAATGACTGATTCCTAGTGAACTGCTAGTTCCTAGAAATCCCCAATATTTTTCCCCTGTATGTTCCCTGTTTTTACTGATTAAATCTTGAATTTTGCCAGATATTGGTATTAAACTAGCTTGTCTGTAATGCCTAGGAATTGTAATTCCATCCTTCAGTTTTGAATTTTTTTAAAAAAAAATTGGGAGAAAAATGTGTTTGCATCCTTAGCCTCTTGAGACCACAGTCCTTTTCCATGTTTTTCCAAAGATTGTTAGAATATTTCTATGCTCACAACTGTGGGTTTTTCCTAGAATATAATTCACCAGAATTTGAAGACATGAATTTTTTTAAAGTGACCTCTTCTGCTTGTTACAACTGGTTCTCTCTTAATGAGGTTTCTTCTGTCCTTTCAGCTAAAGATCATTTGCTTTTAGGAAAGCAAAACAGTTGCTGAGCAGTTCTGTTTTCTGTCTCTGATTAATTAATATACCATCTGCCCTTGCATTTGGGATTTTTTTTTTTTTTAACTGGAGTGTGTTTTCCATAGCAAGGTATACTATGAACCACATAGCAGCCGTCAGTGGTGGAGAAATAAAACCAACCACGGCATTATAATATTGAAAGGTTGGGGAGTAATAACCCCAGTCAGTATCTGATCTGGGAAGAGCCTGTACTTTAAGAATTAATTTATTCTTTATAAATTAAGAGTGCGAAATTAAGGATGTTTCACAAGGGGCTGAAGGTAACAAATCAGTGAAGCCGGATGGGTGTCAGGTGCAAGGGAGTGACAATCTTGTGAACAGGACAGTGAATGCCCAGCTTACAACTAGTCCAATTCAGGACAGTTTAAACCTTGCATTGGCCAAATGAAACACTGGCCCAAATGAAACACAGGACCTTTGCTTGTAAGTGCCCTGAAAGAGGTAGAACTATGTATAGTTTACTGTTTTATTTCCAACATCTAACACACATGAATATTTGATAAGTAGCCAAACTTTAATTAGCATTCATTAAGTGCCTCGAAGTGGGGAACTGTTCTGTGCCAAATAACAAAAGGAGAAATGACTACTGCCCTTGAGGAATATTTAATCTCATTTCGGGGAGACAACATTTATAAATTGAATAGACTGGACATCAGTTCAAGAAGAGAATTCTGAGCAAGGTTTGGAGGAATTCCAGGAAGTCTGTACCAAGACGGGGCTTCCCCTCGCCTGGAAGATAGTACAGATTTGGTTTAAGCAGGGGAGGGGGGAAAGGTGCTGCATGGAGAAAAGGATGGCGGGGGGCGGGGGGCGGGGGGACGCAGGCGGCATGTTTCACCATAAAGGAAAGCTAAGAGGAGAAAACGGGCGTGGGGAAGTGTGGCAAGGATAACACCTTGATGGGAGAGAAAATTTCCTTGGATTAGTGAGAAATCCAATAGGTAAAAAAAAATGGGACTCTAAAACATGTATTAATTAAATGTACCTGTGCTCCCCCTCACTGCCCCTCCTCCAAGATAATGTACCCAGATTCTCTCAACCAGAGAGAAGAGGAACCCTATGACTCCTTAGGAGTATGGAGTGTGTATCATGAAAGAATTATTAAATTTTAAATAGCAAAACTTTCTGAATTCTCAGTCTTTCAACCTAGAATCTAGATGGATTTGGACACTGTTTTCCCGTCACCACATAAAGATGTTTTTTTTTTTTTAAGTAATCAAAATTACTTCTACTATTGCCTGTAATTTAATTCAGTGCATAGCACTTAACACCCTTTATTTATTATTTATGCCTCCTTGTTCTAAAATATTTGAAGTGGTTTCACTACATAACATAAAAACTAATCTAGAATTTGTAGGAAAGGAATAAAACTCTTCCTCTACCCTTTTAGATTCATTGGCTGGATCTGTTAATCAAACTAATAATAAATTAACAGGGAAAAAAAACATTTAATTACCTATGTGTGCATCGGAGTTCACAAAGAAATGTTCAAGGAGACAGTTAGAATCGGGATCTTATATACTATCTTAACAAACGGTGATCAAGAGTGGAAGTGACTAGGAATAGGGGGTCTGCGGCTCCTGGCCTCAGGTTACATTATGGGGAGGTGACTAGGAAATGTATAATAAATAGGGTTGTTTAGTAAGGTTTGTCGCCAGGTGGTAAGAGTTGTCCCTGGAGTAGTTCTCTTCCTGGTATGGAAGAGGGAGAGACCTCTAGGAAGGGAAATTTATGCCCTTTTTTTTGGACAAAAAGAGGGAGGGAAGAGGGCTAATTAATTGCCTTAAGCTCAAAACAATCCTTATGCCAACGTGGCATATTTTGGGGTGGCAAACTCTGATCCCCTTCAAATTCCTTAATGACACTTGAGGTAAAGTTTAGTGACTCAGAAAAACATCAGTTAAGATAATTTGATCAATTCAAATGACTTAGTTTAGGTATTTTGGACCAACCTTGAGTTAGAAACTACTTATTAAAGATTGGTTTGAGTAAGGCCTATGGTCACATCGCTGATTAAATCCCTGTATTCTTATCTAGTCGAAAGTCAATCAAAAAACTCCTTATGTCGAATCTACTGGTTTTTCTGACTTTTGAGCTCTAAATGACACAAGTTTGCTGTATGAGATATATTTCTATTCCTAGGCCCAGTGAAGTTCAAAGAAAACACAGTGAGTAAAGATTTTATGCACTGATTTTGAGTATAAAGTCATTTCACTTAGTGGAGCCTTTTAAGCTTGTTTTTTTGTTTTGTTTTTTTTTTAATGATATCAAGGTATTATTTTTTGTAAGAACCTTGGTCAGGTTCTTGGATGAACTACCAGTCTGCATTCAGAGAAATAAGAAAATGCTTGACAAAAAATAAGTTTACCAAATTCTAAAATCTGAAACAACTTTTCCTTTCTGGTACATATAGCTTTAGGATTAATAAAAAGCACACTACTCTGTATGTATAAAATGCTGCCTCCAAAGTGGATTTAAACTAGAATGTAAGATTCAAGAATATTTAGGTAAACCACAGATAATAAATATTGAGTTTATGATAGATATAGTAGTTGCTCAGCTTTTTAATATTTCTAATTTATTTGTAAACACTGACATTTTGGAGGCTATCTCCCATATCCCCTTATATATTTGTTCTTGGTTCTGATAGAATCCTGCATTAGTTCAACCCATCTAACTTAGCATTATGGTGGCTTCTTTTTTAATTCAGATATAACACAGTCTTGCTGACTATTTTTAGTTGCTAATTGAGTGTTATCACCTAGACTGTGATATGGGCCCAATGCTGTTCTCTCTCTTCACAAAATGGTTGAGTCTCATATTAGCATTAAATCTGGCCTTGAGGCAGCTGTGTATTGCACCAAATTACCAATTTGGCTTTTTAAAAGAGATATATTCTGATGATAAAAATAATATGTGCATTCGAAAAAATTTGGGAGAGAAAAACGTAGAGAAGAAATTTAAAGTATCTGTAATCACACCACCCAAAGAGAATCTCTATTGATGTTTTCCTATATTTTATTCTAATCTTTTAAAAATGTATATATTTTAAAAATTGGAATCATACATGTATATTATAGTTTCCTGCTTTTAAAAGTTAACTATCAATTCCGAAGACTTGGGTGAGTCTTCTAATCTTTTTCCAACTTTTCTACTGTATTTTTAGGAAGCAGACTCTAACATTTTCAATGTTTGGTGTAATTTCTTTAGCTAATGATAATTATACTTAAAATTATATTACAAGGCAGGTCGATAACAGTCTTGAAAATATTTTCAGTGAATGGAAATGTTGCAAGAAATTACTAGTTCAAATAAAAAAATATGTGAGTCCACAGTACATGTTTTTAAACAGTTTTTTTTGTTACTAAAAGCCTGAGGTTTTGGTATGGATAAATAAACCATTTCATTAGTAATTTAAATAGTTAACATATGAGCATTTTCTCATGTTATTTAATATATTTTTTAAAACTTACTCATTTTTTTTTATCATCAACTACCCTAAAATTTAGTGGATTAAAATATTAAACATTAATTTCACAGTTTCTGTGGATCAGGAATCCAGGTACAGCTTAGCTGAATGCTGTGCTGCAAAACCTCTCACAATCAAGTTGTCAGTTGGCGCTGCAATCTTATCTAGAGACTTAACTGGGGGACGGTCTCATTCCTTGCAGTGTTGTACAGAGATCTGCCTCAATTTGCCACAGGGCTGCTAACAACATAGTAGTTGGCTCCTAGCAGAGTGAGAGGAGTGCAAGACGGAAGTCACAGTCTCTTCAAAACCTAATCTTGGAAGTGACATCCCATCGCTTTTGCTATACTCTATTGTTACAACTGAGTCATTAGTCCTACACTCCGGAAGAGAGTATTAAACAAGGATGGGGATTCCAGGAGGCAGGATTTATTGGAGGCCATTTCACAGGCTATCCACCGTAGTTATTTAACAGTTCTATAATATTCCAGGACATAGATGTATGAGAAATCCTATTGTTGGCCATTTAGTTTATTTTCAGTTTTTATTATAAGACTTTCATGAAAATTTCTACATATAAATTTTGGTTTGCAACCCTGACCATTTCTTTACGATACGTTTCTGAAAATGGAATATTTGAGTTAGGGCTTTTAATATGAATTGCACTACTTTTGAACCAATTTGCACTAATATCTGTGTTAGAGAGTGGTCATTGCACCCCATCCCCTTTAAGACAATTATTCAAGAATGAGTGTGAAGAACACATTTGTTCCATGATTAGGCAGCTTATTTGAATTAGCATATGTCATGAAATCTGAAAGGGAGGCAGTGTGATATAGCAGCAGGATCCCTAAAACCAGGGTCAAGAGATGTGCAACACTCAGTGCGGCTGGTTCTCATACCATGTCATCCAGGCCGCATGCTTCTCCAGGCTGGATATTTAACCTGCTTAAGTATACAGTTATATATCATTGTATGTTGTAAAGCAGTGGTCCCCAACCTTTTTGGTACCAGGGCCCTGTGCTCCCATGAGAATCTAATGCCTGATGATCTGAGGTGGAGCCGAGGTGATGCTAGTGCTTGGGAGCGGCTGCAAATACAAATGAAGCTTGCTTCCTCGCCTGCTGCTCACCCGTTGTGCGGCCAGGTTCCTAAGAGGCCAAGGGCCTTACAGGTCCACAGCCTCGGGGTTGGGGATCCCTATTGTTGAGAAAAAATAATTCCTTTCTGTTGTATAAAATAATGAATATACTAGGGAAAAAGGAAAGGGAAAAATGGAAGTAAGATGATATTCTAGATATAGATTATTTACTCTGAAAGCTCCAGACACTTGGTTAACATATGATTGCTCTCTTTGTAAGAATACAGGAATTTCTTTCTAATATCTAAACAAATTCTTTAAATCAATTAACATTTACTGAGGCCCTTCATTATGCTAGGCATATAGAAGTGAGATACAAAGATGAATAACAATTACTTACTACCCATCTTCTTTCAGAAAGAAAGTGGTATGGGCATGTTTCTGCCTGCAAGTCTATTGTGTTTGGGCACAGACTTGTGAACAAGGCAGAATGGGAAAAGTACAGTGACGGAGATAAATATGTTATAGAAACCAAGGGAGTGATAAAGGTAGAGAGAAGGCCTTTACACAGGAAGTGTACTTGAGATAGACACTTAAGAATCGGGAAGAACACGAGAGAGAAGGGAAAATTAGAAGCCCTTTTGAGGGAGAAAGCATTTTATGAAGTGGGAGTCTATGGAATAAATAACTGGCTTAGCATATAAGGATGATTCGATCATGTTTTTCAGATTGCAGTGAGCTGAGACTGGGCATTCATTTTTGCATCAGTTTTGGTTTCATGTTCTGATTCAAGCTCAGATTCCTAGTTTCAACTACAGGATCTAAAGAATAGTCCAGTTGTAACAATCTAAAGACAATATTCTGGCATTGTTACCCAGTTCTCTCCCCCTACCCCCACCCTCCATTTAACAATAGTTGCTTAAGGAACTGGTTTCAGAATTTCAAAGAGCTTAATTCATGTGTCACGAGTTACAGCTGTCATTTAGTTAGGACATGACATGACTAAGAAATGAGTATAGAGTATAAAGTTTAAATGTTTTTCAGTCTTAGTGGTTGGTAATGTAGATCACATTGATAAAAATTAAACATTCTCCCCCCCCCCCCCCCGCCTCAACTTGTTGGTCAGAAGCTACTCTTCATTTTCCTGCAAGGATTTATATTACATTTATATTTATATTTCCTGCAAGGAGTTACTGCAGACTGAAGTTCAATATTCATAGTCATAAATAGGAGTGGTCAGGTGAGGCCAGACACGTACCCAGAGGAAAGCCCAGAAGGGCTGAGAACTGCCTGCTTGTTTCTCTTCTGGAGACCTGGCGGATGTAGTAAATGGAATGAAGCATTGACACCTGACTAGATCTATCACCTGATTCTCACTGTTCAAAATCCTGTGACCATCAGAATTCTCAGATTATGATTCTTAATTACAATCTTAAAATATTCTAACTAAAGCACTTAAAATAATAATTTGATGTTAGTAGGTTTAGGGAGCAATCGAAGAGAAGGAAGGGAATAGCACTTACTGAACAGCATCCGTGTTCCAAGGCAGTTCTAGATGCTTAAATATAGAAGCTCACTTAATTTTTATGACCGTCTGAGGTAGATTCCCAGTTTACAGATGAAGTCATACCACACAGCTCTAATCAGGTTTATTAGAATCTCAAACATCCCTTCTCTTAATGTTATTTTCTTCACCTCTCTATTGAGAAAATTTGGCCCCAAGTGTGACCTGATGGTCATCCCGAGACTGCCCTGTTGGTGAGCAGCTGTGCACTGCCTGTGTTCTCTGTGCCAGAGGACGGAACTGCGTACTGTTTCCAGAGACTATACAGTAGTGCTCTTTAGTGGCACTTATTATTCATTTATTAAATAATTACTAAATATTTAATGTATATTTATATAACAATTATTTAAATTAATTATTAAGTGCTCAACTAACCAAAATCATACTTACTGTATTTTGTAGCTTTTACTTTTTGGTGAGAGTATTAAATTTGAGTTCATTTCTGTTTGCCAGTTTAATGGGTATAACTTGATCCTGTTATGAATTTATTATAGTCTAAGTCACTGATTCTCAGTATTACCGGTACCAAGACCTCTATTTAATGTCCAATCTTCATGGGTGCCCCCCTCCAGAAGAAAATATACTCCTAGTATCCATGATTAGAGAATAATGACAAACAAGCTATTAGGAACCTTTTTTTTTTTAAATGAATTGTTATATTTTTAATGAAATGGCATTTTTATTAATTGCATCTACATTGAACATTGAAAGATTATATATATGCATAAGGCTTTTTGAAAGACTACAACACGGTTGTTATTTAGAGATTTGCATTGATTCAGGGCTAAGGTCCATTTGAAGGCATAAATTGAGATATAAAACAACAGAATCCTATTTAAAGGCTTAGATTATGATATAAAGTAGGGCAACAGTAATAACCATTTCTGTTAATCTAGTACCTGAGAAAGACTTTCAGGGATTTAGTGGACTGTTTATTTCCAGAGCACATTTTAGTCTTTTTTTTTTTTTTTTTTAACTAGAGTTTTATGTTTGGATCTGACTCATATTCAAGTTATGGCTTTTTTTTTGTGGCACCTTTTTCTTGTGACACCTTTCCTGGCTTACTCACCAGACTCAATGTGATGACACCACATCCAGGATGGAGGACCACAGCTCCAAAATGAATTATATGAGCTGCAGTAAATTGCATCTTCTGTTTGAAGGCCCCAGTAGAAGACCCAGTAGTTGCCAGATCCATTTTTGAGGGAAGTGCCAGGACCTTGGCCTGACACTATATATTATATTTAGTGCTTTGAGGCTTCAAAGGAACATAATAAAAGGGGCTTTCTTTTCTTTTCTTTACGTATGAGTGTGCTGTGTATGTATGTGTGTGCTGGGATTTGGGGAAACGGGAAAGTAGTGGTGGGAGGAAAAGCATCCCTATATTTAATTTTAGTTGGCAGTGGCATGAACAAATAGACACTTCACCTACTAGGACAAGGATGAAACAAATTAAGGACCCACTCTGGGCATCTACACTACTTATAGCCTAAGTTGTCATCTCATTCTCTATCTCCCTTTGATTTTATTTTGTTAAATACATTTCGAAAGCTCTTATGTTGATGGATGTTGGTCCTGAACACACAGTAGAGACTCAATAAAGACTGGCTGGATGGCTGTCACTGATAGCTATTTATGTATCTTAAGATTATATACGGAAGTATAAAAGGAATTAATTTTTAATATTTTTGAAAATTGTATTTTTAAACATTTTATATTTCTGTATTCGGCCAGTTAAAATGAAAAATGAGCCAAAATATTTTTTTTGGATTAAGATCCACCATTTAATGTATTATGCCTTCAACTGATAGTCACAGTAGCTTCCCAACCTGACAGGCGAATAATAGTTAAAGAACTAACTCAGTATAGCTAATTGCACAGTCCTAAGAAGGTCGGCCAATCATATAATCTGCTGAACTACTGACTTACAGTAATAGCGAACACTGTTGAAATTTTATTTCTTCATTATGAATCAGCTATCTTATTAGGGGAGACTGAAATTATAAAGCTTATTCTTCAGTGGTGTTCAAGCTGGAACTGCAGTCGCCTTTTAAGATGTCTACGAAGTATCTGAATAGCTGCTACTATGAACAGTGGTATCATAAGCTTTTTGTTTTGGGCTCTGACTTTCCTTTATGGATCACACTTCTTTATTCATGATAAATCTCAAAAGGCTTCTGTGGGATAGAAACCACAGAACTAAAATCTGATTAACAAAAATGTGGGGCAGTTTACTAGGTCTGTTCTGTCAAGGCAACTGCATCTTCTCTGAGCATGTGGTGAAGCAATTCCATTAGTTACCACATCAGTCGATTACCTAATGACATTAATATATCAACATCATTTTGCCTAAGATTGGGCCTGAAGGCCAGAGCTGACAGGTAGTCCTAGGACAGTGATCTATTTGGGAGTCTGGGAAGCTCTGGGCCATGATGTCCCTGCTGATGGAGACACCTCAAGGACTGGGGCAATGAGCAGAGAGTAGCAAGGGACCCTGGGTAGGAGCTACTTGGTTTTTATTGGTAAGAATTAACTTCATAACTATGAGTGGAGAGGGGGAAGTTTTGTAAATTCAGGAGGGGAGGAGGATGTTTAACACATAAGAACATAAGCTATGATTGGATAAAAGATTTTGGGAGAACGTGTTATTCCAAGAAGAGCCTAGAATTGGAGTAAGAGCTCCATGCTTGTCATGTGACCTCTCTGGATCAGTTGCCTCTGCAACTGGAAACAGCAGGCCTATCTGCCTATTTCCTCTATTTGTTGGAAGGAAGGAGATGGTAAACATAAATTTGTAAACTGAAGTGAGGAACAACTATAGAACAGTAGTCTTTTTATCCTTAATAAAAGGACTATGGCTAAACTAGATGAAGGTTGACAGTATAAATATTTTACTATCTAGATACTTTGAAGTCCTACAGACAAATATAGAGATGTGCTCAAACTAAACAAAGTGTGTAGGGGATGGAGTATTACAAATCTAGTTCTTTGGGTAAGATTGTATAGCCCTCTCCCCACTCCACTCCGCTTAGCTACTGTTAAGGACAAAGGATTCTCCCATTTAATTTCCAAATAGATTTCTCTTTTATTGTCATTCCAAATCAAAGCACTCTATAAGTTCCCAGAGGAAGTGAGAAATAAATAGTTAAAGCCCTTGAACTGGAAGTTATGGGTAGGAGGCGGCTTCTTGCTCTTCTGTAGGTCCAGAAGAATATGACCACCAAGTTGGGGCTGCATTCTGGCCAGTGTAAGAACAAAGGAAAACAACATACTTATCACAGGAGGCATACGGGAGCTGGTCTGTGCTCTGTCTGGATGCTGCCCCGCCACTTAAGAGCTGGAATTTTAGACTGATTTTGAAATTTGCTGTGACAAATTCAAGAGGCAGCCTTTTTTAGGTATAACATTTCCTGGACTTATGTCTCCCAAAATGTTCTCAAAAACTGTATATTTTCATACACAGATGTTAAGGGTACAATTTGATGAGTTTTGACAAATGTATACACTCATGTAATCATTCCAATCAAGGTATAGAACATTTCCACTGCCCAGTAAGTTCTTTCATGTCCCCTTCCAAGCAGCCCTTACCACCTCCCACCCAAAGACAACCACTGTTATGATTTCCATCCATGAATTAGTATTGTCCCTTCTTGAAATTCATATAAATATGATCAATCTTTAGTTTCTGGCTCAACATGTTTCTGAGAGTCATCCATGTTGCTGCACATATCAACAGTTCATTCTTATTGTCAAGTAGTATTCCATTTTATGGATAGCCTCAATTTGTTTACTGATTTGCCTGTTGATGGACATTTGGGCTATTTCCACCTTCTGTGAAGAAAAGACATTAGTATACAAATTTTTTGCAGACATGTTTCCATTTGTCTTAGACAAATACCTAGAAATAAAAGGTTGGTCCACAGGGTTAAGTTCATGGTTAACTTTGTAAGAAACTGCCAAATTCTTTAAAGTGGTTGCACCATTTTCCACTGCCACCAGCAATATATGCAATCCACATCCTGACCAACACTAGGCATTGCTAGGCTTTTTAATTTTAGCAATCTTAGTGGGTGTGTGATGGTGTTGTTTTGTGGTTTTGAAAATATCTTTTTCATTTTTGATTTACATACAGTAAAACTGACTTTATTTCGGTGAACAGTTACATGAGTTTTAATATGTTACAGATTCACATAGCCACCACCAGTTAGGATACAGAACAGTTCTGTCACCCAAAAGGGTTCCCTCCTGATCTGCTCTTTTGTAGTCACAATGTCCTGCCCTTAACCCCTGGTGGCCACACCTGTTGTCTGCTCATATAGTTTTGCCTTTTCCATAATGTTATATAGATAGAATCATGCAGTCTGTAAACTTTTGAAACCAGCATCTTTCAATCAGCATAATGCCTCTAAGAGTATCCGTATTGGTATCAATATCTTTGTTGTTTTCAACTTTTGGCAGTTATGAAACTGTGATAAACAAATGTACAAAGGTTATGTGAATACAAATTGTGTTGCTCTAGGGTAAATACCTAGGAGTCGGATTGTTGGGTCATGTGGCAAGTGGACGTTCTTACTTTATAAGAAACTGATCAACTGTTGTTCAGAGTGGCTGTGCTATTTTGCACTCACACTAGCAATGTATGAAAGTTCCAGTTGCTCTGCATACTCTCCAGCACTCTGTATTTTTTCTATTTTGCTCATTCTAGTAGATGTGTAGAGGTATCTCACCGTGGTTTTATTTTGCATTTCTCTAATGGCTGGCTAGTGATGTTGAATATCTTTTCATATACTTAGTTGCTATCCATAGGTGGTCTTGGGTGAAAAGTCTGTACAAATCATTTGTCCATTTAAAAACTTGGGTTGTTTTCTTACTGTTGAGTTTTGCTAGTCATTTATATATTCTAAATTTAGGTCATTTGTTGGATAAATGATATACAAATATTTTCTCCCAATCTAGGGCTGGTTTTTTCATTTCCTTAACTGTGTTCTTCTCAAAGCAAAAGTTCTCAATTTTGATTTAGTCCATTTTTTTTATGGTTCATGTTTTTAGTGTCATATCTGAGAACTCTTCACCTAACCCAAGATCATGACAATTTTCTGTCTTTTGAAAGTTTTATATAATTTACATTTAGATTCATAATCACCTATGAGTTTTGTAAGGTATATAGGTCAATTTGAAGGGTGGGGGGCAGTATATGCACGTCCAATTGTTCCAATTCCATTTGATAAAAAAAAGACTACCCTTTTTGCATTGAATTATTTTTGCATGTTTGTCAAAAATTAGTTCACCATATTTTAGGGGTCTATTTCTGAATTCTATTCTGTTCTGTAGATTTGTGTGTCTAGGCTTTTGCCAGTATAGCACCATCTTGATTACCGTAGCTTTATAATCATTCTTAAAACTGGGTAATGCAAGCCTTGAACTTTGTTCTTTCTCAACATTGTTTTGGCCCTTCTAATTTCTTTGCTTTTCATATATACAGTTTGGAATCTGCATGTCTACATAACAAATCCTGCTGGGATTTTTATGGGAATTTTAGAATCAGTTTGTCAGTGTCTACAAAAAAGCTTCCTGGAATTGTGCTGAATATATATATAAATTTGGGCAAAAATGACATCTTAATAATATTGTCTTCCAGATCATGGACATTGTTTAGTTTCTTTTTCTCAGTAACAGTTTGTATTTTTCATGTACTGCATACACAACATACAATGTAGTTTTCGTTCATATATTTTGTTAAATTTATCCTTAAGTGTTCATATTTTTCTTGCTATTTCAAATGGCATTAATTTCATCTTCCAGTTACTGCCTAAGTATACAGAAATATACTTAGGCAGTAACTGGAAGATACTGCCTAAGTATACAGAAATATACTTAAGTATAGTTGATTTTGCTAAATTACTTCTAGTAATTTATATAACCCTTAGAATTTTCTACAGTCATGTCATATGCAAATAAAGGCAGTTTTTTCTTCCTGACAGACTTTATGCTTTGTATTTCTTCCCTCCTTTCAGTACAATATTAAATTGAAATAGTGAAAATGAACTCTGTTGCCTCGTTCCCGTCACAGGGAGAGTTTTCAGTCTTTCACCGGGCGAAAGTTTTCAGTCTTTCACCATTAACATTAGCTTGAGTAAATCCCTCCCTGCTGCTAGTTTGCCACGTGATTTTATAATGATTTTTTTTTTAATCAAATGCTTTTTTCTGCATAAATTGAGATGATCTCCTGGCTCTTTTTAATGTTAAAATAGTGAATTATAAATATTGATTTTTAAATGTTACATTGCATTTCTTGCATTCCTGGTATAAATCCCACTTCGTTATGCATTAACCATTTTATATTGCTGGATTCAGGTTGGCATTCTAAAAATTGATATCTGGGTCTATGTTCATGAGGGATATTGGCTTGTAAAGTTTCTTGAACTATCTGCTTGTTTTAACAGGATAACCTGACCTCATGTAGAATGAATAAGCAAGTGTTTCCTCTTTATTTTCTGTAGAGTTTGGAAGGATATATTTTCCTAAAGTGTTTGAAAGAATTTAGAACTCTAATTGCAGCTATTTGGGCCTGGATGTTTTTGTTGTTTGTTTTGGAAAGGTTTAAGTGACAAATTCAATTCTTTAGTATAAGGCTATCAGACTTTCTATTTTTTTTTATGTACCAGTTCTGGTAATTTGGTATTGGTATAGAATTGTTCATAATATTCCTTTGTCTTTTAATGTATTAGGAAAAATGGAAAAATGTTCCATTTTTCACGTACATTTTGGTAATGTGTCCTCTCATTTTTCTTGATCAGACTAGATGGAGACTTAGGTATTTTATTAGATGTTTAAAGAACCAGCATTTGTTTCATTAATATTTCTCAATTGTTTGGCCCTTTTCTTTGCTTCATTCATTTCTGTTCATATCTTTATTATTTCCTTTCTTCTTCTGTGAGTCTAATTTACTTTTTCTAGCTTCTTAAAGTGAAAGCTAGATCACTGAATTAAACCTTCTATTACAAGCATTTAAATCTATAAATATTCCTCTAAGGTTTAACGATGCATTTCAAAAAATCTTAATATTTTGTGGTTTCTATTTAGTTAAAAATGTATTTTAATTTCCTTGTGATTTCTTCATGGGTTATTTATAAATGGAATATTTAGTTTCCAAATAGTTGAGGTTTTTCTTGATATTTTATTATCATTTATTTCTAATTTAATCCTGTAGTGGCTGGGAAATATACACTAAGATTTCAAACCTTTGAAATCTGTTGAGACCATGTAGTTTTACCCCAGTGAGTGTTCTATATGCACTTGACAAGAATATGTACCCTAGAGTTGTTGGGTGTAGTCTTCTATAATGTGAATTATCTCAGTTTGAATCAAAGTGTTGTTCAAAACTCGAATTCCTTGTTTTTTCCTTTGGATACTCTGTGACAGAGAATAATATTTGTATTTCTGCTTTTAGTTCTGTCAGCTTTTCCTTCATGTATGTTGAAGCTGTCATTTGTTATGTACACATTTATGACTGTCACGTCTTTCTCATTAACATATAAAATGCCCATTTTTATTTCTGGTTTAATACTCCTAGTGTTGAAGTCTGCCTTGTCTGATATTCATATAATCACTGCAACCTTTTTGTTTCCTGTTTGCATGGTGTATCCTTTCTTTCTTGCATGCAAACTGTATATTTGTATTTAAAATACATCTCTTAGTTGGATCTTTTTAGCTAGATTTTACTTTTTAGAGCAGTTTTAGATTCACAGCAAAATTGAGCAGTAAGTACACTTATCCCCTGCCCACCTACCTTTACCTCTCAGCCTCATCCACCATCAGCTTCACACCCAAGTGGTACCTTGTTACAGTCAGTGAACCTAACACTGACTTATGATCAAAGTCTAGTTTACATTAGGGTTTACTCTTGGTCTTGTACATTGTGTGGGTTTTGACAAATGTATAATGACATGCACCTACCAGTATAGTATCATAAAGATTAATTCACTGCCCTAAAAATCCTGTGCTCCACCTATTCAATCCTCCCTAACCCCTGACAACCACTGAGCTTTTTACTGTCTCTAAAGTTTACCTTTTCCAGAATGTCATATAGCTGGCTTTTAAACTTGGTAATATGCATTTAAAGTCCCTCCTGTTCTTTTCAGTATTGAATAATATTCCATTGTCTAGACGTACCACTTTCCCTATTCACCTACTGAAGGACATTTTGGTTCTTCCAAGTTTTAGCAATTATATAATAAAAGTGCTATAAATGTCCATGTGTAGGTTTTTGTGTGGATATTTTTCAGCTTATTTGGGTAAATACCAAGGAGCATGATTGCTGGATCGTATGGTGAGAGTATGGTTAATTATATAAGAAACTGCCAAATTGTCTTCCAAAGTGGCTTTACCAGTTTGCATTCTCAATAGCAATGAATGAGAGTTCTGTTGTTCTATATCCTCATTAGCATTTGGTGTTTTGAATTTTCACCATTCTAATAGTTTGTAGTGGTATCTCACTGTTTTAATATGCAGTTCTTTATTATATAATGTTGAACATCTATGCTTTTTACCTTCTATGTCTTTGGTGAAGTGTCTGTTCAGATCTGTTGCCTGTTTTTTAATCAGTGTGTTTTCTTATTGAGTTTTAAGAGGTCTTTGTATATTTTGGATAACAGTCCTTTATTGAATGTGCTTTTGCAAATATTTTCTCCCAGTGTGTGGCTTGTCTTCTCATTTTCTTGACAGTGTCTACACTAAGCATAAGTTTTTAATTTTGATTAAGTCCAATTTATGAGTTCTTTCATGGATGCTTTTGGTGTTATATTGAAAAGGTCATTGCCAAACTGAAGGTCATTTATATTTACCTAGACTTAACTCCCACATGTTATCTTCTAGGAGTCTTATAGTTTCATGATTTATATTTAGGTCTGTAATCCACTGAGTTAATTTTTGTGAAGGGTGTAAGGCCTAGGTTTTTAACATGTGGATGTCCAGTTGCTCTAGCACATGTTGAAAAGATTCTTTGCTCCATTGTATTACCTTTGGTCCTTTGTCAAAGATCAGTTGCCTATGTTTGTGTGGGTTGGATCTTATTTTTAACCAGTCTGCCTTTTAACTGAAATTTTTAGACTATTTCCTTTCAAATAATTTTTGATATGTATGGGTTTAAGTCAGCCACTTTGCCGTTTGTTTTCTAACCCTTTTTTTTTTTTCTTCCTTTTCTGCTGCCTTCTGGGTTAAATGTGTCTCACTCCTCATTGTTTTTGTCATATTTATCTTTTTTAGTGGTTTCTCTTCAATTTTGAAAAAATCTCTCATTTTTAAGATTACACATATCTAAGAATTTATGTTCAAGTTCACTAATCATTTCTTCTGCATGTCTAATAGCTAATACAGTGAGTTTTGCATTTTAGTTCTTGAATTTACTTTTTTGGTTGTTTTGTTTTTGCAATTTCCATTTCTCTAATAAGATTCTCTATTCACACTTTGTGATCATTTTTCCTTTATGTTCATGAATATATTTAGTTGACTTAAAAATTACTATTAATTACCAAATGCTGGATCATTCTGGGTCTTTTTCTAATAAATGGTTTTTTTTTTTTTTTGATCATAGTGCACATTTTCCTGCTCCTTTGCATGGCTAGTAAATTTTTATCCTATGATAAGACATTGTGGATAATACCTTGTAGGAGTCTGGATTATGTCATCTTCCTTTCAATATACTTTTATTCTTTATTAGAATGAGCCTATTTGTTTGAACTTAGTCCAGTATGGCCCATGGAGCTAGCTGCCTGTTTTTATAAAGTTTTATTAGCATGTAGCCATTGCTCATTTGTTTACATATTGTCTATGGCTGGTTCTGCACAACAGCAGAGCTAAGTAGTTGTGACATAGTTCATACAGTTCACAAATCTAAATTCTGTACTCTGTAGCCCTTTAAGAAGTTTGCCAAGGCCTGCCAATACACTCCTGACTCCTAAGATGTCACATTTCTAGAGTAGCAGCTGGTTTTGAACTCCAAAGATTTCCCAGCACTAACTTCTGGTGACACCGTTCAGTTCTGATTCCCAAAGTAGGTCATCTTTTGCTAGGTCTTGCAGATCCTTTTCCTGTATATGAACATCTCAGACCTCAGAGAAGTACTCTGGATGAGACTCCATGCCAATTTCTGCCTCCCTCTCCACAGCTTTTTCTCTTGAACTCTTTTTAAATTCCTTCTGCTTCAGTAACCCAACCTCACCCTCTTCAGCTCAGCAAAACTGCTACTCTGCTTGGGCTCAACCTCCCCATGATAAAGCTGGAAGATACCCCGAGGCAGAAACTCAGGATGAGCAACTGTGGTGTTAACATTCTGTGCTGCCTTCCTCTTGGGGATCTGTTGTGCTGTCTGTTGTGCAATGTCTGAAAATACATGCCAAAAGAGGAGGTCCTATGCAAAGTAACCTCACAGGGTGATCTGATCACAAATTCCTAACTGGGCAGGTCTTAGTGAGTAGTCAGGCCCTAGGTCTATAACTTTACAGAAAAGCTTATCTTTGCCTTAAGCTAGCCCATCCATTGTTTCTGTGCATCTAGGCTAACATACCTTTGAAATGCCCGCTTTCAGACCCCCTCCTTCTAAAGTGATCGAGAGCTCATCCAATCCTTGCTTTGCTTTCTCCCACCCTCATGTAATCTTCCTTATGTTCCCTTCCTGGGTTTAAATGCATAAAAGAAACTACAAAACTGTTATGGAGGGAGCATTTTAGATCTTGCTCCCTGGCATATGTCATTAGTTTGGTATAAACTCTAAGAAAAATTCTCTTACGGCAACACTGCCCACTTGTTTTGTCCAGGCTTAAAGTCGCTTTTGGTGAGAGGGCAAATCTGGCACTAGTTACTTCGTTATGGTAAGATAAAACTGCTTTTGCAAAATCAAAGATCCTAGAAAAGATTCTATTCATGGCTTTTTATATATCTGACACTCACTGAATTTTCTAAGTAATCATTTTCAGGTTAACTATGTCCAGTTTCCTTAATTATCCCTCATAGTACAAAACGGATACCATTTAAGTCATTACATGGTAGAGATGCACAACCAGGACAGTTCCTATCCTCAAAAAGTTCGGTCTAATAAACCAAACATCACACTCATCCCTTGTTTTTGAAATCTCTGGATTACGGAACTAAAGGTAATTAAAAGCAGAAGGCTGGATTTCCTTTCTACTCCCCCGTATGCTTATTAGGAGTTGAAGAGGGGAACCAATGTAGTATTTAGGTAGAAATTGTAGAATTTACAGAAATCTAAAAAATATATAGCAGTTAAGAGCTGGGCAAAGGTCACCTTTTCTGAACTTCTTTAATTAGAAACTATTAAATGAATTAAATGGATGCTAGTTTTTACCTTCTTAAGATTAGTGATTTCAGAAATGTTATTTTATGAATTTTTAGAGCTTTATCTTTTACCCAAAAACTAATATATAATCAAGGACCATGTTCTCATTCATAGAGACTTTGCCTGTGCTTTCTTATGGCCAAACCTCCTTCCAGTAAACCAGCTCTATGTTCTAGTTAGCCTTAAGTCCTGTCTTAAGAAAAATTCATTCAGTGGTTAACACCCAGCTGGGAAGCTTAGAAGGTACCTCACAGGCACTGCACCCTACTTACCTCAAGAGAGAAACGTCCAAAGTTGACAACTGCCAGGAAGTAAGATCTGAAATGCTCCAGAGAATAACAGTTTGCAGTTTTGTTTGTGCATATGAAATTAAGGAGAGAATGTAAAGAAAATTATATAAGGGTGGGAGAAAGCCAGGTAGGAACTGGATTACAAGATTATGTGCATTCTTAAGGATGGGCTACGCCTTGGGAGGGGTATTCTATAGTTTCAAAGATATGTTAACCTAGATGCACAAGAAAAATGAACAGGACTTGCTTAAAAACCTTTCACTAAAGAAGTTATAGGCCTGGGGCATGACTACCCACCAAGTTAGAAATTTATGATTTATTACAGCACCCATTTTTCATCTACAATTCCCCGTTTTAGTTGTAAATCTAAAGGATGCACTGACTACCAACCTTTTCATGGGATAGTATGGTCTCAGCACTAGGAAGGTTCATGCCCAGGAAGTCTCAGTATTGATGTCACCCTCTGTTGAAACAGTGACCATTGGGGATGGAGCAAAACCATAACCATGGTGTCAACATAAGAATATCCAAACCTGTAGAGAATTTTTTTAAAAAATTTATTTGAGCCACATAACAGGATACACTTGAAAGCAAAATCTCAACAGACTGAGCGACTCTGTCAAACCTTGGCTGGAGAATAACTGTAGTTGCTTTTATGCATTTGAGATTAAGAACTAAAGCTTACACTAAGGTAGGAGAGAGCAAAGGGGGGATTGGATTACAGGTTAGTTAAGATTATATGCTCTTTTGAGGGTGGCTGTGCTTCAGAAGGAGGGGTGTGAAAGGCATTTCAAAGGTGTGTTAACCTAAATGCATAGAAACAATGAACAAGGTTTACTTAAACCTTTTAGTAAAGAAGTTATAGGCCTGGAGTGTGACCGTTCACCGTGACTTTTTAGGAATGTATAACTGCATCACCCTGTGAGGTTACTTTCCATAGAGCTAGCCCCTTTATTCATCCACAAAGGGATGTAGGTCGAGGCTGAATTTTCCCAAAACAAAGGGCAGGTAAATGGAAGGCAGTCAGGTCTTAGGGCCTTTATTGTGAAAAAACATGATGGATCATTTCTATCTTTAACTAACATGATCTGAGTTTTGCCTCTTCCATTTTTCTGTATTTGGCATCTATAGGGTTTGCATAAGCCATGGAAAGAATATTAACAGTTATCTTTATACATGTTCAGTAATCATTAACAGTTGGACTATATAGAAAAACCCAAAGAACAAGTATATCATGACTACAGTCATTAGCGACAGGTAAAGACAATCAAACAAAATGGATTCTGAGTTCAATATTATTCCATAGGTATGCAGGCCTTGTCAATGTCTTAGGATAGCTGTCTACCTCTGGTGTAAGTGGCTTCTGGTCCTCAAGGAGTCTTTGTAGAGAGGGTGTCCATTTGCAGTTGGGCACCGGATAAGGTCCCTTCCAATGAAGTTGGAGAGTGTCTTTTATTTGATGTCCTTTCCAATAAAATCTCCAGGTGGCAGTCAATGATCTTTAAAAATCTTTGTCTCCTGGGAGCTTACTGTGAATGGAAGTGGTTACCAACTGGTGATTTCTCTCAAGTGACTATCAAACCTTGGCAGTAGTATAAGATGTCTCTTTTCAATAATGTCAGCTCATAAGTTTATCTAAATTCAGCTTAAATGCACTATGGTGATGCCAGGAAGAACCAAGCAGCCTTCTTGGGTTTTCCCACAGGCCAACTGTAACACTGTTTACCCATGAAATATACCCTAGATGTTTTTTCATCACTTATTTTCCAATGCTTCCCATAAAATATAACATGAAAGACAAATCTTTTGAGGTATTCCAGGGGCCCTTTTGGAACGCCGTAAAGTTATTCCTACATTATTGAGATTTTAATCCTTAAAAATCCCAATTTCTAATGGAAACTATATAAGCAATTAGCATTCTTTAGCTTGGCAGATTTATGAAGACATTTTATAATTTCTAGAAACATAGGCTCTTTTACTGGCAAATATATTTAAGACCTTTTATAATAACCTCTAGAAACATTTCATACATGGAAGTCAATTATTAACATGGACTTATTTTTGCAAAACCCAGGTAAAATAGAGATGTCTGTTTTATTTGCTAAGGATTAATCTTAGATCACATGAACCTGAAAAGCATTTGAATTAGTTTCTATATTTTTCTGAGAAATTTAGAATACTCAATCCTTACAAGTACTTTCCTTTAAATTTATTTTAACAGTAACATCTGGAGGTAGAAAACTATCCCATATTTATAACACACATGTATAGACAGAACAGTCAGATCCAAATTTTGTTTTGGAAGCCTTTTACAATTTATATCTTCCTTTGACAAGTCAAGTTCCAAATGACCTCCCTTTTAAAATAAGGGCAGCTATTTTTAATACCTCAGAGAATTTGGTTGACGCCTAAACGACATCATAGGTTGATCCAATTATTTACTTTTTTTGTAAATCCTTTTACATAGTTTTACTTTAGCTTAAGGGAGAAGGCTTTTTTGAGTTGAAACAGTCTCTAATAGTTTTCTTTCCCCCATTCATTCTAATTTTTAAGCTGGCTCTAATTGTGCACACAAAAAGAGAAGTATCAAAGGAGCCTCATCTAGGCCATCTTAGTATTAATGGGAGGCTGACTGTGGGGCTTGTCAGACTCAGAGACACAATTTCCCCTGTTAACTATGATATCTGTAGAGTCTGAACAAACTTCTGGGGGAAACGACCTTTACATGCACATCTCCAGATGAGCCAAATGTGGTGTGTATCCCTATAGGATTGCTTCGCTCCCTAGAGGAAATTTTTCCTCAGGCAACTCCCTCAAAATTCTAAGTCACCTAAAAATACCCAAGCAAGGGCCAGCGAGAGCTTACCAGATGCTGCCAGAACTGCCATACTGTGCTAAGTAAATGTTGACATAAGAAACGTCCAATCTGTAAAAAGAACTTTTATAAGAGTTTGAGCCAAAACTGACGATAGTTGCTGAGGAGCAAGATCTCAGATGCTCTAAATAATAGTTTACAGCTTCTTTCATGCATTTGGAATTAAGGAGGGAACAGCTCAAGATATGTAGGTTCATGAGGTCCCAGGCACACGAAAATCTGGTTATGCTCGTTTCCCTTAACAGTATAGATCAGAGGTTGACAAAAATTTTCTATAAAGAGCCCCGTGGTCTGTCACAACTACTTAACTCTGCTGTAAAAGTAGCCATAGATGATATGTAAACGAATGGACATGCCTATGTTCTATTAACTTTATTTTACAAAATAGGCAGCTAGAATATGGCCCAAAGACTAGTTGGCTGACCCCTGGTAACATCAATAAATCTAAGCTAGTAAAAGTTTTACTGTGTTTTCAGTATGATAAAATTTTTAAGACCTTGAAAAAAAATGTCTATTTTGTAAATTGTTAAAAACTATAGCTACCTCACATTTCCTCCATGTGACCAAAGTGGTAAAAAGGTATGATTAGGTAGCATGTTTGTACAGTATTTTGCATTCTGGATATTCAAAATAAAACTTCTCTTCTCTTGACAGATAAATACTATGTGTGAAGAGTGGTGAAAGGGAACACTGATTTCTGAAGTGGCCTGGAAAGGAAAAGCACTGGTCAACATTAAGTGGACAAATGCTCAGTGTTTACCAAAGATGCTGTTAAGTAGTCATTGCTACTTCTTTGCTTAAACTCAGTTAAAGCTCTTCATAACATGGGCTGCATGAAATCAAAGCAAACTTTCCCATTTCCTACTACAATTGAGAGTGACGACCGGCATGCAAGTGCAGAAAGCTTTATGTCAGAAGAGAGATTTCGACCTAGGATGCCTTCAGTTATCAATGAGGAAGTGAAGGAACCCTCAAAGCCCGAAATCGTGGTCTTCGAATTTGCACACCGCCTGTCCCAGCAAATCTTGAGTGATGCCTTGCAGCAGTGGGCAAACAATAACATCAAATACTATGACATTCCATTCATTGAGAGTGAAGGGCCTTGACACTGTAGGATGATGACACTTACTTGAACTGTGGATATAGCTGGTGCTAGTTTAAATACAGGAAAGAAAAGCAAAAAGTGCTGTGATCAAATGACTTCATCTGAATATAAAAATAAATCTATAATATCAAGAATGCAGGAATACCTAAAATGAAATGTGTTTTAAGCAGTTCTGTGGTAGCAGCAGTTTCTATTTGCTTGGTTTTGGATTTTAGTCATTGAAAGGGCTAAATGTAGGTCCTGTGGCACCACAGTAATCGGCTGTATGTCATACCACTTTCTTCTTGAGATAGCATCACCAAAGAAAAAGGCCCCAAGTTTCCAAAGGTTTGAAGATACTCCTTTAAAATAACTATTTGTTCATTTACACCAAAACCCCCCCGAAATACAGAAAAAAATTTTTCTTGAAATGCCTTGGCAATGAATGGCATTCAAGCCATGGTGATTAACAGTGTCTGTCTTATTCACAGGGTCTTATTTATCAAAACTATATGTGTGAAGTATCCCTATTAACACAAATGATCAAAAAGCAAAAGGTCTACCATGAACCCTGTCCTTAAGAGTTATGCTTTTCATCTACAAAAATATCACCTTGAACCACAGGGCCCTAACTAACCACAGCTATTATTGTATGACTCAGACTTTGCGTATAAGGCATTTCACAAGATATAATTTACAGAAGTCATGGCATTAATGTTTATTGCATTGAATTAAGCCTAGTGATATATAACTACACAAGAAAACAGGTTTGGGTACCTTTTATAAACAGCAATCCAGTAAATTTTAAAACAAAAGAAGCCCTAGTTGGCAAGGCAGAAAGCAGAACTTGGCCTCAACGTTGAATGTGTATTAAGCTTTGTTGTCTCACAGATGCGGAAGGCTGGTATATGTATATTCATCCCCACTTTAATGACTAGTGGGGCAGTCACCAAATTACTGTAGGACCAGATGATGCATAAAGATTTATAGCTGTATTACAAAAGCTCAAACACTCTTCCAAGAGAGTACTTATGTTTATGAAAACAATGCCCTTAGGGCATTTACAGCCATATACAATACTATTTTCATAAATAAGGCTTGGAAGCTTTTTTTTTTTAAAGAATTAAGTACTGTTTAAGATCGATGGTGACAAAATTAGGAGAGAGGAAAGAAGACACTAAGACATAACTTGTAGGAAAATTGGGACTGTCTTTAGAATTACCTTTTCATCAAGATTTGCTACACATTGGGTTTAACTGAAAAGGGAATTATATAAGCCCCTGTGCATTAGATCCTGTACTGAGATACAATAGACCCTTGTCATTGAAATCTAAAGGAAGGCAGAGAAAGGCTCGTGAGCTCTTTAATGAGATAAATATGTATTAGGCCTTTCAAGCAGGCAGAAATGCTACCTCTAATTTTAACAAATACTTTGACACTCACAATCCATTAGAATGAATTCTCCAAGTTACATGGGCAAAGAAAGCTCTTTGAAGTGAGTGATATGCCATCTTTCCATTGCCTTTGGACATGTGGTCATGCAACTTTCAATTCACCTAGACCCAGGATGTGTACCGTTCTTTTGTACTTGCCATCTTAGCAACTTAGAAAATAGAACCACAACCCCTGTTTATATAAAGGACCTGAAGTCATAAAGCTAAGAACAAAATTTCCTAAAACTGCAAAACACATTTCCAACATATGAAGAAAAATTTAGGTTTTTGAATGTACTGAGATAAAAGCTTGGATATTGCTATTTTTCATTCATTTATATCTCACGTTAGGAAATTTTTGCTTCAAAGTCATTTGCTGAAAGATATAATTAGGCATTAATACATATTATGGCAAGAACACAAAGCCATGTAAAAGCAACACATCACACTAAAATTTTCAGCACACATAAGGACACAGACTACTGGGTTTTGGTTATATCTAAATATTTTAACTTTAGGTTCCTCCTTTGCCCTGGGCCCCTATTCCCTTGGGGCATAACAGGGATGCCTGCCAGATCCATATCTAGCTAGAAGTCTAAACTGTTGCTACCCTCTGCAGCACTATGGCGTACAGTTCTGCTACCAAGCACCACCCCCTTCACTCCTGAATCATTTAAACATACCTTGTGACATACAGAGACTTATCTTGAAAATGTATGCTGCATTATATGTCAAACCATAGATAAGAAACTACAAAGCTTGTATAATAAATGTGTTAGTGGATAAACCAGCTTAGGAGCAGGCAGGAGAAAGAGCTACAATAAGACTTGTACTGCACATGGTAGTTATCAAGACATAGTTTGGCCTTGATGACGAGATAAATACGAACATCTTTGACAGGATATTTTGGCTTCTTTCATACCTTCATATTTAAATATTAGATTTACTTCACTTTAAAGGTCTTACATGAACAATAAAAGAATAGAAGGACTATTTGAGGGAGGAAAAATATAAAACAAGATTAGCTACTAGAAAAGGAAACATTTGTTCCAACTTCATCACAACTCTGATGAAATAAGAATAATGGCCAAATAGTAAGGGGAAACAGAAAGTGGGGAAAAGAGAGCCCAAGAAACAGCACTAATGTCAAACTCCATCACTGCATCACTCATTGCAATACAAGTTTCCAGTACTTTCAACCGAGGGAGAGGACACGGAAGCCACTTTCTTTACTACACTGACACATCCACAACCACTGGATCGTTTCCTTCAAAAACATCCTGAATCCCTAGGGGCAGATGAGCCACCACCAGCACGACAAAGAACCTGCAGTTGGCAACTGTAGAAGCAGATTATCAGAGGAAATGTGCCAATTCCGCATTTACAAAGACTCACATAACCCCACAAATGTGCTCCCCCACTCCTCCCGCAGTTCAGTGTCTCCTGTACACTATTATCTTTCAGTTTCAGGCCTTTGATATGAGTCCTCCACTTTCGGTTGCCTTACCAGTTCTCTACACACCAACTATGGTTATTATTAGCACTTAAAACACAATTTTGAAGGAGATAAAAATGATCTTAGTTTCAAAGGAATGATTTGTGTCAAACTGCCTTATTAGTATTAATGAATATTGAATGAACAAAGCATGGTACTCAAATATCCTCAATATAAATGACATTTTATGAAATGGAGGAAACTATACTTTTGTATAGTTTTAGAAATCAAAAGTTAGGGACATTATAAATGTCAAGGAATGGTAATTAAAAAAACAGTTCTAACAAGTATATTGTTTGCTTAATCACGATGCAGTCATCCTGTATTTGTGTGCCCAAATAGGACATGTCTTGGAGGACTGGGCATGAGCTCAGATGCACACCCTGTATCTCACTTTGCAAAACTCAAGTTTTGTTAGCAAATTCTCTTCCCTGTAAGACTTAGCTATGAAATGGTATATTTTTTCCAAATATTTTTGTGAAAACACTTTTTTTGTAACTATATAATAAAAGTCTAGTTGCAACTAGCTGAGTTCTTATTTAATTGAAGTAATAAGCAAATGCTTTTCAACACTATTTTCAAATTTTTTAACATAAAGGACTTAACATCTACATTTCTAACAAATACAAAGCAAATAAAAATTCAGTTATGTAAGTAATTTCCTGGATCATTCAGTTCCAATTTAGAAGTTCTAATAATATAAATGTAAACATGTCCATTATGGCATATTTATTCCAAACTGTTCCTAAATTTTGGGGGCGCGGGGGAAATCCTTCATGTTTAATATATTAAGAACAAAATTTAAAGCAATTCCTTCTGGATTGCAATTTCCTCATCTATGAGAAGGGTACAAGATATAATCTTTGATGTCATTTTCAGTTCTGCTACTTTTTGTTCTTACAAACTTGCTTACAAACCTGAAGTTCTCTTAGTTTCTGAGGGAAGGAAAAACTATACAAGTTATAAAATGATAAATTAACTAAAAAATTCTTCTTACCTAGACTTTAAGGTCACAAGTCTGGAACACTTTAGTTTCTTGCATACCTTGAAAAAAACTTATTTTGTCAACAGTAACAATCACTGAAGATATTTCTATTTTAAATAAAAGTATTGTTTTTGTTTACCTCCTGATTTGAACTGTGTAAGGCCAAATAACTGTTATCACACAGATGTTTGATGTAAATTACAGAAAACAGAGAGCCACTATCTTAGAGATTGGAGTTTCCTAATTCTTCATTCTGCCAAATTAGCAAATATTACAAACAACAAGAAATAATGCTTTCACTTTTACCATAATAAGGGATTGTGGTTAACTTTAGGAATGGCCAAGACTGAGTTAATAATACTGGAAACAACTTCATAAAAACCTTTTCTCTTTGCTTGAGAATTCTAAAGTTATAAAAGGAACACTTCTGCAATAGTAACTCAGTTACTGTCAAATAGATTTATATATATATATACACACACACACATGCACACATACACACACACACACATATATATATATATCTCACATTTCTTTTATTCATTCTTTTGTCAGTGGACACTTAGATTGTTTCCATATTTTGGCTATTATGAACAATGCTGCAGTGAACATTGGAGTGCAGATATCTCTTTGAGATACCCACACACACACATGCACACATATATACATACACACACACACATATACATGGAGAAAACTCTATGAAGCATTAACAGTATCCAAAAAAATTTCAGGGTTTTAATTTTTTATAATATATATATATTTATTTAATCAACATATAAACTACTACTCAAAACCAAAAGCTAAAGTTCCCATTTTAATTAGATTACTAACTTGAGAATCTCTAAAGGCCTTCAAATTTCCCATCTTTTAAAATGGGTTGGCAAACTTTTCTGAAAAGAACCAGATAGTAAATATTTTAGGTCTTGCAGGCCTTACAATCTCTGTTGCAACTACTCATGGCAGCTATAAATAATATGTGAACAGATGAGTACAGCTATGTTTTAAAAGCTTTTTTTATGGACATTCATATTTGAATTTCATGTAATTTTCACATCATGAAATATGTCTTTAATTTCTTTCCCCAACCATTTGAAAATGCAGAAACCATTCTCGGTTTGTGGAATATATGAACAACAGACAGCTGGACAGATTCTGGCTATGTGCCATAGTTTGTCAACCCCTGCTCTAAAATAATACTTTCAAAATTCACTTCAAAATTTCAAATCATTGCTTCCCAGAAATTTAAAGTAATTATTCAAATCTTCATCAGTCACTTCTTTTAGATTAGCTGGTTTCCACTTTGGACTCCGGTCTTTATCTATTAAAACTGTCAAGTGAAGATATGAGAAAAGTTAGTTCATTTCTTTCTGGTATTACCAGATTTTAATTACTGAATCAAAACTACCTGGGACTAGGCATATTTTTCTATAGCACATTTTTTTCCCTGCAAAGTCTGAATTTTTGTTTCATTTTTTTCTTATAAATTAAGCCCCCACCAAATTTGGATGGATAGCAATGTACTGATGATGACCGTGCGGTTATTTTCTAACCTACTAAGCTTGATGCCTCTAGCTTGAATACAGCCTACTGAACAAATCCAGCAGTTGAAGGCTTAGAACTCCTTTCCTCTTCAAACAAAAACGTAAATGAAATCTCCCTGCAATAAAGCAGCTAAAACCAGAGCTTGTGTGGTTTAAAGAGAAGGAAGGAGAGGGTGGAGGGCTCAGATCTACCTTCCAATCACCTCCACATTGATTTGAGAGGAAAATTACTTTAAAGGGGACTTTATACATAATTAAATGTGGATACTGGCATTTTGCTGAGCCCTCTAGTTCACACAGCACTGAATTAAAATACCAGACCGCCTTCAGGTTATCATGAGAAACCCTACTTCTCTTATTTCAGTGTAGTCATCATTTAGAGTAGCCACACAGTATCCCCACAGGATTATAACTATGAGGCAATCTGTAACCTCTCCTTCATAAATGAGGGAAACATCAGTTTCCTGGCTGTGACAATATACTACTTATACAAATATTACCATCTGGGAAACTGGGTGGAGGGTATGTAGGCTCTTTCTATATTAATTCTTATGATGGCATGTGAATCTACAATTATCTAAAAAAAAAAAAAACTAAAGAAACAGAAGGGGGCTACATTTAGTATGGTAGGGAATTTCAATCATGCTTAAAGTGTACAAAATTCTTGTGAAGAATGAAAATATTTAAACATACAAACTCTATAATGAACCTAACAAACCGCATTGAGCATTAAAAGGCTAAATAATTAAAGAAGCAGTCTGGGAACTGAGGAAGAAGCCTGCTTCAGGAGGAAGATGGAAGAGGGCTTTATGCATAATTAAATGTGGACACTGGAAGTTTTTAAGGTTTGGCTGCCTAACTTTGGGATTCCAGTATCATCAGATCAGTGGTGATATTGAAGACTGATGTTACAGTCCCTGCCAACTCGAAAGTTTTAACATTCCCTGGACAGTGTAAATAAAAACAATCCCAGAACATTCTTTCTACAAGAATCTCTTCCCTTTTAAGCTCTCTGGCCAGTGCTATCTACCTCCTTAACAGTACACTGAAGGGCAAAAGGAAAGAGAATTGCAGTAAAATCTGGGTGTTAATTTCAAACTATCAAATTTTTACCTGGCATAAATATAACAAGTTCTTGCCACGTAGGCAGCTTGGATTTTTCAGGTCTCTCATGAGGCACTCACTCAAATACCATTTGGTAGCTCTCTATCTCTGCTAAGATGATCCATTTTTATTTTCTTCTATAACTAGGAAGTTCTAGATATTAAGTGTAAGAATTTGCTAGTTTATTTTATAATCTGCTAGTTTATTTTATCCAATTTGCCAACATTAGTTTATTTTATCTAATTTGCTTACTTTATAGTTAGCAAATTATAGCAACATTTGACTATGCAAAAACATGTTTTACCCAGAATAGATACTGCTTTCTGAATAAAAAGGTTATGCCGAAAGATGAAGCAACATACTTTCTATTTATTAAAAGTAGTTTGATAAGCACCTGTGTTATAAATTAGAACTTTAATGCTGCTTGGTTTCAACTTTTTTCTTAAAATAACTGACGGTATATATAAAAACAATATCTTTAAGTTTAAGAAAGGTTGCTATAACATATAATGAATATTTTAGCAATATAACTCAAACACCACACAGGTCCTCCTAAAATCAGAAGTGTTGATCTACATGCAGCAAGAATCTGCCAGGAATTAGTGGGGAAAATGCATATTTTACTTGGTCTCTATAAAACATAGTTGTCTCCTCTGACTCCACTGCATGTGTCCTCTAAAAGGATGTGAACCCTCTGCTTATTTCTGATATTACAGTATGCCATAAATTAAGAAAATTTTACAGCAATAACCAGTAAAGTTTATTGAAGCTTAAAGCTCAGAGAACATAACCTTTTACTCAGATAAAATATATACACAGTCTGTACTATATTAAAGTGACGAATAAAATCATAAGAAGAGTAGATAAGCAAAATACATGCAGAAGAACTCAAACAAGAGAAATAAGAGCTATTATTTATAGAGATATGGGCATATACATAAAAATAAATTATTCCAAATTTGCTAGGAATTAAAAAAAACCACTTGCATTTTCTAAATATGCTGACTTTGAAGGTAAGCAAAAAAATTAATAAAAGCATTAGCAGATGTTATGAATTATGTCATATGGTTTTTCTCAATGTCAATGTTTTAACTGTTCAGGTACAGGAAAAGAAGGAGAGGGGAGAGTTTGACACTGCTGGGATTTTGCCAGGCCAGTACAAGAGAGGAGGGTAGGGGGTGTGAAGGTTCTTTGCAAGGGAATAAATATACCTTTCAAAGGCTTCAGTAGCAAAATGAGTAGCAAAAAAAGCTCACACTGCACTTAGTAGAGACAGTTCATGTGACTGCAGGAGCAGGATTACCTCTTACATATAATTAGGGAGCAGTGACCAGGTGATGTGATTTCAAAGACTTATTTTTCCTTATATGGCAATTGGTAATATTTTTTAAAAAACTGCAATCTTTATAAATGTCTAATTTTCACTAATAAAACAACTATAATATTTGATTAATAGTATATACTCATAAATCCTATTTTCATAATAGCCAGGAAAGAAATAACTCTCACTTACGTGCCCTGACGCCTTCGTGAAAGTCATGGTGTACCTGAAAGAAAATCAAGACAAAAGGGAACTCTCTGGGCATCCTTATTCCCAGTGATCTCTCTCCAAGCCTGCTCTGGCCTCCCAGTCCCATGGCCACAACCTGAGCCATGACATCAGAGATTGAACCAACTCTGACAACATACTCTCCTTATGTGCTCAAGTATTTCCATTGCTGCAAATCCCTCAGCTTACTGAGCTCCACTGATCCTACGACTTTCTACCTGTTCACTTCGCTCTTCAACCAGCCCAGTTTCCCGAATTCTATTAATGTGGTCACTTTTCCTTGAAAATGTCCTCCTCTCCCCTCAAGCCCTTTTCTTTATTCTGTCCTGGCAAAATCCCAGCACCAGCTGAACCTTACCATTTACCTGCTGCTGCATTCGAGGAGCTCAATCTTTGGGGCAAAAAAATCATACAACTGTGACTTGTTTAATTTAAAATCCATAATCACAAATCTCAAATAGGCATGGAAAACTGCTGTTACCCATGGTTCTCTTCCCTACTCCCCAAGATAATGATTTAAACTGTTTTCTAACTCAAACTTTACCTCTAGCAAACTCTACTCTCACTATATTTTCAGCTAATGACTTAACCTTCTACTTCATTAAAAAAAAAGAGGAGCCCTAACACATGAACATTTTCTTTTTCCCACCACTGAAACACCTGCAGCTCAACTACTGCCATCTGTACCATGACTTCCCTTTCCTGACTACAGAAGAAGGGACCATCCTTCTTTCAAAGGCCAGACTGCCCCTGCATAGTAACATCTCTCTTACCTTCTCAAGGACTTTGCTTGAGAAGGTTTTCCATCTCTCTTTCTTCTCCTGGCTTGATCAATGTAGGCAGTAAAATTTAGTGGCTAAGTACATGCAGTTCAAACATCAGGGTTCACCTCCTGGCTCTACTGCATAGAAACTATGTGACCTTGGGATAATAATTTCTCTACCTCCCAGTTTCCTGAAATGGCAGTATCAATACATCCATCATAGGATTATCTTGATCCACATCTAGCAGTTTCTGACAGTAAGTATTCAATAAATGTTAACTATTATTAGTATCATTAACATAATCTTTTTTCTCTATTGGATCATTCTCAATCATTTATTAACATGTTCCAGTATCTCCTACCTTACCAAATAAAAAAGGAAACTCATTTGATTCCACAGTTCCAGTTTCTACCCTATTTCTGTTTGAAGAAGAGTTGTATATACAGTCTCCACTTCTTCACCTTTCATTTACTCATTTCCTCTCCAACTTACCACACTATATAACTTCTGCCCCAATCTCCTCTGAAACGACTAGCCAAAATCATCCATAACTTCAGTGTTGCCAAATGCATAGGATGCTTTTATCTTCATCTACTAGTGCTTCGGCAGCACTCCCTCTTCCTTGAAACACTCCTCTTGCCTTTATCGCACTGCACTCCCCGGGTTCTTCTACCTCTGCCCTTTTCCTCTTCTACTTCTCCTTTGCCCCACTTCAAAATGTTGGTGCTCCTCAGGGCTAAGATCAGAAGTCTCTTATTTTCCTTCTGAATGATCTTATCCATTCTGTACTCAACACATCAGCAGCTATGAATTCTGTTAAAATATAAGATCATGTGACTCCTCTGCTCAAAAATATCCAGTGGCTTTCTACTGTACTCAGAACAAAAGCCAAAGTCTTATAAAGACCTTCAAGGCCACATGTGCTCTGTGCAGCCCTTCCTGCCCTGTTAGCTCTGACTTCATCTCTCTCTCACTCACTGACCATCCCTCCACTCTACTCCATCCACAAGGCCTCCCTGAGGTTCCTAAAACAGGTAGGCATGCACCCATATCTGAGCTTTTACTTGTGGTGCCCTCTGCCTGGATGATCACTCACTCACTTCTTTCAGGATTTTACTTAAATAACACCTTCTCAGTGAGGTCTTCTCTGATCATCCCATCTACAAGTTCAAACCCCCTCTCTCTTCTTCCTGTATCCATCCCCCTTTCCACTTTATTTCTCCTTAGTACTTACTATAGTATATTTTACAAATTTACCTGTTTATAATCTATCTCCCCCATAACAAAGTAAGTTCCACTAGAGTTGAAATTTTTTGTTTTGTTTTGTTTTTTTTTATGTATTCTTGGTGCCTCTAATAGTGCCCAGCACATGCTGAGTACTCTTATTTGTTAATAAATAAATCTCTACAATGCTATGTCACTTCCTTTTGAATTTAAAGATGCTATTACTAGTGTTCCAACACGTGTGTGACTGGCACCACAACAGCTGCTACAAGAGGTCCCATTACATGCTGTCTAAATCTGATGTTTGTCCTTTCCTCTATAATTGCAGTATGTAGTTTTCAGGCATGTTGCTGGTGCTAATATCTTTCCGATTTAAATCTCTAACCTACAACTCTAAGTTCCAACTCCTAAAGGTATTCTTTCCCTCACTTCTAACATCAAGGTCTATTAATTCTATTGCCTACTTTGATCTCAAATCCATTCACTTCTCTCCATTGCCACCACCCGCATCTAAGCTACTACTATTTTGCACCTGGATTACTGCAATAAACTCATATCTGGTCTATACATCCACTCTTGAACCCCCCCAACCCCGCCTCCATTCAGCAGGCAATAATTACCTTAAACAAAGTGAACCAAATCACTCCGTGCTGAAATCCAAGAGGCTTCTCAATATACTCATTTCTCACCTTCAGGTCACAGGTGAGCTGACATCTCAAAGATGTCTTCCCGGCCCAACTTTTTAAAAGGTGGTTTCCCTTTATCTCCTCACTCCCTCCCATCCCTGCATCATTCTCTTCTATCACCAACCCAGTATATATTGCTTTTAGAGCACTAACCACAATTTGTAATTATTTTACTTATTTTGTTTACTTGTTATTTGTAGTCTAGTAGACTATAAATTCTATAAGGATGGGACAGTGTCATTCTTTCAACAATGTAACACTTAAGACAGTGCCCGGCACATAGCTAAAATATTTGCTGAGAAAATGAAGGAAGGAGGGAATCAATCAATCTAGGCAGTACACTAAATGTACAGTGAAAAACATGGGCTATGTGAGGTATACCAGGCAGTGGTCAAGTGTGCAGGCCGTGTGGTGAAACTGCCTGGTTTTACATGCCATGCCTCTGTACCATCTCTATACCACAGCTTCTTTATCTGTAAAATGGAAACAATAATAGTACCTATCCTTCTAAAGATAATGTAAGATTTAATGGAGAGAATGCATATAAAGTGCCTAGCACAGTATCTACTCAGAACAAGAGACCTCAGCTACCATTTATATCCTACAGGGTGTGACTGTAAGATATGACTAATAGAGTTCTAGTCATGGTTAGAGGAACTACTTTGAATATCTTAATAACTACTTCAAGTCATGAAAGTCCATTAGGGATGTCTTCTTCCTATTAAAATATTTCCTTTAGGTCATAAATTTATTAATCTAAGGGCCCTCTATACACAACACAAAAGGGATGATTTTGCTTTTAAAGAGTTTATCGTCTGGAGGAAGAAATCACTATGACTCTGAAATGTTGCATGAAATCAAAAATATGAAATGTTTCATGAAATCAATAATCTTTGGATAATTATCTATTTTACGTGTATTTACAATGGCACTTTCAATGTTAATCTATTGATTAAAACACGTAACAGACTAATAACTTCCACTTGTACATTTTACATATGTGTGTATACATATATATGTATACAGACACATACACACACACTCATTTTACCAATGATGAATTCAGATTTAGAGAGTTTATGCTTCTTGCCCAAGGTCAGAGACCATGCCTGAAAAGTGGTTAATTTCTATTTTGAATTCCACATGAGGTTAGCAATCTTACACTTATATACAAATGTAACTGCTTTTTCATAAAGGCTTAGTAACAATCTGGAAGCAATACTTCAACACACCCTAAGCTAACTAGCCTGTTGTTTTCATAGAAACATTTACAGGTAATTTTAATTTTCTTATAATTTTCTATATTTTATAGGCTATACAATAAACATATATTACATTCATAACTAGAAACTACTGCTTTTTTAAAAATCTTACCATGAGAGCTTGAACCAGACAATATTCCATAGTTAACACTTCTTGCAAAGTCTTTGAAGATCCCTCCATGAGTTGCCTTAATGTGATCTTCAGGGATGTTGGAGACATTTTATTGATTACCTATTAGAGAAAAAGGTTTTACTAGTTTTAGACCAATAGTTCCTTTATTGTCTATAATAAAGTAGCTGAGTTTTGATATAAATCATACTCAAATATGCCCTTAATAGTACTTTCACATGATAGTCTCATAAAAGTGAGATTATGCCTTCTCCTAATCCTGCCAAAGCACTAAAAGTTTTCTAATCCATTACAATAAGAAAGCAGATCATTCCATCAGTGGCATAAGTTTTATACCTACAACTAAAATAATAAATCTACATTTTGTAGCTTGCCTGATATAAATTATGATCCCAACTAGGTACACAGTAATTATACTTAAGTAAACTTAATACACATCTTAGAAACTACTAATATATCAGAGAACATTTCACTTTACAATATAAAGAAGATACAGGAGAAATACCATAGTGCCTCCTTCCCACTCTGTGACTCTAGAGAAGTGTCTTAACTATAGTCTCCACCTATAAATAAATCCACTTACCCTAGAAGTAAGGAGAAAAAATGATTCAAGGCCTATAAAGTAAGAATTGTAGGCCTAACTCCTTGGCTACAATGCTATAGTGTTTCCTTTTGAATTTGAAGACGCTATTACTAGTGTTCCAACATGTGGCACCACAACAGCTGCTGCTATTAAATCTGATGTGTGCCCTTTCCTTTATAACTGCAATATATAGTTTTTATGCATGTTGTTTAGTTCTTGTCTCAAAGGTATAAATTATACTTTTTGAGTTGAAAGAATTCCCCACATTAAGATTCAAGGTTCTTTGTAGCATCCTCAAGTCTGGCACACAGATTCAGAGAACAGACAGAATGGATAGGGCAGCATCATACCTAGAGGTTGTCAAAGCTTAAACAGATGGTTAGTGTACAGAGAAAGTTCAGGAAAGAGCAGTATACAATCTACAGCCACATGCTACTGAAGAGTAGATGAGAAAGAGAGAAAAATGATTAAGGTCTTTATGAATCTGGTTCATCTTCATAGGAACTCATTCTTCTGCCCTTGGTGCTGTAGAGTCATGATCCCATATAATGCCCTGAGAGCAATCCTACTCCATGTTGTCTCCCTTTTGTCTGTCAGCCAAAGGAATACTGGCATCCCTGAAACAGTCTGCATACTGGGCTAGGAGCCTCGCCTTCCACAGGCAAGTACAACAATGAGTCCATTTTGCTAACAAAATCACTAATTTTCTCTAGCCAGAGGAATGCCATATTACTCCTGGAAGTACTGCATCACAATGCTAAAAGGTGAAGGTAAGGGAGTAACATTCCCACTTTCTTTTCTAGTCTGCAAAGCCAGTGAAGCTACGATTCCTTTCCAGCAGTGATGCATTGTGTGAGCCCACAATCACATATCTGAGTATTACAGTTATCTGCCTTTGTCCTCACATTTCTTGGTTTGGCACTTTTATGTACCATCTAGCATTCCCCAAATACGAAACTCTGTCTCTTGGTATACTTCCTCGGTTGGCTACCAATTAATTTCATTTAAAAAGGCCACTTAAGTGACCCAGTTGTCTGTGCTTGTGTCACACAGAGATACACACACTAGGTAAAATGGGAAGAAAATTTCATTCAAAAAGCTCCGCTGGTTCTGACATCTCATAAGTTGGCCCTTGATCAACATGAGAGTTCAGAGCGCTGAACCACCGTGCAGCTGAAAATCTGCGTGTTAACTTTTGACTCTCCCAGAACTTAACTTCTAATAGCTTCCTGTTGACCAGAAGCCTTACCGACAAATCAGTTAACCTATTTTGCATGTTATATGTATTATATATTATAGTCTTACCATAAAGTAAGCTAAAGAGAATATTAAGAAAATCGTAAGGAAAATACATTTACAGTATTTATGGAAAAAAATCTGTATATAAGTGGACCTATGCAGTTCAAACTCATGTTGTTCAAGGGTCAATTGTACCAATTAAAGATATTTTCATACGACTGACATCATATAAAAAGAAACTGGTGTACTAACACCACAGGGAAGCTGTAGCTGGCAATTTAGCACAGAAACTTAGGGTTTAGACTCTGAAATCAGATAGCCCTGGGGTGGAATCCTAGCTCCACCACTCCTACAATCCCAGCTCCACCACTCCTACAATCCCAGCTCCACCACTTAGTTTCCTCATTTGTAAAATGAAGATAACACTACTACCCACCTCATAAATGGTATAGCAATACAGGATAGGGCAATGTGTCAGAAACTAAGCAAAACAGGGAAGGAATATTTATTAAGCACCTTTCCCTCAGGCAAGTACATTCACATGTATGTGCATTTCACAAATAAGGAAAACAGACTCTGATATGAATCTGTCCAAGGTCACACAGAGCAGGAATCCAAACTCGAGCCTGTCAAAGCCAAAACCTACTTTCTTTCTACTATACAAAGCTATAACAGTAGTCAAGAATGTCAAAGGCTCAAAAGTCAAAAAGAACAAAGATGGAAAAGAGGACATTGTGTAAGTGACAGAGAAGTGAATAAAAACTTGTTTGTGTAATTTTGATGGCACGGGGGAAAGACAAAGAATGGTAGCTTGAGAAAAAAAGTCAAGGGAAGGAAAGCTTTGACAATAACAGCAGAAGAAAATGTGCCGTTAACTCAAGAAGGTAGAAAATACTGAAAATACTGAAAGAAGGAGATGGCTGATGCAATTAGTTCCTGGAGGAGGCAGAAAAGCATGGAGTGAGAGCATAGATGGGGCTGGTTCCCTTGGCAAGGAAGTGAGACACATGTTAGAGGAATCAAAGAGGGGATAATGGAAGATTGTTAAAGGAGATCATATAATATAGCCTGTTCATTAACAAGGGAACGCACAGACTGTTCTGTAATTTTCATAAACGATTAGGACCTGGATCTTTAGCTAGAAATGTGCAGGAGTACAACCCTGCACCTAGTGAACACATTTCTACTTCTTGGTAGAACACTGGTCAGTTTCCTAACCAATTTACCTAATGCTTTAAAGATTAGTTGTCTCCTGTATGTCAAAGAGCCAACTTCTTTTTCCTTTATTTTTGTCGACTGATTTACATTCTCATCTTAATTCAACAACATTACTTAACATCTATTACTGACCATGCATCATACACTTTGGGGAGACAATAAAAAATAAACTTGGTCCTTGCACTCAAAAAGCATTTCAAACTATAGGAAAACTCAAGATACTGCCTGTGCCCCTCCCCTCAAAAATCTATCAGAATGCTAATAAGATACAGTCCGGCTTGCATTATCAAGAGAAAAACAATATTTAACAAGCCTACAGATTAAATTAGAATAATTCTACCATGTAAGCCACAGGGTTGACTGAAGGGTTATACAGACAGATAAGTCTCAACTCTTCTCCGATTCACAATGTAACCTTAGAAAATTTCTAAAAACTTCCATTAAAAAACTGAATTCACTATTTCTTAAAAATATTCTTCAAACTGCTAAAAATACTACTGAGAAAAAAGTTTAAGCAAGCCACACAGGAACCATGTAAGAAGTGCTCAATGTAGTTTCCACGTTATAGTCAAAGAGAAAAGATAAATTATTTGTTCACATTATATTGCAATAATTGCTTAATTTGAATAGAAGATATTTTTAAATATTTGCAAGGCACAAGAGAAATTAGTGCAAAACAAGTCAAAACAAATTATTTGAAAGAGTATAAAAAACAATTTTAGTAGAAACAAGGTTTTCTACAAGGGCAAATGGTGCTTAGAAAATAAAAAATAAACTAAAGGATGATACAGTTAGAAACATTGTATGTCACCGAATTTTTTCATTTTCTAAAGAAAATCTAAAACAGTATGTCCAATCATTTTTTAAGAAGTCCATTAAAAACATAACACAGTTAAATCAATAGATATCAAAAACCAAAAACAATAAACTCCTGTTCTATATTAAAGTTAGAGTAAAAGAGTTTGTAACTAAACCTCTCATTTATGGCTGCCCCCAATATTCTGGACACCACATTTTGATAGTTCCCTTTGATGTTAAGTTCTACCGTTCAAATGGGTAAAATTAAATAAAGTTTCCGTTTAGGTATCCCAAAGGTCTTGTGACCTATCTATTCTCCTTAATAAATCTTTTTCTGCTCAGAGTACCTGCTGTGGACTCTTGTTTTCCACAACAAGAATTATGACCAGTCAAGAACCCGAAAATATAAAGAATGAAAAAATAAAGTATATGGCGGATGGTGGGTTGGGGAAAGAAAAAAAAAGGTAGTGGCATTAGTTAAAAAGCAATCACTATAGGTACTAAAGACATTGAAAGATCTCATGAACAACAAACAAAAATTTGACAATTTAAATGAAAGTGAATATGCTTTGAAAAATATATATTGCCAAAACTGACTCAAGAAGAAAATATATCTGAATAGTCCTATATCCATTAAGAAAATTTAATCGATAATTACAAACCTCACGAAGAAAATTTAAGGTCCAGATGGCTTCACTGTTAAAAAAATTTACACAAACTCTTCCAAAAAAAAACAAAAAAAACAAAAACAAAAACAAGGGGAACCCTTCCCAATTTATTTTATGAACCTAGCAAAACCTAATTACCAAAACCTGACATGAAAATTACAAGAAAAATTATAGGCCAATTTCTCTCCTAAACATAATGCAAAAATCCTAAACAAATATTAGTAAGTCAAATCCAGCAATATATAAAAGGGATAATACATCATGACCAAATGGGGCTTATCTCAGGAATGCAAAACTAGTTCAATATTCAACCATTACTCATTGTCCCTGAACTAGATCCTGGTCTGTATGATCATTTAATTTTGACAAAAGGCAACAATGCAAGTCAATGTACAAGAAGAAAGTCTTTTCAACAAATTGTGCTGGAACAATTGTGTAACAATATGTGAAAAAATTAACCTGGACCACCCGTTTTTTTTAAATAAAAAATTAACTTGAGATTGATCTAGACCTTAATGAAACAAAACAAAACAAAACTAAGCTTTAGAAGAAAGCACAGGAGGATTTTTCTGAACTTGGGAGTAGGTAAAGGTTTCTTAGGATTCAGAAAACAGTACTCATGAAAGACAAAATAAATTAACTTAGATTTCTTTAAATTAAAAACTTATTAAAAATTAATTATTGTAATGAACCCATTAATAAAGTTATAAGAAAAATCATATCATCTCAATAGATGCAGGAAAAAAATACAATAAAATCCAAGTCATTCAAAATAATAATTACATAAAACCTCTTAGCTGACCAGGAGAAGAAGAAATTTCCTATACTTATTAAAGAATATCTACAGAAAACCTACAGGAATCAACATTTTTAGTATTCTTAAAACTTTCCTCCTGAGAGCGGGGAACAAGACAAGGATAGTTGCTATGTTAAATTTTTGCTTGGAGGAACTAGCTAGTCTAGGAAGCTGGGTGGGTTGGGAGGGAGGGGTAGGTAGTACAAAGGATAAAGAAGGGAAGGGGGAAGGGGAGGGACAAAAGGAAAGAAGAGAAGGAATGAGAGAAGAAGGAAAGATGACATCATTACATATGTAAAAAATCCAAAAACTATTAGAATAAGTTTAGCAAACAAGGGCAATATACGAAATTTAATTTCAATTATATTTATACAGATCAACAAATAGAAAATAAAATTTTAAACTACACTTAAAACTGCATCGAAACCCATCAACTAGAAATAAATGCAATGAAAAGATGTGCAAATGCAAATCCTCTATAAAGATTAGAAAATATTACTGAGAGAAATTAATGAAGACCTAAATAGAGCAATATACCATATTTATAGAATGAAATATTCAACACCTGCTTTCCTTTGGGGAGGCTGGAATTTCATGTTCTAGGCAGAGTACCTACATAACGAATCCACAATGAAAGCCTTCACATGTGTTGTCTCAACTAGCTGCTGGAGGAATTAACCAAGTCCTATGTGATTCCACCGGGAGAGAACTCTTAGAAACTTGTATCTTGTTTCCTTCAGACTTCATCCCACGTGCTTTTTCTTTAGCTAATCGCTTTGTGTTCTTTCATTGTGTTAATTCCTAGCCATGAGTCCTGTGAATCTGTGGATCACCAAATCCGGGGTGATCTTGATGATCCCTGACATAGAACACAATGACCCATTGCCTTTTAGTCAATGTTGTTGAGAAATCTGAAGCCTTAGTATGTGATGTGTTTTACTCTGAGAGTTTGTAGGAGGTATTTCTTAAACTATTAAGGAAAAAGAGATAAGTTTAATTACATTAAAATTAAAATTTCCATTCACTAAATGATGTCATTAAGAGAAAAAAGGCAAGTAACAGGTAGGAAGATACATGTAGTACATATATTGGATATAGGGCTTATATCCAGAAACATAAATAATTCTTATAAATTAACAGTAATAAGAATAATTAACAGGCACTTCACAAGGAAGAAGTGCCTGTTATGGCCAATGCATGATGAACTAGTGCTCAACCTCATTATAATCATCATGAAAATGCAAGTTAAAATCATAATGCAATGGTATTTTATATACACTGGAATGACTAAAATGAAAAAAAAAAAAAAAAACTGTGTTGGTGAGAATGTGGAGCAACTTAGTATGTGAATGTAAACTGGTATAACCATACTGCAAAACCATTTGACGATGACTACTAACATGAGTATACATACACACTGGTAAACAAAGAAGCTATGAGACTGAGGGGATTTTAATGCTTGAGTAACCTATAAACAAACCAAAACCTAAGCCTGTAATGCCTCAAGGTTAAGAAATCAAAACCTAAGGACAACCAATCATAAACAGCCAACTTGCTCTGCTTCTACACCTTCACTATAAAAGTCTTTCTCCAGCTTCTATCGGTGGAGCCTTCCTAATCACTTCCAGTTTGGTGCTACCTGATTCAAATCAATTTTTGCACAAATAAACTATTAAAAATTTAAACTATTAAAAATTATGCCTCGGTCCATCTTTTTAACAACATATTCTTTGTTCCTGGCTCTGCATTCTCCAAACATTTGTCCTTTGAATATGTGTTTTGTTCTCTCTTGAATATCCTTTGCCACTTAGCAACTCATTCTCATCTTTTATTCTCTGCTCAGATTTGTCTTCTATGAAGCCTTTTAGACTTCTTCCATCACTTTCTGGACACCCACAATAATTTGTGTAAGCCTCTATTTCAGCATCACTGACTAAACTGTACTATAATTGTTTATTCCACTAGACTGTGAACTGCCTGAGAACAGGTGCTGGATTTTCATTTTTGTACCTCAGGAGAGGCATAGCACCATATCCATTCATTCATTCATTCATTCATTCGTTCATCATATCTACCCTGTGAAATGCTCTGTGATAGGTGTCTGAGAATAGAGCAGGAAGCACACTTCTCAGGAGCTAATGGTCTGCCATAGATAGCACTTTAAAAAGCAAAAAGACAGAAGTCATAGAAAGAAAAAGACACATAATGAGACTGGGGACAAGCAGACAGGTGCAGATCTTTATGAAATAACTGCCATTTTTATGGTGTTCTACAACATTGCCAGTAAAGACCTGTGTTCTGTTGTTTTAAAGCTTAAATGGGAAATATGTTTTGGCATTTACCCTTGGGGTTAAATGAAGTAGAAGGTAGAAATTAATACACAATAAGTTATATCATGTGTTATTTTAAAACCAAGCAGCATAAGCCATTTTTATTATCCTATTAACTAGGTCTTTGACTTTTTAAGTAGTTTAAATCAACCATAGTTAAGAGTTCTGTTTTGCTATGAATTGTGAACATTTTTCTAAATAATCAGCTTATACATTATATATCTATATCTGTAAATCTTTTCCAGAAGTGTTCAGATTGACAACAAACCAACAGAAATACAAAATACATAGACCAGAACAAGTCAGTCTATTGCACTGAATACTGCAGTTTCGCAGAAATATTTTTAAAAATATTTTCACCATTCTGAAGGATCATATTATTATATAAAAAATAACACTTTAAAGAAATGGACACTAGTATTGTTTTCTTCTTATCTACAGTAAAAGGTTTAGAGCTAGTCTAAGAAGAGTGCTTTCTGCAACCTTATCTTAAGACTTTTCTGGTAATTTCTTAAAAACATTAACAATTTAAATAAAATGAAAAGATAGTAACTAAAGAAGCAAGTGTGGCTATTTCATGATATCCTAAATGCTCATGATAGTGTTTAAGGTTCACTAACATCCATCGGTCATCTGGGGAACTGTTTTCTTGTCCACATAAACTGATGCATTTCCCTTCAGGTTTATTGTACTCTCCCACAAAGACGCAATGCATCCATCAACACTGCCATTAAATTACTCATTAATAGCAATAAACAGCATAGTATAATGGGTACCTTCAGCAAATATAATGCCCACTTCTGTAAGTCAAGCTGTTTAATATAATTTGATATGCCATTTTATTTTAATTAGCTTTATGAAGGTATAATTTACATATGATAAAATTCACTATTTAAGTGCACAGTTCTACAAGTTTGATCACTATATACAGCTGTATAACTACCTCCTTAATCAAGATACAGAACAAGAGTTCTCTTTCCTTCAACTCTACCCTGGCAACTGATTTGTTTTCTGTCCCAACAGTTTGCCTCTTCAAAAATAAAAGCACACAGTAAGTATTCCTTTGTGTCTGCCTTCTTTCACTTGCTTCTGAGCTCATAATGCTTCTGAGATTTATCTATTTTGTATCATGTATCAACAGCTCATCCTTCTTATAGTTGACTAGTATTCCATTGTATGAATACATCACAATCTGTTATTCATTCAATGGTTAATAAAGTTCAGGCTGTTTCCAGTCTGGAGCTATTACGAATAAAATGAGTACAGATACATTTTTCTTGGGTAAATCCTTAGGAGTGAGATAGCTGGGTCTTACAGTAAGTTTAACAATGTGTGAGTTGTAGGTGCTCCACATGCTTACTGACACTTGGTGTTGGTACTGTCAACCTTCTAAATTTTAGTGATCCTAATGAATACACAGTGACATCTCACTGTGGTTTTAACTTGCATTTTCCTAATGATTAAAGATCCTGAGTATTTTTTCATGTGCTTACTGGTCATTCGCATATCTTCTTTGGTGAAGAATCTAGATTTCTCATTTTTTCACTTGTGTTGTTTATCTTCTCATTAATAAGTTGTAAGAGTTCTCTGTGTATAGCGGATTAAAGTTCTATAATCAGCTTCTGTTTTGCAAATTTTCCTCCTAATTTGTGGCTTCTTCATTTTCTTTATAGTGTCTTTCAGAGAAGAAAAGTGTTTAATTTTAAGAAAGATTAATTTATCAATTCTTCTCTTGAGTTGCTTTTTACATTAAAATAAATCTTGGCTAACCCAAAGTCACAAAGATTTTTCTCATTTTCTTTCAGAAATGGTACAGGTTTAGCACTTACATATAGGTGCATAATACATTTTGAATTGCATATGGTGTAAATGAGTTCAGAGGCTTGTCACCCCAAGATATGCTTCTTTGGCATACTGATTATCTTGAGTTAATGCACTTGAGAAACAATAAATATAAGGGCACTCTGACCCTCCTTTTCTTCCTGAAAGCAGGAGATAAAACTCCCAGGTGAAAGGTACCCTCCCTACAGCAGGAGAAAGGAAGACATTCTTACCACTAGACAAAAGGAATGTGGGGTCAAGAAATCTGTAAAAACAAACTTTGTTAAATTAACCCTTATCTCCCTAGTTACTTTACCATTTACTATCCTTAGCCTAAACCCCTCTGTCTTGTCAATTATTCATAAATTTGTTTGTCGAGAAGGTATAAAAGCTTCCAGCTCTGATCATTTCTGCAGATCTCCATTCATTCTCTTGTGCAGGTTCCCAAGTACATGTAAAAATTTAATAAAATTTGTATGCCTTTCTCCTGTTAATCTGTCTTATGTCAGTTTAACTTTCAGACCCAGCCAAAGACTCTAAGAGGGAAGAAGAGAATTTTCTCCTACCCTACAGATGCAAGGTAAGATTCAAGTCCTTCTTTTTTCTTGCATATGGATGAATATCCAACTGTTCCAGAATTATCTGTTGAAAAGACTATCTTCCTCCCACTGAATTACTTTGGATGTGGAGTTCAGAGCAGCCTTTACTCTAGTCAGTGAGGGGAGGGAGCAGTCTCAATCTCTTCTATTCATATTCCTTTGATTATTGATAACATTTGTAATTCTGGAAAAGAAATACTTCTCTCATTGGCCCTAAAGAACCTTCTTTTCTTTGGCAAACATGCTGGTCTCATTACCAGAAAAGGTAGATTGAAACGAGAGGACTTCCTACAAGTCAGTAACCAAAACAACAAAAACCCAGTTAAAAAATGGGCAAAAGACTTAAATAAACATTTCTCCAAAAATATACAAATGGCCAACAAACATATGAAAAGATGTTCAACATCAGTAATCATTAGGGAAATGCAAATCAAAACACAATGAGTTATCACCTCACAGCCATTAGGATGGCTACCATCAAAAACCCAGAAAATAACAAGTGTTGGTGAGGAAGCGGAAAAATTGAAACCTTTGTGCACTGTTGATGGTGGGAATGTAAAATGGTATAGCTGCTATGGAAAACAGTAGGGAAATTATTCAAAAAATTAAAAATAGAATTATGATATGATGCAGCAATTCCACTTCTGGGTATATAATCAAAAGAATTAAAAGGAGGGTCTCGAAGAGGTATTTGTACACCCATGTTCATAGTAGTATTATTCACAAGAAAGGTAGAACCAACTCTAAACACTCACATATGAATGGATGAACAAAATGTGATATATACATACAATGGAATATTATTCAGTCTTAAAAAAGAATGAAATTTTGGTACATGCTACAACGTGGATGAACCTTGAAACATTATGCTAAGTGAAATAAGTCAGTCACAGTAAGACAAATGCTGCATAATTCCACTTATGTGAGGTATCTGGAGTAGTCAAACTCATAGAAACAGAATGGTGGTGCCAGGCACTGAAGAGGGAGAAATGGGAGTTATTGTTTAACGGGTATAAAGTTTTAATTTTGCAAGATGAAAATGTTCTGGAGATTGGTTGCACAACAACGTGAACACTTAATTCTGAAGTGTACACTTAAAAATGATTAAGATGGGTCTACGGCCATGCCACCCTGAACGTGCCCGATCTCATCTGATCTTGGAAACTAAGGACGGTCAGGCCTGCTCAGTACTTGGATGGGAGACCACCTTGGAATACCAGGTGTTGTAGGCATTTTAAAAAATGATTAAGATGGTAAATTTTACGTTATATGCATTTTACCACAATTAAAAACACACACAAAAATGTGAGAGCACTGCAATTGGTGTGTTTGTTTGTTTCCCTAATGTAAGCTACCCACCAGGGCATTTAAATAGCCCATTAGCTTACATGGATTGTTTGGCACAATGAACAACCTACACCAAGATGGATTAAAAGGAGATTTGATGAATTTCAACCTTAAGCATTAAAACTAAAAAAAGCATATTGGAACTTTGGAAGAAAATCTTAGAAAAGATATAAGAAGCTGTAAAATAAAATACTACGAAAACTCCATCAGTTACAAAGAATTTCTGACTTCCTCATGTTATAATACAAGGATCAGCAGTAAAACTTTAAAAATCTAAAGAAAGGATAAAAAAAGAACTCTGTTTTTATTTAATGATTAGCACATATGTTGAAAGCATTGTCTTTCCTACAGACAGTCTTGGAGAGAAATCAACCTCTAAGACATAGCTGCAACTCAGAACATAAATGAAGACAAAATCCTTGGGACCTGTGGAAGGAAGACAGGAATCCCTGAAGAGCCCACAGGGATTAGGAGCAATCCTAGAGAGTTACTGAAACTAGTATTAAAATCTTCTTAAAATTTTTTTTAAACATTTGATCTGCAAACCTTTCACCTAATCCTTCTTATAAAAATGTCCCTAAATGCTTCTTCCACAGGACAAGGAGGACTACTGGAGATGATGTATGCTGACTAAAGTCCTTCTCTGTTACAAAGGACCTAAAAACAGCTTAGCATTGCCTTCAACATCCAGCAGGTAAATGAGTCACTGAGCTTAGGTAAAGGTTTTGTGAAACCTCTTTCTGAGGCTCAACTGAGTTCAGAAAAATAAAAAAAAATTTTAAGTGGGCTATATTCCACCACAGAGCTGACAGAGGCTTCCCTAACGCAAGAATTCACCATGATCAGGGCAGAAATGATCCATATATTACCTTCAACTGCTCCAAGGCAAAAGGTGAACCATCTTGTTGTAAATTTTCAATGATCTGTTCCACAGTATTGGCTGAGAACCAACTGTAAGGAAGGAAACAAATGATTTCACCAATGCATGATTTCTTTTTCTGACACAACAATGAACCTAAACACAGGCTTCCCCCAAGCTTCATTTCAATAATGAAAAAATTTCCAACCTATTTTACAGGATAATGAAATAAAACATTGCTTCTCTGGGATGGTGTTTGCAGTCCACCTTCACTAATGCAAAATAAAGCCTGAATTTTCTCTTTTGCTTTGTTGCATCTTTTATATGTAAATAAATGATATATTAACTGCTAAAAACTGACGCTTCTAAAATGTAGAGATACTTATTTTCCAATAGCTTTTCTCCTCTTTTGTGTTCCTTAAGCCAGTCTGTCAATCTCTCAAATCACCGCATAAAACCATTTGCTGATCAACTTGATAAGACCTTCAGAGAAGATCACTTTACAAGATAAAAGATTAATTAATCTAACTGTTATTTTCAAGCCTCTCTTCCCCATTACAAAAAAATGTATTGCACTAAAATGAATCCCTGTGACAGATTACTAAAATGGATTTATTTGCCCTTGAAAGAGTGGGCAAGAAGCTATTTTCAAAGGTAAGTAAAAATAAAAGCACTATCTGATCTCAAGAATGCAGTGCATTATCAAACAAAATTATAATGTTAGCAAATTCAATTAGATACAGCCTTTCCAAAAGAACAGATTTGAGATCTCTAAGTACCTGTTTATTTTGTCCATGTGTTCAAATATATAAGACTTGTCCTGATCAATCCTGGACTGTTTGAAAAGAAAAATGTTTAAATTAATTTGGAGTAACTCAAACCTTTTTAATAATTTCATTTTTAATAATATGTTTTGTGACTTTCAAATTACACCTGAGAGTCTCATAAATAACTACCATTATGTTCAAAATTCAAACAGGATGTATTTTATTTCAGACCAGATCTTAAATGTGTCAAAGGCAAAAAATGTTCTTGCATTTTTATTTTTACATCATTATATATGATACATTATCATTCAAGTATATCAATAAATTTAAGAACTGTAAGGGACCTACGAAGTCATTCTGCCCAAATTTCCATGTGATACAGAAATTCCTACCACATCCCCAATACTCCCGCAGCACTGACCTCCAGGGTGTACCTTAGGAAGGAACTCACAAGTGTTTGAACAACTAAAATTAAAAATTTTTTAATGCTAGACCAAAAATAAGCCCTCCCATTTTCTAATTCTAGTTAATCTCTCTTCTACCTTAATCTTTTCTCTCATACGGTAGTTTTGTGCCCCCTCACAATCCAGGTCCTTCTAATGAATGCACAGTTCCAGTGTATCAAGGTCATTCTTAAAGTGTGTAATGCAAAACTTAGCTGCAGGTGTGGCTGAGTAATAGCAAAGTACAGGAGGGCTCCATAGATCCTTGTTTGTTTTGGATACAATGCTTTTACTAGAACTAATCCTGGGTTAGTTTGGGGGCAGTCCTATTAGGCTGCTGATTTACACTAAGCAGTTAAAACATTTTTAACTGGTGCCATTGTAAACTATATTTCTCCCATCTTGTATTTATGAATTTTGTATTTTGAACTAAAATTCAAGATTTTTACTTATCTGTACTGTGATATGGTGATTTAAAATAAGAAATATATATTTGGTCTTCCATTACACAGCTGCCAAAACCCTTGGAATATCCTAAACAGAGCACCTTTTATTGTATTTGGTTTTCTGTCCTCTCAGTTCCTGAAACAAAGGTGGAGTGGTTTTTTTTTATTATTATTATTCATAACAAGTCCCCTTCAACCACATAGGTTGTTTATGTTAACAAGGTTAAGTTTTGGAAAGCCCCAAAGGATGGAGGTAGGTTGCCAAGAAAATCAACCAGGTGATTAGAGAGTTGGAACTTTCAGTCCTATCACCCATCTCACCCACCAATTCCTTCCCTTAAGCTCCAGTGAGGGTAAAGGGGCTGGAGATAGAGTCAGATTACCAATAGCCAATGATTTAATCAATCATGCCTATGTAATAATGAAGCCTACACAAGAACCCCCAAAAAGGATGGGTTTGGAGAGCTTCCAGGTTGGTGAACATATCCACATTTGGCGAGATGTACCTCAACATCATGAGGACAGAGAAGCTCCTGCATTTGAGACCCTTCTGGACCTTGCTCTTCATTTATATCCTTTACTGTATCTTTTATAATAAACCGATAAACATTAAGTATTTCCCTGAGTTTTGGGAGACATTCTTAAAAATTATCAAACTCAAGGAGTAGATTGTGAGAACGTGGATTTACAGCTAGTCAGTCAGAAGTACAAGTGACAACGTGAGACTTATGACTGATGTCTGAAGTGGGGTTAGTATTGTGGGACTGGGTCCTTAAGTTGTGGGATCTGAAGCTAACTCCAGACAGATAGTGTTAGCATTGAAATAAATTACAGGACACACAACTGGTATCACAGAAAATTGCTTGATGCATGGAAAACCCATACATCTGGTGTCAGAAGTATTGTGAATATGGTAGTAATGTGAGAGTAAAGAAAAACACAGGGAGTATTTTCCCCATACATCTATTAAATTTCACATTGTTGCTATTAAACAGATCACTCTAAACTTAAAGGGTTTTTTTACCCATATTCTTTTACTGAATTTATTCTGTTAGTTTGGTATCAATTTGATCAAAATGCTGTCAACATTCTCATCCAAATCACTGAGAAAAATACTGAATAAAACAAGACCAAGACTCATTAACACCTACATATGTAACAGAACTCTGGTAAGGCCCTTCAACTCCCACACGCTACAATCCATTCCATATTTACTCAAGTTGACAACATGAGAGATTGTCAAATGCTTTGACAAAATCTGATGAATCTTCACATGCTCTATGTTCATAGTCACTGCACTGAGTACTCAGGGGCCCTGTATTCATGTTCTTCAGTTCTGGGTAATTTTTTTGCACTGTCTTTCTAAATACTTCCTCCCATCTTCTGTTAGAAATTCCAAATAATTATATACTGGACCTACTGTAATAATGTTCCATTCGAGAGGTCCTCAAATGTCATTGTCTACAGGTTCTTTTTCTTTTAATGTACTGCTTGGAAGTAGAATAATGCTATGGACTCAATGTTATTGATCCCTCCCAAATTCATATTGAATCTTAACCCCCAATGTGATGGTATCTGGAGTTGGGGACTTTGAGAGGTAAATAGGGCAAGAGGGTAGAACCCTCATGATGGAATTAGTGCCCTTCTAAGAAGAGATCTGAGAAAACTCACTTTAATTCTCTCTGCTGTGTGCAGATACAGCAAGGCACCTTCCATCTGCAAACCAGGAAGGATGTCCTCACTGGGAACCTAACTGGTTGGCATTTTGATCTTGAACTTCCCAGCCTCCAGAACTGTGAGAAATAAGTTTCTGTTGTTTAAGCCACCCAGTCTATGGTATTTTTGTTATAGCTGTCCAAACCAATGAAGACAGATGGTA
>NW_006442484.1:55885177-55890570 GCF_000325575.1 Pteropus alecto
ATTTAGTTTGCTGCCTCTTTTCAGTAGAGCACCTAATCTACCCCTGCTCTCAGTCAGCTGGGCCTATCCGATTTGGTCTTTTCAAGACGTCTCTGCTCTCCTGGCCAGGCTATGAGAGGGTAGTTGCTCCTACAGGAGGAGGACTTTTGGAGGCCTATCTGCTCTTTATAAAAATTTGCAACAGTCTTCCTATTTTTCTGGCCTACTCTACAACCCCATCTTCAGAGGGACCTGGTACCTTACAATAGGTCTATAACAGCTGGCTTGCTTCTTATTAGCTTTACCCACTGAAGGATAAGATTTCAGTGTTCTCAGGTCTAAAGTAGCTATCCTCATCCTTCTGCTTTCAAGGTTGCAAAATATTGACATCTCATGCCTATCATCACCTTTTCTGTTCTATTTTTCTTTGTGAATTTCTGTCCTTTTTATTCCTTATTACAATTATAGTGGTATTTTAGAAGGGAATATATATTTAATCCAACATATTTAACTAGAAGTCATGTAGCATTTTAATAAGATTCTTGGCTCTTAAAATTTAAGACAACAAGGAATAGTAAATACTGCACTATACTTTATTATTATATTTACTTATATACGAGAGTTTCACTTTAGCATCTCCACAAGCAACATCAACACTGAACCTCCATTAGAGAAATGTCACAATGCCTTATAAAAAGCCCCTGCAAGGGCCAATCATGTGGCTATGCACTGAAATTCACCAGCAATGAGAAGATAAGCTGTGCAGTTGCACAGTAAAGAAATCGTCTTCTTAGATGACTATCCTAACAAGCTTTGAAGTAAATGATTCCCAGTACATTGATTTACATCCACAAACCATAATGTTCACCAACTGCTAATTTTTCAATCATTTTCCCTTCCCCATGAATTAAAATCGGGTTAGAATATTGATAAGATTACCTTTGTATGGTAAGTTTCTAAGATATCTGCAATATTTTCTTTTGAAGGAGATTTCAGAGCTAACAAATCTTCTTCTAACATGACCAACTAAAAGTAAAAAAAAGAAAAAAGAAAATAAGGAAAACAGATTTGAAACCCCATAGAAGCACAAACATAATTTTTTAGAAATCTTATACTCTTTTTAAAAATCCTTGTCTTAAAATGATGATGCTCTCTTCGGCTGAGTCAGTGAAGGAAATTTTCACTGAAGCTGTGCATACACATTCCCACACAGAGAATGTTGCCTTGCAAGGAATGGATAAAAGTGGGAGAAACTAAAGAGAAATAGAGACATCTCTGTTTCCAATTGGCTATCAAGCACTTGAAATGTGGTACTGCGACCAAAGATGTGAATTATAAATTTTAATTAATTTAAACCAAAATTGCCATATGTGATTAATGGCTATTATAGTCAATGCACAGCTAGCTCTAAAATATAGATATGCTTCACTCTCCACTTACACCCCTCACATATCTATCCTATGTTTAGCTAAATGGGACTTTTTATTGTTTTCAAAACATAACTAATGCTTTCTGGCCCCTAGGGGCTTGCTCATTAAATGTTTCCTCTATCCAGAATGCTTTTCCCGACAATATTCATCTTAAAACCCAGCTGAACTGCAACTCCATGAGAAAACTTCCAGTCCTTTCTTATAAGAAAGACCTTCTCCCTTTCAATCCATTGAGTACTTGCTTTGTATTGTTTTTGCACCTACATGCTTTACTGTCAGATGAGATAGTTATTTATCTTTTGTACCCATCTCTATCTAGCCCCATCCCCAATGTATATTACTCATTTCTGTTATCCTCTATAGGCCCTGTGAATGGCAATCTGCACACAGCAGATATGACTGGGCAAGCTAATAAAGAAAGGAGAAGATTGTGAATCAGCTTTCTCTCCCATCTTTAACTAAATTCCACTATCGTCAAGAGTGTCCTCTACCCAGAGTAGATAATGGAGTGATCATGTGTGTTTCTTGTTACAGCTCAAGGGGAGAATGAGACAGCCACCTACTCAAGGTACCTGAGGATGGCCTAACATAGAAAACCATCTGAAACTTCAAGCAAATGTGACGGAAAGCCCCCAACAGTATACAGGGATAGCCTTCAACTTTGTATTCTTCATACATTTTTTTAAATTTTTAAAAAATTTATTTTAATTAGTTTCAAGTATACAGTACATTGGTTAGACATCTATATAGGTCGTAAAATGGTCCCCCATCCCAATTGCTCCCTCCCTCCCCTCACCCTCCACCTAGCCAACGTATTCATTCTAATTGCATTCCCTATGCCGTGCTCCCTATTCCCGTGTCCATTCATCAGCTACTAATTTGTACTTCTTTAACCCTTCACCCCATTCTCCCAGCCCCCCAAACTCCCCTCCCCTCTGTCCATCACCAAATTGTCCGCTATATTTGTGAGTCTGTTTTTGATTAGTTTGTTCTTTTTATACCTTAGATTCTGCATATAAGTGAAATCACATAGTGTTTATCTTTCTCTGTCTGACTTAAATACCTTCTAGGTCCATCAGAGCAATACGTTTTTCCATCCCCTTCCTTTTAGTCTGTCTTTTAATCCGAAGTGAATCTCTTAAAGGCACATGTAGGGGTCTTGTTTTCCTTTACATTCATTCACTCTTTTAGTTGGAGCCCTTAATTCTTTTCCATTTGAGATACTTATTGATAGGAATGTAGTTGTTACCATTCTTTATTCCTGTGTTTGATACATGTTTTTTCTTCTTAAAGAGTCCCTCCAACATTTCCTGTAATACGGGCTTGGTGGTGATAAATTCCTTCAGCTTATTTTTGTCTGGAAAGCTCTTTATCTGCCCTTCAACTCTAAATGATAGCTTTGCTGGATAAATTATTCTTGTAGATCCTGGGTCTTCATCCTGTTGAATATTTTTTCCCAAGTCCTTCTGTCCTGCATAGTTTCTTTTGAGAAATCAGCTGCCAGTCTTATGGGTTTTCCGTCATAAGTAACTGTTTTTCTCTTGCTGCTTTTAATATTTTCTTTGTATTTAACCTTTGGTGTTTTAATTATGATGTGTCCTAGTGTGGGCCTCTTTGGATCCCTGATTTTTGGTATTCTCTGAGCTTCCAGGGGTTTTATGACCACTTCCTTCACCAGGTCAGGGAAGTTTTCCATCATTATTTCTTCAACAGCTGTTCAACATATTTTGATTTTCTTTAGTTACATTGATCAGACAAACATTTGGACCCTTAACAGTGTCCCATATGCTCCTTAAATTATTTTTATAGTCTTGGCATCTTATCTCTTGCCATTCTGATTGAGTGTCCTTGGCTTTCCTATCCTTTTGATAAGGTATTTGATACTTTTCTTTATTCACTCTGTTTATTCCTTTCTTTATTCCATTTAATATACTTCTCATCTCAAATAATGTGTTCTTCATTTCAGACTGGTTCCCTTTTATATTTTCCATTTTCACTTTTATGTTTTTTATCTCTCTGTTGAAGTTCTCACTGAATTTAACCCAAATTTCATTGAGCATCTTTATACCAGTGTTTTGAACTCTGCATCTGTTAGATTACTTGACTCCATTATATCTGGATCTCTGTTCTGTTTTCTCATATGGTTTCTGTTTCTTTGTCTTCCTATTTTGGCTGCCTTTCTGTGTCTGTTTCTATGTACTAGGCAAAGCTCCTAAGTCTCCTGGTCTTATTAGTATGGATTTGTGAAGTAGGTGTCCAGTGGCACAGTCCTGAGAGGGGCTCAGCTACAGGCCGAATTTAGCTAAAGCCTCTGCCCCTCTAGGGCCACCTGAATTCAGCAAGCAATCCACAGATGCTGTGCTTATATTTGCCTCAAAAGGCCACACCATAAAACGAGGCCAGCTGCCTCCAGTGTGTGTCTAGGCACTGCTCAGCAAGGAGCACCTGACTCGCCGAGGATACACCTGGATGTGGCTTGGGTGAGGCCGTGAGCTGGGGGAGATGGGGTTTCAGGGAATCCTCTGGGCAGAGCAGCTTCTGTTATTCAGTCTGATGACCTCACAGCAATGGAGGCGCTCTGTCTGTGCACTGGGAGCAGGGAGGGCTCAACACGGAACAATGGATACCACCGGCACTTCAGTACAGAGCGAGTCTTGCCTCGGCCCTCATTTCGACAATGTCTTCTTGTAAGTCCCTGGTGCCCCCTGTGCTCAGCCGAATGGGCACTGATGCTGACCGCGAGCAGATCAGCGCGAAATTCTGCTTGCGGACGCAGCCCTTTAAGAGGCATCAGCCGCTGCCACTGCCGCAGCCTACGTCTCACTCAGGGGTTCGGAACCCGGCAGCCCCACGTCCTCACCCCATCCTACCTTTTGCCGTTGCACGGTGCTTTCTTGGATTTCTTCCTAGTTGTATGGCTTATTCATCAAGATAAGATTCCAGGTGATTTTTCCTTGCTGCTGCTCCTTGTTTCCGTCACAACTTTGATTTGGTTGCCAGAGGGATGAACAGAGCCTCTATCATCTACACCATTTTGGTTGCACCACCTGTTTACTTCATACGTTTTTATACCATTCCTTCCCTTAATCCAAAACTCCTCTCCTTCAAGATCATATATTCATTTGAAGATCTATGTGCTTTCTGGGAAACTCACTTAATCTCACAATTCTAGGGACAAAGCACATTAGTTAAGCTAAGCTATTTGCTCTAGTTCACCCACCCACATGGTTCACGGGTGATATAAACCAGTCCAATCCGAGTAAACTAAGCCAGTTGAAGCAGAATAAATCTCAGATTTCTTGCTGGGAATTCTGAAGCAAAATCACCTTGAACTGGTTTTTCTATTACATTTAACACAAGTAGTTTCAACTAGTCTGGAGACAGGAAAATGGGGAGCTAAAAAGGCTAAATGCAAGCTAGGATTTAAACCCAGGCTGGCTGTCCACATATACTTTGCCACTATCCTAAGAAAATTGGCAAAACTGTTTTAAGAAAAGACAAAGTAACATTGTCACTTGCAACAGATATCCTTTAGCAAAGCTTTTAAGACCATATTTAACAAATGTAACTTTTAAATGCATCAGAGAAACTAACAAGAGAAACTTTCAAAATGTTTTTATAAAATAAGATTCTTTTTATATATAACTTTAGATTTTATATATTTGACTTTCTGAAAGTAGATTTTTTTTACAGAATGTAATTATTCATTAAAAAGTATATTCACTGAAGGTGCTAGGCAAAACAGCTCTGACTCTACATAATTATCTCTGCTTCGTGTATAAGGAAACTGAAGATTACAGGATTTAGGAACTTTTCCGAAAGTCACAGAGCTGTAAGCAGTAAGATCTAGGATTCAAATCCTTATTTACCAAAAGCCTGTGATCTCAACCGCTCATATTACCTCTCCTGTAATGTTATCCCAATAGAAGTTGCAATCATCCAAGTAATTAAACTGCAATCATACAATTACCTTTTCAGAATCTA
>NW_006442484.1:55890590-55893439 GCF_000325575.1 Pteropus alecto
CCTGCTGTGTACATCTCTTCCTTTCAGCCTGAATCCTGTTAATCCAAGAAAGTAACCAAGTTTTCCTTGAAGTCTTGGCAAGAAATAACCTCCACCCACATCAGGGAATAGTCCTGCAATTCAGTAACAAAAAGAGATAACGATTCAAATGAAAGAAATGAATATAACTTTACTTTAGATCAGTCTGACATTTCTCTCTGGAATTTAAATCTATATTAAAATTACACTAAGCACTATACAATGCAGTATCACAAAAGACTTGATATGAAGTGTCCTAACTAAATTTGGGTATTTTTCAAAATTTTCATGTCTCATTTCTATAGAGGTTGATACAGTATTTGATGGCATAATGCTGTGTCTATAAGTACTTGCTAAATATTACCTAAATTTTCTCACTACAAATTACTTTTAAAGAGTCTCTGAAATAGGTAAAAATTGAAATATTCTTCCCAAATGATAATCACAGGAAAAAATATGTATAATCTAAGGTTATTATAGTACTGTGAAAATTCAATATTACCATTTAAATCATTTTCCAAATAGTCAATCATCTAATAGTCAAGATATTTAAAGTGATGCAATAACCATTAGTCCTACTAATTGAACAAGTTTATACCTAATAAAATCACTTGCATTCTACTCTTTTCTTAAGCATTAATATTTTTTAAATTCCCTTATTCTCTCTACTGGTAACAACTAAAAATAGCATATATGCAAATACCTGCCAGTACACTCCTTTCTGGTATTTAAGAGCTCCTTAAACAATTATGACTCTCTAGTTTTAAAATCCATATATCTATTCTAAGATAGCTTCTTTTAATGAAGTTGAGACAAAAACACAAGCGTTCACATTATTCCTAGTTCTATTTGACAAGAAGTTCCTAGACTTGAAAGAATCAGCAGCATACTACTATAAATAGAAATATCCCTTACCGCCTCAAACAAGATAGGTCTAAAGTTGAATTCAGGACCTCTCCCCACTCCCATCATCTCCTTCCAGTATCACCTACGCCAATAAAGGATACAACAATCCAACCTCGACACCTACTTCTTTTGTATCACTCCCTTAACTCTTCATCAGTAACCACTGTATTTATTTCTCCACTAAACGGATCTCTACACAATAGCCAGAGTGATCTTTCTAACAACATGCATCTTGATCAGAATCTTGCATTCTACTGCTGAAAACTCTTCCATAACTATTTCTCTTAGATTAAAACCAACACCTATATCAAAGACTTCAAGGCCCCAGACCACTTTTTCAGTTATACCTCTTACTACTTACTAAGTTCGTCTTCTTTCAGTTTCTCAACATCCTACATTCCTACCTGCCCCAGAGCCTCAGCAGCTCTCTGCCCAGTAAAAACACCCTCTTATCCTGAAACACTTTCATCTATTCCAAGGCACCACATTTTTTTGCCCTTTGCTTCAATGGCTTCCTTCTAGTCCCCTTTGCTAGCTCGAATTCCTTTGCTTGACCTCTACATGTTGCTTTGCCTAGGCTATATCCTCCTCTCTACACACACATCTCCTTAGCTTTTATGAATTTAGGTAACATCTACATGTGGACTAGTCCCTATTATGGACTGAATTCTGAGGCCCTCAAAATTCTTAAGTGGAAGCCCTAACCCCCAGTGTGACAATTTGAAGACAACACCTCTAAAGAGGTAACTAAGATTAAATGAGGATATAAGGGTGAAGGCCTAATCCAATGACTGATGTCCCTCTGAGACACCAGGGGTGCACACACACAGAGGAAATGTCACGTGAGGACACAGCAAGAAGGCAGCTGTCTATAAGCCAAGGAGAGAGGCCTCAGAGTGAAACCAAACCTGCCAATATCTTGATCTTGGATTTCCAACCTCCAGAACTGTGAGAAACAAATGTTGTTTAAGCCACCCAGTCTGTGGTATTTGTTGTGGCAGCCCTAGCAGACTAATACACTCCCAAATCTATATATCTGGTTATGCTGTTTCCCTTGGATATCAAACTCTTAGATCTGCATCTAGGTATAACTACATGGTCAATAAGCATTTCAGATATAACATGGCAAAAACACAAATCTTGATTCTCATCCCTCCAACTATACTACTCCTTCCCTAATCAATCTCATCCATCTAGCGGCAAAAGCTAAAAACCTTGGACTAATTCCTGATTCATCACATCGGCAAGCCAGTTAACTCCAAAATATTTTTCAAATCTATCCACTCTAACACTATACTTCCACACTACTCCAAGCCCAAATCATCTCTCTCTAGACCTGTGCTATCCAATATAATTTTCTGTGATGAAAATGCTCCATAATCTATGCTGTCCAATAAGGTAGCCACAAGCCATAAGTGGCTATTAAATACTTGAAAAGTGACTGGTGTAACTAAGGAACTAAATTTATTTAAATTTATATTTAAATAACTGTATATGATTAGTAGCTACAGAATTAGACAGCATAGCTCTAGATTAACGTATAATCACGAGCCTCATAATGATGTTTCCATGAACGACCACATACATGACGATGGTCCCATAAAGATTATAATGGACTATAAGCACAAGGTTTGCAATGTTGAAGGAAAAAGGCTGGACCCAAATACATATGATATTGAATTTACCGCTAGCTCTGAGTGGTTTAAATAGATAAAGAGGCTCAGCATACTGGCCATCTGCCCTGTATCCACCCTTATCTGGAGCCAAGAGTTGTCGAGGGAGCCAGAGGAGCTGGGGAGGAAGGAAGCACAGGAGCCTCCTCACCCCACTTCCCCATTCGCCCTCTCCCACCCCTACACACACACACACACACACACACCCACACTCATTTCCCTTTCCCTTGTTTCTCTTTCTTTTTCCAGTCT
>NW_006442484.1:55893489-55899720 GCF_000325575.1 Pteropus alecto
CCTCAAGATTTAATTTCTCTGGATCTCTATTCTCAGCTCTCTTTTTCTTTCCTTTTCTTCCTTTCCTCTTCCCCTTCCTCCCTCTCAATATCACCTTCCTCCACAGCCCTCTCTCACTCCCCAAAACACATGTGCACAGACACACAGAAACTTTGCTTTATATTTTTTACTGTACTTTTTCTATGTTTAGATACTTACCATTGCATTATAACTGCATACAGTATTCAGTACATTAACCTGCTGTACTGGCTTGTAGTCTAGAAGCAATAGGCTATACTACACAGCCTAGGTGTGTAGTAGGCTACAACATCTAGTTTTGTTTATGTGTACTCTATGATGTTCACACAATGAAAAAATCACCTAATGACACATTTCTAAGAATGTATCCCTGTTGTTAAGTGATACATGACTGTAATGACCTTTTAACAAGTCTCACTGCTACTACTCTTGCACCTCTACAATCCATTATCTTCACAGCAGCCAGAATAATGGTATTAAAATGTAAACCAGATCGTGCCACTCCCTGCTTTAAACTCTCCTACAGTTTCCCATGATATTTAGGTTTAAATGCAAACTCTTCACCAGAGGTCCCCATGTACCTCTTTCAAGAGTCCCCACGCACCTCTTCAAGAGCATACTATATCACTCCTGCCCTTGACTGAGACAGTTGCCTTTATCTGGTTACCTAAACAGGTGAAGTTCATTCTTACTTTAGGGTCTTTGGACTAACTTTTCTTAATGCCACAGTATTCTGTTGTCTTCTCTTTGTCATTCAAATCTCAGCTTAAAGGGCATGCATCTCTTTGGGAAGACTCTTTAATCATCTAACCTAAAATAGCCATTCAAGAAACTAACTATGGACAATATAGTGAAATAGAGACCAGATTTACCCTACTACCCGAAGCAAGTATAAAAACAGATGCAATATATGAAATAATGGTTTTCAATATACTAGACTATCAAGCAATAGAAGAAGTGATCTCTGACTATCTGAAAACAAGTGAAGTAAACCCTACAAGATATCCAGCTTAATACCTTGAGAAAATTCCCAGGCCCAGCATAGTCCAGTCCTTGATTTGAAGGGATGAAATTAAGAGTCCAGGCAGACTGAGGCAGCTATAATTTCCAGAACAGAACACCAGAGAAGAAAGAGTTGAGAGAAAACTCTAGAAACCTGCAGAAGTTCTCCTGTAAGTATTCAGCTTGGTACCAACAATGCTTGTGCAAGAAGAAACTACCTGAGGCTAGGGCAAGAACCATAAAAAAGGATTACAGAGAACAGTACTGGGAACCGATACAGAGCTGGGAATAGTGCATGTTCCCAATGGACAGACAAGAAAAACTCATGATTCATGGAGCACTGAGCAGGATACAGAGGTCCTTCTTTAAGAGTGGGAAGTAATTAGCACTAGCCTGAGCGCTCCTCCAATCCTGCATTTAAACAAAACTCAAAAGGATCAAACTGTTTCCAAGTGACTTACCTTCATCACAGAAGCAAGCTCAAGAACATTTAAAATACGAAACTATCCAATGCCCAGAGTTTACAATGTCTAGAATCCAATAAAAAATTACCAAACATCTAAAAAAGTAGAAAAAAAACTACCCATAATGAAATCAAACAATCAATCAAAACTGATCCAGAACTGACATAAACATAAGAGTTAGTAACCAAGGGCATTAACACATTTATAATACATATATCCTATATGTTCAAAAAGTTAAGTAGAAATAAAAAGTATACATATACATTTTTTTTAAAATGACCTAAATGATACTTCTGTAGATGTAAACTAAGATGAATAGATTGAAAATATCTGAATGGGATTAAGTACAGATTAGTTTTTGCAAAAGAAAAGATTAGTGAACTTAAAGACATTGAAATATAAACTACCTAAAATGAAAAATAAGAACAAATGTTTAAATGAACAATGCATGAGTGAGCCTAACTTTAAACAGAGCTCCTGAAAAGTGAGACAGAAAAAATATTTGAAGAAATGTCAAACTTCCAAAGTTGACAAAAACTGTAAACCTAAGTAGCTCAATAAACACAAGCATAAGAAATATGAAAACTACACTAAGGCACATCTTAATCATACAGCCCAAAACAAGTAATCAGTAGAAAAATCTTAAAAGCAGCCAGAAAAAATAAAAAGACACTTACTTACAGAGGAAGAGAGATACGAATGAAAGCAGATTTCTCATAGGAAACAACATAAAAGAAGACAGTATAAAAACAACTTTAAAGTACTGAAATTCAAAAATCCGCATAGAACGGAACAGAACACCCAGGTCTCAAATCATTTATCTCAGCTTTCACCTTAGGAGACTAGAAAAAGAAAAGGAAATAAAACCTAAAATAAGTAGAAGGAAGTAATAAAATTGGAACAAAAACAGAAAATAAATGGAACCGAAAACTCTGATTTTTTAAGATAAAATCTCTAATTAGACTTAACTGAAAAAAAGAAGACAATTGTAATTTGTACTAGTATCAAGAATGACAGGGCCAGATATCACTATAAATTCTACAGATGCTAAAAAGATAATAAGGGAATGTTATGAGCAACTTTATGCTAATAAACTGGGCAAATTTCTTAAAAGACCTAAACTACCAAAGCTAGTGCAAGAAGAAATAAATAACTTGACTAGTTTGATATGTATTAAAGACTGAATTTGTAGTTAAAAACCTTCCCACAAAGACAACTCCAGGCCTAGATAGCTTTCACTGGTGAATTCTACCAAACAGAAAAAAAAATTGATACCAATTTTAACACAAACTCTTCCAGAAAATGAAGCAAGGACATTACAAGAAAACCACAGATGATAAATATCCTTCATTAAAACAGAAGCAAAAATTCCAAATAAAACTTTAGTATATCAAACCCAAAAACATAAAAAGTATAAAACATCATACCAGAGTGAGATTTATCCTAGCAATTCAGGGTTAGTTTAATGTTGGAAAACCAAAGTACTTCAACATTAACAAGCTAAAAAAGAAAAAGCAATGGTCATCTCATTTGAAAAAAAAAATATGACAAAACTCAAATTCTAATCCTAATAAAAACCCTCAGCAATCTAGGAATAGAAGGAAACTTCCTCATCCTGATAAAGGCATCTATGAAAAAGCTACAATATACTTAATTGCCGAAGAACTGATTGTTTTCCCCAAAGAGCAAGAAAAGGGCAAGAATGTCTACTCTCAAGACTCCTGTTCAACACTGTATTGGAGATTCTGCCCAATGTAATAAAGCAAGGAAAAAAATACAGATTGGAAAGGAAAAAGTAAAACTCATTTTATTTGTAAATGACAACTATCTATTTAGGAACTCCAATGCAATCTACAAAAAAATATACTAGAACTAATAAGTGAGCTTCACAAGCATGCAGGATACAAAGTCAATAAAAAAAAAAAATCAACTGTATTTCTATATATTGGTAACTAACAATTAGAATTGAATTTTTAAAAATATCACTTACAATAGCATCAAACAATATGAAATGCTTAAGAATAAATCTGAAAAAGGATGTGTAACACCTATACACAGAAAACTACAAAACTTGGCTTAAAGAAATTAAAGACCTAAATAAATATACCATGCTCACAGGTCCAAAGACTCTATTATGTCAATTCTCCCTAAAAAGACAGATTCTAGACAATCCAAATGAAAATTCTAACAGGCTTTTCTATTTTAATTGACAAATACTCAAATTCATGTAGAAATACAAAGCATCTGCACCGTCAAAACAACTTGGGGGAGGAAAGAACAACATTAGAAGATTGTCACTATCTGATCAAGTCACTATAAAGTCACTATCAAAACTTACTTTAAGGCAACAACAATTAAGACATTGTGGTATTGGCACCAAGATCAACACATATAAAAAAGGTGCAAAAGCAATCAGTGGACAAACAATAGCTTTAAAAAAAATGAGGTGGGAACTATTATATCTCCATACACAAAATAATAAACTTTTGATCTACACCTTTGATCTATACCTCATAGTATATGCAAAAAATTCAAAATAGATATTTGAATCCAAGAATATCTTCCCTTAATAATCTTTTATCTAAAATTAACTACAGTATTTTAGCATCTCCAGTTAAACATTCTTGCTTTTGTGTTTTCAGATATACTTACTGAGCTAATACAAATTTTTAGGTATCGTCCTATTCTAATTTCTTTTTAAAAGTTATTTCATTGCTTTATCTCATACAAGATTCCATCATCCTTCAACAATACTATAATCTGATGTGGATCAAAGATGATTCTAAAAGTAATTATGAAAATATTTTTTATTTTTTTTACCTATTGCAGTTTCTGGCATTGCAAAAACAGTCTTTTCTGTAGCTACTCGGAATTGTCCGTGAACTGAGAGACCAGCTCCCTAAGGAAATAAGATAAAAAAATAAATGTTTTTAAATACTGTAATAAATAAAAATTCACACACTCACAAAAGTTACAACCGAGTAAATTATCTTTATGTTCCATAGGAATATCTTTCAGAGGATAGACTGGAGGGAAACCCTCAACAACATAATTTCAGAAGAACTTACTGGGCAAAAGATACACGGGTATCCCTGATAACTAGAATAGATTTGTTTTAGCTGAGATGTTTTCAATCTATTTTGTTATGTTTCATGTCCTCTTCCCCAGTTCCTTCTCATTTCAAACTAGATGCAGCATTATAGAATACCGACTCTTCCTAGAACCACTGAGTGTTGTTAGTGTAACCAATCATCGAAATAGCACAACCAAGCTATTCTAGCAAATTTCAGTAGCATTGAATAGAATATTAACAAATTTATCTATTTCATCAAATAAAATTAGCAACATCATTTTTCTCACATTTAATGGGGCCAACCATATCTCTTAAAAATTGGTTACTAAACACAAGTTTTAGAAAATAAAAAGGTTGGCTGAAAGTCTCTCTCATTTGTTGAATGTCACTGAAAAGGGTAAACAGTCATCTTTGAATAAACAATGTGAATAAACACACATCTGAACAAAAAAAAAATAAGAGGTATATATGTGCACACATGTAAAATGCGTAGCTATGTACATATACTGAGCATATCTGTTTCACATTACTAAAAGAAGTTATGTTCAAATTTTCTCTTAAAATGGTGGTTTTCTCTATTTCTCCTTATAGGGCTTCCACTTTTTTGCAAGATCAAACTTTTTTTTAGTATTATTCAGTTTATTGAGGTAACATCGGTTAATACAATTATGTAATTTTCAGGTGTACATTATAATTTGACATCTATATATTCTATTGTTTTTACCACCCAAAGTCCAGTTTCCTTCAGCTACCGTATGTTTGACCCCTTTTACCCCATCCACTTCACCCCTCATCCCTCACCCTCTATCCTCTGATAACCACTATGTTGCTTTTAGGTTTATATCCTGCATATAGGTGATATAATGTGATTTTTTACTTTTTCTGTCTGGCTTATTTTGCTTAGCATGATTATCTCGAGATCCATCCATGTTGTCGCAAATGGCAGTATTTCATCTCTTCTTATGGCTGAGTAATATTCCATTGTATATACGTACCACTGTTTCTTTAGCCAATCATCTATCGTAGGATATTCCAGTTGCCTCCACGTCCTGGCCACTGTGAATAATGCTGTCATCTCTTCGCTGAGTAATATTCCATTGTATATACGTACCACTGTTTCTTTAGCCAATCATCTATCGTAGGATATTCCAGTTGCCTCCACGTCCTGGCCTGGCCAAATAATGCTGCTATGAACATCACTGTGCAAATACCTTTTCGGATATGGGTTTTAAAGTCTTTGGGGTAAATACCCAGGAGAGGGATTACTGGATCTTATGGTAGATCAATTCTTGTGCAGTCTTTAGGGTTTTCTTAATTTTTTGAGGAATCTCCAGACTGTTTTCCATAGTGGCTGTACCAATTCGCAATCCCACCAGCAGTGTATGAGGATTCCTTTTTGTCCGCAACATCTCCAACATTTATTACCTGTCCTGTTGATTATGTCTTCTCTAACAGGTGTGAGATGGTATCTCATTGTGGTTTTGATTGGCATTTCCTAATAGCTAGCAATGTTGAGCATCTTTTCATATATTTGTTGGCCATTTGTATGTCCTCTAGGGAAAAGTGTCTGTTCAGGTCCTCTGCTCATTTTTTTATTGGGATGTTTGATTTTTTGTTGTTATTGAGTCATATGAGTTCTTTGTATATTTTGGATATCGGACCTTTATCGAGGGA
>NW_006442484.1:55900882-55948532 GCF_000325575.1 Pteropus alecto
TAATCTTTGTAACATGTTGCTGTATTCAGTTCACTAGTATCTTATTTAGGATTTTTGCATCTGTGTTCATGAGAGATACTGGTCTGTAGTTTTGTTCTTTTGTGTTATCTTTACCAGGTTTTGTTATCAGAGTAATATTGGCCTCATAAAATGATATGAGAAGCATTGCCTCCTCTTTGATTTTTTTGGAAGAGTTTGATGAGAATAAGTATTAAATCATCTTTGAATGTTTGGTAGAATTCACTGGTAAAGCCATCTGGTCCTGGATTTTTACTTTTTGGTAGGTTTTTGATGATTCTTTCAATTTCCATACTGCTGATTGGTCTATTCAGATTTTCCAGTTCTTCTCGATTCTTCTAGGAAGACTGTATTTTTCTAAATACTGGTCCATTTCTTCTAGGTTATTAAATTTGGTTTTATATACTTTTTTTAATAGTATTCTTGTATGATCTTCTGTATTTCTGCGATGTCAGTCGTAATTTCTCCTCTTTCACCCCTCCCTGATTTTGTTTGTGTCCTTTCTCTTTTTACTTTAGTGAGTCTAGCCAAGGGTTTGTCAATTTTATTAACCTTCTTAAAGAACCAGCTCTTTGTTGTATTTATTTTTTCTATTGTTTTTTTCATTTTCAATTTCATTTATTTCTGTTCTAATTTTGATTATTTCTTACCTTTTGCTGACTTTAGGTCTCCTTTGTTCTTCCTTTTCTAGTTTTTTAAGATGAAGTGTTAGGTTGTTTATTTGGGCTCATTCTTGTTTTTGGAGATAGACCTGTAATGATATGAACTTTCCTCTTATGACTGCCTTTGCCGTGTCCCAAAAGTTTTGATATGTTGTACTATCATTATCATTTGTTTCTATGTTTCTCTTGATCTCTCTTTTTATTTCTTCCCCAAGTCAGTTATTCTTCAGTAGCATGTTGTTTAATCTCCATGTATTTGTGGTTCTTCCTGATTTCTTTTTGCAAGATCAAACATTTTTAAATGTTTGAAAATATCACATCGGTAGAGTTATTTTAAATAGGCAGAGGTTTCTTCCCAGTTTCTCAGTTTTAGTACTAGTGTCATATTGTGTGCTATGAAACTCATTAAGTAATCTCAGCTCAGCTCATATTAAGTTATAAACTGAGAATTTTAGACAAATATTTATAAAATATCTTTCTACAGCTGATGATAGTCAATAAAATTATTTTCAGAATCTAACCTTGGTGATCTTAAGACAGTGAAAAACTGAAGAGAGTTTTCAACAGATTGAGCTAAACCCTATCTGCTAAGGAAACAAAAATTGGAATTTAGAGCTTACCAAATTGGGCCCCTAAATGCTACACCCTAGAAATTACAGTAACTTGAATTCAGACCAGCCCTCAATTGGAGTGAAGTGCAGCTTCAAATTCTCCTATTACTGACTAGATCGTGACGATCTGGGATTACTATGGCCCTTACCCTAGATACCTACTAGAAACAAAAATACATCTTCCTTAGAGGAAAAAATAATTAAAACTAATTAAACTAATTAACACTTAAAACGAATACAATGTTATATGTCAGGAAAAAAAAGGCAGAGGGGACAGGAAATAGAAATATGAATTCTATTGCCCAGCCTAGAAACCTGAAAGCAAACCTTTCCTCTTTCCCCCTGTTATCCCTCATGTTCAATCAATCACCATATCCCACCAAGTCTTTTCCTAAACATCTCTCTTAAATCTGTCTAAATTTCTGCGCCTTCATTATCTCTAACCCAATATGGTGGAGATGGAATGGGGCAGGGTAAGAATAGCACAGGGCAGAGAAGCCTGCCACTTGACCAAAAACCTAGGGTGCTTTTACAGTTAAAAACAAAATGAACCAAAATCCTGACTATATGACTACAGGAAATGGCCAAAGAAAAAGGAAAAGAACTCCCTGTAGATCTGAAAATCTGCAAGTCTCTAAAAGTGGCCAAGAACACCCATTCTCCTAGAAAGTCAAAGTTCTATTTCCCAGAATTCAATACCTTATATGGGGGGAAAGGGGAGACAATAAAGCCAAGTTCCTGTTAAGGAAATGGAAGCACTTCCCCATTCTGTACTTACATATCCCTAGGCTAAAAGTCAGTGGGAAAAAAAGTAGAGGAAAATGAAGAATAAAGGACTCTATCCAGTAAGACATAGAAGGGGTGAGATGGAGTTAAACACCGCAGGAACATCTGTAGAGGAAAATGAAGGAACATCTGTAGAGGAAAATGAAGAATAAAGGACTCTATCCAGTAAGACATAGAAGGGGTGAGATGGAGTTAAACACCGCAGGAACATCTGTTAGAGGATAATTCATTGCATCTTGAAAAATATAACAATACTTACCCATGAAAAAGGCTCACTGAGAAACTAAATGACTCTAAAAATTTACTATGAGAAATTCTGCAACTAAAAGCAACCCTAATACTCCCCTAGTAAGGTAGAATGAGATCTAAGTAGAGAAAAATCCATGGTTAAAGAAGGAACCTACTCCCTCTATGAAGAAAAAGAAGATATCCATCCACCCTTAAAAAAAGTTCAACAGTGAACAAAGATAAAAATGAATGCATTTAAGTTATTCTCTATGCATTTAGAAATCCAAGGGAAATTTCCTCTCTATTTTATCTTTTTTCATTATTTTAGAGAGTATTTTTACTTATAAAAAAATAGATGAAAAACAGTATGCTGTGTACCTCTGGCATCAGCCTGATACATCTTGTGTTTACTGCATCTCTTGATTGTATCATTTTCTCTTGTGCTTGATTTAATCTCATGGTTTTGTGCAGTAGTACACTCACTATACAGGATTGTAGCCTAGGAGCAATAGGCTATACCATCTAGGTTTATTCAAGTACATGCTATGATGTTCACACAATGACAAAATTACCTAGCATATTTCTCAGAAAATATTCCTTTAAGTGCCTTATGATTACAGATGGAATGTACCTCAACATAACAAAGGCCATATACTACAAGCCCACAGCTGGCATCACACTCATCAGGGAAAAGCTGAAAGCTTTTCCTCTAAGATCAGGAACAAGACAAAGATGTCCACTCCTGCCAATTTTATTTAGCGTAGTACTACAAGTCCTAGTCCAAGCAGTTAGGTAAGAAAAAAAGAAATAAAAGGAATCCAAATCATAAGGGAAAAAGTAAACTGTCTCTGTTTAAAAATGACATAATATTATATATAGAAAACTCTAAAGACTGTTAGGATGAATAAATTCAGTAAAATTGCAGGATACAAAATCAATAAACGAAAATCAGTTGCGCATCTATATAATAATAATGAATCTTCTAAAAGAAAAATTAAGAAAATAATTCCATTTATAATTGCATCAAAAAGAATACAATGCCAGGAACAAATTTAACCAAGGAAGTAAAACCTCTATACACTGAAATAAATAAGACATTGATGAAAGAGCTGAGAAAGACAAATAAATGAAAAGATATTCTGTGCTCATGGATTGGAATATTGTTAAAATGGCCATACTGTCCAAAGCAATGTACAGAGTCAATGCAATACCTATCAAAACTCCAGTGGCATTTTTCACAGAAATAGAACAATCTTAAAATTTGTATGGAACCACAAAAGATCCCAAATAGCCAAAGCAATATTGAGAAAAAACAAAGCTGGAAGTATCACATTTCCTGATTTCAAACTACATTACAAAGCTATAGTAATCAAAACACTACAATATTGACATAAAAACAGATACAAAGATCTATGGAACAGAAAAGAGAGCCCAGAAATAAAGCCACACACATATATGGTTAATTAATTTTCAACAAAGGAGCAGATCCTTATTTTACACCATACATAAAAATCAACTCAAAATAGATTAAAGACTTGAATGTAAAACCTAAAACCATAAAAATCCTAGAAGAAAACAAGGGTAAGTTCCCTGATGTTGGTACTGGTAATGATTTTTTAGATGTCACAGAAAATGCAAAGTCGACAAAAATCAAAACAAAAACTGAATTACCTAAAACTAAAAGGTTCTGCAAAGCAAAGGAAACCATCAACAAAATGAAAAGGCAACCTATAGAATGGGAGAAAATATGTGCAACCATATATCCGATAAGCAGTTAATATTCAAAATATACAAGGTACTCATACAACTCAATAACAAAAAAACAAACGATCCGATTAAAAAGTGGACAACGTATCTGAATAAGCATTTTCCAAAGAGGACATACAAAATGGTCAAGAGGCACATGAAAAGACATTCGACATAGGTAACTACCAGGGAAATGCAAATCAATACCACAATGAGATACCACCTCATAGGATGCCTATTATCAAGAAAAGAGATAATAAATCCTGGCAACGATGTGGAGAAGAGGAAAACCTTGCACGCTGGTGGTAGGAATGCAAACTAGTACAGAGACTATAGAAAACAGAAGGGAGGTTCCTCAAGAAACTAAAACAGAACTATTATATCCAATGTCAAAGTACAGCTGAACTCAAAAGTTTCTTTAAAAATCTTAACTTAGCTAATAAAATTATTTCATCTGTTCTTTCATAAGTTCTCAGGTTCTATTAAATAACTAAATGTTAAGAAAAACCCAGAATTTTATACTAAAAAATGGTTTCTTAAAATGTCACCTATTCAATTGTCACTCACAGCAGCAAAAATAGAACACCTTTTAAAACTGAGCAAAGATGTACTTCTTATGTCATACAGACCCTTGTGATACATTAACATAATTCAATCTTGAGGACCTTAATTTTTTTCATAAGAAAAGGACATGTCTCAATCAGTGACTAATCTTAATCTGATTCAGTAGCTACCATTTATTTGATTGAGCACTAGTAAATTTTCCATGTGGTTGGTTTGTATCCCAAGAAAGGCTTTTGGGTATTATATATGTTCATTATTTCTATTCCAATTCCCACTTCTTTAATCATTAGAACATACCCCTTCTAAATATGCCTTAAAACTTTTAATTTTCCATTATGTAAGAATTGATCACAAAACCCTTTTATTAGTAGCATCTTAAAGACACTTTGAGAAACACAGAAATACCATATTGCATCTGTATTTTGAATTGGCTTGGGGGAGCTAACTTTGTTTCTATTATAAAATGCGATGGACAGAGAGAAAAGAAAAGGAAGGAGGGAGAAAGAAACTTAAAAGTTCTTTAAATTCAATTCAGTTAGAAGGGAAATGTGGGTGGTACTAAAGGTACGGAATAAAAATTTAAGGATTTTTCTCTTTTCTATAAACATTTATAATTAAAATTTTTAAGCAAATTTGCTTGTTATATATTAACTTGAGAAAACAGAACTTCAGATATCTAAAGGGTAAAGGAAATTAAAAATCTGTCTTCCTAGGAAACAGAATCAACTACTCTTTCAAATTGCGATTCATAAAAAAATTTGTTTCTCTCTTCTGGAAACACTGGAATAATATATTCTTACATAATTTTGATCAACCAACTGGAGAAGCACTCAGAAACATTCATTTTTATCCTACTGTATACCAAAATCTTAAGTAAATGTTCGAATTTCTGAAATCTGAAACATAATAGAATTAACCATCCCCTCTACAAAGTGTTACGCTACTCTTCATGGGGAATAACGAGACAGTAAAAAACTGTCCTTTTCCTTTCTGGAAAAAAATATTTTCTATAGTGAAAATAAAAGAAAAATCAAGCTCTATGGTGCCATCTTTTGGAATGTTCATGTTTTAACAAAATTCTTTCTTAAATTATAAATTGTTTCATTTACTGAGGAGGGAGGTGATAAAGACAGAGACAATTATTATTTGTATACATTTTCTTAAACTGTATTTGCCTTATCTTATTCTCATATTAGGGTTTAAAAACAATTATTAAAATATAATTAAAATATATATTAAAATATAGTATATATTAAATATTCTAAAATAATTATTACATAATTAAGCATAAAACTAAAATTCTACTAAAAATCTGAAAATAAAGGGCTTTTGAATAACAAACTCCGTGTTTTCAACACCTTATGGTAGTGGTTCCTAAAGTGAGGTAACTCCACTATCATCAGCATCTTCTGGGAATTGGTACAAATGCAAATTCTCAGGCCACACTTCAAAATGACTAAACTGCAAATTGGAGTAGGAAGAGGCATCTGTTTTAACAATCATCTGGAGATGATTCTGATAGAAGCTAAACTGCAAGAGCCACTATCTTAGGAAAGTTCTGAAAAAGATCCACAGGTAACACTGAATCATACACTGGTTAAGAACTGCTAGTAGATCAGCACTTCATAACCCTAACTTCACAATAGGATCACCAGGGAGCTTTAATAATGCCAGGGTCCCACTCCAATATCTGATTAAATGGTTCTGGGAGGTGAGTAAAGTCTGGGCACTAGGATTTTTAAAAGACTCTCAAGTGATTCTAAAATACAACGAAGGTTGAGAGCTGCTGATCTGGCAGATTACATTCAAAAGCTGGAGTTCACTGAACGTCCCAGATTAAGCAAAGTTTGCAAATGAGACATGAAAAATTAGCCTTTGAAGCCAACATACATATAAAATCTCATTACGAAAATAAAGAGCCAATTCACCTCCCATCTGTAAATTTTTCTCTTTCTAGGCTACACAAGATGTTGATTATTATATAGAGTAGGACTGTTTTAATAATTTATTAAGTATGTACTGTGCATTCCTAGTTATGGTAAGGTCCTTGCCATACAGACCACAGAATATACTTGGGCATATTTCATAATAACAATCAAGTATGAATGCCAAATTTGGAGTACAGATTGAATGCACTGAGTCAGCGGAAGGAAGAAATCATATCTCATCATAGTAGTATTTAAGACTGTCAAAAAATAGGGTAGAACTTTTGTCTTTAAGGATGAATTATATATAGAGTATATCTGGAGCACGTATATGGGCAGATCCAATTGGAGAAAAAAAAATTTAGGTTTTATTAGGGGAGCTGACAATAAAAGAACCTTTCTCTTTGAGGAGTTCCTCATTTGAACCACATATTACTGCACATGAAATGACTATTTTCTCAATTTTCTCAAGGATGGTATAAAACTGGTACCATTGTTGAAGCACAGGACAGAAATAGGAAAAAAGTTAATTCATTACATACAATAGATATCTTGGGTCACTGGTTCTCACACTTAACATGACTCAAAATCACTAGAAAGGTTGGTTAAAACAGACTACTGGGCTCCACCTCTACAATGTGACTCTGGAGTAGGGCCCAAGAATGTGTATTTCTAACAAAATCCCAAGTGCAGCTGAAACTGTACAGGAATAACACCTTGAAAACCACTGCCTTAGGACACTAAGATTTAATTCCCTGGTAGTATTCTGGTTAAGAAAGGATGACAGAAAGTATATTTTCATTTTCATTTTGAAAGTCATTCATACTCTTTAAAGTCAATACAGAAAACACAGACCAATAAGGAGAAGCAGCATCACCCTTACTCCTTCCATTCATGCTAATATTATCTTGTTCTGTTTTACTGCAGTCTTTAGAAATAAATGGAGCATTCTTAGCTGTAACATACATAGGAATGTATGCAAACACTGTACGGACCTATATGGGTCATGAAAGCCAAAAGGCATGGCCAATTCATTCAGATGTGGAATGCTACAGCAATAATTCTTCTTCTCAGGCCCCTATAAAAAGAAGTTCTGTCCACTGACAGTACCAAAGCGAGGTTCACCAATACTTTCTTATCAAAACTAGTCTCTGTTACTAAATTTGAGTGATCCCTGGGTCAACTAGATCAAATGTTTAATAAAATATTTTACAAAATGGTAAGTCAACAATATATTTTTCAAGCCCTTTCATTTCTGAGAATATTTTTTCTTTTACATTTATACTAAATGACAACTTGATTGAGTAGGAAACTCTTGGGTCTGAATTATTTTATTTCATAACTTCCTCAATCCATTATACATAACCTGTATTCCCTAACCACCCTTTCACCCCTACTCCCTGGCCTGAACACTTGCAGTTTTTGTTTTGTTTTTTTTTTCCTTAAAGCCTGTAATTTAAAGAAACTTAACTGAGCTTTTAATTAGGTATGGATCTCTTTTCACTGATTTTATCTGGAATACTGTGCGTCCTCTAATATTATATACCTCAGGTTAGAGAGTTTTTTTGTTTTTAATTGTCATCTTTATATCTGACAATCATTTCTGTTCCAAGAGTTTGATTTACTTTCTATGTAGTATTTATGATTCCTTTGTTGGGTTCCCAGTTTTTCACATTTACTGCCTGAAAATGTTCATTCTCATCATTTTATCTTTGTCCTTTTTTGATGAGAGCTCTTCCTAAGTTTGTCTTCCACACACACAAATTCAGTATTTATAATATTACATTTGACTCCTTCTAATATATTGCTTTCAAAGTGGAATGTCAGTTCTGCTATAGCATTTTAGTTTCCAGTCATCTTTCTTCATGTTACCTGGCTCCCCTTTTCAACGTGGTAACCTTTCATCTTGTCTCCTTATGGGTTGTTTTTCCTATTTTGCTGGGGCCACATCTTTTTACATGTTATTAAGTATGCCCATGTTTTTTGTTTTCAGTTTCTTCCTGGTTCCTTTCTCATTCAGTTCTTCTCTCATTCACAGAGCAGTTCTTCCTTCAATGCTCCAGACTATTTTCCTTCCCCTTGATGTGCAGTATTTTTTCAGGGAGCTCTTATTTTCCCCATTTTAACACTTCCTTGGCAAAGAAAGAACAATCAAATCATGCTCAGTATCTGTTAACAGTGAGCAGAGAGGTATAGACTGCCCTTGATCCTACTTTCTAACCACAGCTGCTTGTGGAATCCCCTCCCAAAATGATGTGTAAGATCTAAGCAATTCTCAGTGCCCAACAGGCTTCATCTGCTGTGGATCTACTAGAAAAAAGAGGACTTCTATTCCCAATGATTAAATAGCTGAAACATTAGAACAGGTGAAATGTTTAAAATTCTATCCTTTGGCTTCCTACTACCTACCTAAAACCTACCTTTTCCTGCCATGAAGACTCAGTTTGACCTCTCTTCTTTAAAGGTTTGTCTTTGTTTTAGTCAGTGCCATACAATTTACCACTTGTCTGTAATTATTTCATGTTTTCTCCAACTCCATTATCAAGTTATTCAAGGCCAATGACATTTAAGAATTTATTGTAATAGTACAGACTCAAAATAAATTTTGTCAACTGACAAATGCAGTTTCAGAGAACTTCACAAAATATCCAATTACTTTCACTAAGGTGAGATTTCGTGCAACAGATATAATTTAGGCAGCCACATCCCCACTATTCAGTCTAAAAAAAATTCAACATTTCGGTTTCTCTTCTGAAGCTGTTTGAAGTAATCAGTTTATATTTAAGCAGAAAAAAAGGTTATACATTTAAAAAATTCAATGAGTTCTGTTGGTTAAAAAAAGCTTGCTATTTCAAGAAACTAAAATAGCATATAACATAATTAAGAACATATTCTTTAGGGTAGAGAGAGTTTAAAAGTGCAATAAGTACATATTATATCCCAAACCGGAAAGGTTCCAAAATCCAAACATGATTTTGTTTCAAAAAGTTCTACTGTACTATATTCATCATGTCAATTCCACTTAATAATTAACTTATTTTTAATACAGCTCACATATTAATGATGAGAGTAAAATCGTCTACTTACCGCACCCATTGTAATTCCATGAATAAGTGCAACATATGGTTTCTGGAAAGAACCTAAAAGAAATAGAACTGTAATTAGTTGCAATGTTTAAAATACATTCATATTTTCCAAAAATCATATTACGTGAACTCTGAGTATTTTCTCAAGAAAATTCTTGCAAGAAACATCAAGGGAGACTAAATGTATAGCTTGAAAAATATCTTCATTTTCAAATGTCAATCCATAAATAATCCTGTTTATTATCATTTAATTCAACATTTCAATTTGAAACACATGAAAGTCTTAACTAATTCAGCTACTGATAAATATAATCAACCACTGCCTTATAAGCCGCTGATGTTTATGTACACAGTTGTATTTTAAAGACCATAATTTGTTTTCTACACATCTATAATATCTGAATACAAAGAGAAGTATAGCATAAAGGAAAAAGCATGGACTGAACTTAGAAGACCCAGATTGTAGCCTCAGCTTTGTCATTAATTGGCAATTTACCAATATTCAATATGTATACTGACATTAGGCATATACAAATTTATGTGTATGCATACAACACATACAATATGGATATCATATATATGTATATCATATATATGATACATAGATAAGTTTCCTCATCTCTTACATGACAAGACTTAATTTTAATATACGGCCTCGAAGTTCCTTCCAGCTCAAAAATTTTGTCAACTTTTACTGTTCCTGTTTTTCCTGAGTAGGGGAACTGCCCACAACATAAAATGTAAAGTAATGAGTTTCTGTTACAGCTTGTTGCCAATATTACTTTCTTATCAAAGACCAACATAAGACTACAGTTTTGATCCATCTAACAACTCTATAAATATTCCCAATTTTCCAAATGAGCCACCAAAGCACAGACCTAATTTCACATCCACAAAGACTTCCACAGCCCTCAGTTTTGAACTATAACTCCCTAGAATCTATGGGAAGAAATTTCTCTATCGATTGAAAAGCGTGTGCGCACACACACACACAAACCCCACTTCAGCTATAGATAACATATATATCAGATATGGAATATTAGAAACTAATTGGTACAGGACATAAAGCCAGAATCTGTGAAATTCCTTACTGACTAAAATATGTCATTACAACACAGAGACCAAAATATGTCATTACAATGTATAGAAATTATATCTTGAAAGCTTCCTTTCTGTATATTAACATTTTACCAAACTCTCTTTTCAAACTTCTTAGAGGTTTTTTCCATCTTTTATTTAATATAGAACTACACTAATATAGTAGCCTCTAGCCAAATGTAGTTATTTAAATTAAAATTAATTACAATTAAATAAAATTTAAAATTCAGTTTCTTGATCCACTAGCTTCATTCCAAGTGCTCTTAGCCATATGTGGCTAATGGCTATGAGAATGGATCGCTCAGATACAGAATATTTTCACTCACTGCAGAAAGTCCTAATGGACAATGCTGATATAAATTTTTAGAACATTCTAAATAAATTTGATATATTGGAATTTTAGAGTCAAACGAGTGAGAGATGTCCATTAGATTTGGCTCACTGAGCTAAAGTGGGAAACAGCCTCTTTCTCCCACTCCTACTTCAAAGACATAGACATTATAGAGAAAATAAAATTTAAATGTTATCCAAGCCAAACAAGGGAAATTCCTATGTGCCAGAAACAAATAAGAAACCCAAAGTCAATAGCTGAGTGTAAGCTACAGCCAAAGATTATTACTGAGTGTGTGTGGTGTGCCTCTGTTTTCAGTTGGGAATAAATTCTGGAACCCACATTTTATGCAATGAGCTACCTGCACAAAGCCTCTTATTAGGACAAGCTATTCAACTTGTAAAACATGACTAGAAAAACTCCCTGTTGATCCAGGAACTCAATTAAGTTCCCGCCTAGCAGAGGAAAGACAGAGATAGTAGATGTTCAAGTACTGGCTAATAACCACCACCACTAAAACTGAATAAAATATCCCTAACAAATTTGAAATAGAAGTAACATCCATAACTTGGTAAAAATTGTCTACAAAAAGATTACACTAAAGAATGAAATTTTTAAAACTTTGCAATGGACATCAAAAATGAGACAAAACTATAATCATACAATATTATAATAGAAGTCCTAGTCAAAATATAACAAGAAAAATCATAAATATAAGGATTGGGAAAAAGATGAAAAAATTATGTGCAGATAATACAACTGCCTAGTAGAAAAGCCAAGAGAAACTGTAGAAATCACACTAGAATTAATAAATTTCAGCAGAGTATAGGAACAAAATATTAAAATCAAAAGCATTTCTATATGCCAGAAATAGTCGATTAGAAAATGTAACAGGAAAAAATATCATTAAATGTAGTAACAAAAAACAGAAGCTATCTAAGAATGAAATTTTTTAAAAACAGGAAGCTATGGAGAAAATTACAAAACATTATGAAAGGACATGAAAGTCAATTCAATGAAAATGTTCTAAAATTGGTTTATGGTGATGGTTATTGCACAAGTTTACAAAAATTATTGAATTGTATATTTGACATGGGTGAATTTTATAGTATATAAATTATAATTCCATAAGTTTTTTTAAGTCTATGTGAATAAACAGAGATATGCCACATTAATCAGTGGACTCAACATCAGACATATTAACTGCCCCAAAATTAACCTAAAATTCATTATCATGCCAATCAAACTTTCAACAGAATCTTTTGTGGAATCAGACAAACTAATTCTAAAATTCATATGGAAGATCAAAAGTCCAAGAGCAACCAAGACAATCTAAAAAAAAAAAAACAAGGGCAAGTTTTCCTACTATATAGAGACATATCTTAAAGTTGTAATAATTTTGACACTGTAGTTTCTTCAATATAAGTACAAATAGATCAATGAACAAAGTAGCCCAGAAACAGACATGGTCATATATAAGAACAGAGGAATCATTAAAATCAATGAGAAAGGCATACACTTTTTAAAAATAAAAGGTATGGCAATGTCTCACTTTCTGGCTAGAATATGACTTAGATGTCACATGCAAAAAAATTTCCAAGTATATTAAATACTTAGAGTACAAAGAAATAAAATATTCCAACTATTAAAAGAAAATATGAGACAGTATCTTAATAACCTCAGGGTTAAGTGGAGAGGTTTTTTTTAATACAAAAAAAGCAAAAATCACAAAGGAAAAGAATGAATACATTTTATCTCATCAAATAAAAACATGCATATACCAAAGGATAAAGTAACAGACTGAGAGAAGTGTACTTGTAATATGTGTAATCTACAAAAGGGAAGAATCCAGAATATATAAAGTCCAAAAATATCAGTAAAAAGACAAAAAAAAAATCCCACAGAAAGATGAACAAAGGATAAGACTGGAAAGAAAATCGAAATGATTAACATAAGAAAACACCTTCTACCTCACCGGTGTTCAATGAAATTCAAATTAAAACCACAAACAATACTCAACATGCAAAGATTAACAACAAAAAAAAAAGATGCAAAAAACAAGTAGAAAATAAAGTCTTGGACTTAGAGAAGAATTTGGAAACAAAGATGTATAAACTCTATGATCCATTCATTCTGATTTCTAGAGAAACTCTGCACATGGGCATTAACGGGGTATATATAAAGGTGCAACAATCTGTATTAGTAAAAATTCGAAATAACCTAAACTATCTACTAAAGCAGAATAATAAGTAATGTGGGATATATTCATAATATTGAGTACTATAGAAGTTTCGTTCCATGCTGTTAAAACAACTTAAAGAATTACACAGTAACACAGTATTTATGTAAATTTCGAATACACAAAGTAATACTATTTTTGTTCATAAACGTGTAGTAAAAATATAGAGTATGGTCTAGAGCGATACACTATAAAGTAATGACAATGGTTGCTTCTGGGGAGAGAAAGAAATGGCACTAAGAAACAAAGTAGGCTGAACTGTAATTTTAAAACTTGTATATTTCTTTGATGCAAATTTTAAAACATCAAGAAAAATAAAACACCGATGTCTGTTCATTCTGGGCTGGTGAGTATACAAGTATTTATTAAATTATTCCCTGTAATTTAACATCAGGAACACATTTCTCGATGAAAGTACTGCTTTACTTCAGTGAAATCTGAAACACTGACCATAAAGAAATTTTCATCCCAAGGTTCAAGAATTAGAGAAAACTAGGACCTAAGTTTGTTTTCCAAGAAAGCCATCAATATGATCAGAGTCTATGTTTTCATACCAATTGTAAGATAAATAGTAGTTAAGTATAGCCTACTAATACTAAAGTGTGAATTGTTTCGGAATAAGCAGTCAGAATAGTTTAATCAAATTTAATTAGGCATGGCATGTTGTATATAAAAGATTGAATAAGTGTGTCTATTACATTTTTAATAACTCATACTGTGCTGCTTTTCTTGATTCCATTTTCAAACTCTCAGCAGAGCACACATACCAATGGCATTGTTTAGTATATATTCTCTTCTGAAGAAATCTTGAGCCTCCTTCGGGGCTGACTTTACAGCTTCTACGACAGCTCCCAAAAAAAAAAATGACAAAAGAAAGATTGCAAATTAAAATAAGCGTTTTTCAGTAAATATAGTCAAATAAAATAAATCAGAAATATTGTGATATTAAGCAGCACGGGAAAACTCTAGAAGGGTTTGTTAAAGTTTTGAAGTTGCCCATGCCACATAGTTAGCCCTAGGTCCACAGTCCAACATCAAAACTTCAAGGCAAAAATTCTTAAGAACTTCTATACAAAGAGAGTTACACTTAAATTAGAAGTTACTTATTGCTACAAAATGCATTTTCTTTTGACTTTTCTGTAGCACCTGAATAAACATTTGCTGGATATACATTTCCTTTGTTAATATATCTTAACACAAAGTATATTATTTATACACACACATGCACACACAGACACAGAGAAATATATATATTCCATCTAGTTAAATATTTCTGCCATATTTGTTTCACCATGGAAAATTTATTGAGCATCTACTAGGCATCAAGCATTGTTTTAGGTGCTATAGATCAGCAGTCCCCAACCTTTTTGTCACCAGGGACCAGTGCTCCTATGAGAATTTAATGCCTGAAGATCTGAGGTGGAGCTGAGACAGTGATGCTAGCTAGCACTGGAGAGCAGCTGCAAATACAGATGAAGCTTCGCTCTCTTGCCCACTGCTCGCTCACATCCAGCTGTGCAGCCCAGTTCCTAACAGGCCACAGACTGGTACTGGTCCACGGCCTCGAGATTGGGGACTCCTGCTGTAGATACAAAACAGCAATATAGGATGGCTACTCTGAAGTTCTTGCGCTATGCTCACTTAGGTTGGGGTGCTGTGGGAATAGGAGCAGTAATTAAAAGAAAGCTTCAAAGAAGACATAAGTCCGAACCAAGTTTGAAGAATAGATAGGAATTTCCTAGAAAGTGATGGGGAGAAAGCTTTAAAAGAATACCTACAAAGGCTGATAGGCAAAAAAAGAATAAAAACAAGAAATAAGGCAATTTTAAAAGACTGAAGAATGGTAAAAGGTATGGCTAGAGCGGTAAATGGGATAGTAATATCCTTATTAATAATATAAATGGAAATACAACTTCTCAAAGATGTTGCTACATCATATCACTGCCAGGCTTAATAAACAGGTGCTCAATAAATATCTGAATGATAAATACTATCAAATGGTTTCATTTCTACTGTGACTTCCTATTATCCAAAGTTCACATCTACTATATTCTTACTCCAGTCAATGTCAAGACTTTCACTTCCATATGCTGCAAGATCATATGCCTTTTCCTATCTTTAAGTCCTATGAGAATTATCTACTAAATACGCAAATGTATTATATATACATGTTTCTTCTTTTATGGGAGTTACATAAAAATTGAGTATAGACTTTTAGACTAACTCTAGCACTCTAATACATCTTCCTTTAAAATGTTGCAAATGTCAACTTCTTTTTCTGGTTTTTAAAAAATTTAGTATCTAGTTTTGTCATTCTGGGGCTTTCATGAATATATGCCCTCCCCAAACCCCTCATCTACACTCTTTTATTCGGTCCTTATCGCTGCTTACCAATTTTGAAAGGAAAGTAGTATAAATTGTATTGCCTTTTGAATGAAACTCTTTTACCTCAAAAATATTTTGATTTTCTTCTAGTCTTACTCTAATCAATTAGTTTCACATAAAGTAAAATTAAATAATGTTTATAATATCATTTAAAAAATTTTTTTGAGTGCCCACTTATTATCTTAAATTATGATCTTTAAAGAAACTTAATTTCCTGGAACTGAAATCCACTGCTTTATACATGTAAACTAGAATAATTCTAGAATCTGTAACTGTATTTCCAATCATCAATATAAAGTTAGGCCTATAAGCAAAAACAGCTCACAGTAAGAAGCTAAAAGCCAATACATAAGGCTCTGCCCATCCGTAAATTGACAAGATCATAGGCCTAACTCCAGAGGAAAGGTTAATACCCGGATGAAAAAACAATGTTTTAAAAATATTCACGTTGTGGGCAAAATAATAAATTCAAAAATAATTCAGTTAAAAAATCAGTCTATCAAAAAATTTAAACTGCGATTTTAAGACTTTTAAATTTAATAGGAATGTGAAATTATGTCTTGAATCAAACTTGTTTCTTCCTATTCCAAATGTAATATTTTACATAAACTTGTAAATTTAGTAAACAGATCAACCCAAACATTATTAACACAATACAAAAAAATAAATAAATATACAAAATTAAAAAAAGAAAAAAGGAAAAACCATCTCTGGACTCGACCAACTCTGTAAAAAACAAAATGTAAAAAGTTTTCAGTAGATATAAAATACTGATGACCAGTAGTGATAACGATAAATACGTAATTTTGATCTTGAGAACATTTCTTCTGTCTTTAAAAGTCAAATGTTTAAGACAGACTGACCTGAACAATTAGAAAGATGAGAATTAATCTTATTATCTCAGCACGTTTATTTAAACACATACAAACAAATATTGTCAATAGATCAAATGCTATAGTAAGTACATTCTGGCTTTGGGATCATGAACAATAGGAAAGCACAGACAAAATCATGGAAATATGCGAGAACATGTCATATTTGGAGAATGGGAAGTTACTCAATGTGACCAAATTGTCAGATTATGCAACAAACTAAACTGCTTAATATCAGCTATTCTAAAATAGAAAGTGGACTCACATGTCCATACCATAATGGGACATTTTGCCTGGGATAATTCATGGAGAGAGACAAGATATCTGAAGGGCATATATGCAGTTTAAAAAAAAAAATCAAAATCACTATTCTCATTTTTTCAATATTAACTACAAAAGTCTTTAAATTTTTCCTTTTTCTAAGTTAACTATATAAGAATATATTAACTTTAAAAAAAAAATTCTAAAAAGTAAAGCAAATTATGAAGTACTACAAAACTTTGCTAATACTTTATCAGTTCTACTGGGGAAAAAAAACATTTAGGTGAGAGGGAAGTTTTTACCTCTGATATCACCCCCAGCACAGAAAGCCTTTTCACCAGCTCCCTTTATAATGATCAGGAAAATTTCAGGATCTTGCTCCCACTTCTAAAAAGACAGTATAAGCATATTATCAATACAAACTCATTAAAAATATATCTACATGCACATACACGTATGTACATACATATATGTGTATAGATGAATACAGTATATGGATATCCATAAAGCATAAGCTTTATAATGCATATCCAGAAAAATGGATCACAACTTCATTTTATTTTTTGACATAAATTAGAGGCTATTCCAACAAAGTTGCTAGGCGAATACATTTTGTGATCCAAATTTCATGATGGCATCTGAAATCTTTGCCATGACAAGTTTGATACCAAGGTAAAAAATATGGGCTTAATAATACATGTTACATAAGCTTATAAACCTGGTGAATGAATTAATCCAAAGATTACTGTTAGAGCAATAACCTTTACACTATGGTGACAGAGTTCTGTCCTATTGACAAATTTATTTATAAGTAACAGAGTGAAGACACTTATATAGGTCAAATCTGGAATTGATTAGGGGTTGATAAGAATAGCAAATAATTAAGTAGGATGAAAGAATCAAGAGCCACTGTAAATTCAAAAGACTAGAATGATGAACCAAATAAAAAATTAGTTGACTAGAGACAGAAAAATTAACAAGGGCTCTATAAAGTCTACACTTGAGGATAAAAATATAAATGTGCAAGGAAAAAATGTAGCTGGACAGATGTGGTTCTCCAGAAGGTTAATGCAATACTGGACTACGTTAAGAGAAACATGGCATTCTAACATGGAAGTTTCTACTTTCTTCTACTCTGGTCCAACTCTAATCTCGAACACTTGGCTTATTTCTCTATATCACATTTAACAACACATTTATAAGGTGTTCTAAACAGCAGAATGGAAAAGAGACCCATCAAATGAAAAATTAAGGAACGGGTGACCAAGGGAGAACTAATATTTGTTTAATGCCTATGTGGCTGACCATATTAGGTACACTATTTCACTTCATCTTCACAACAATCCTATGAAATATTATCATTTCACAGCTGATGAAAATAAGACACCAAGAGATTAGCATTCCCAACCTACAGTTAATAAATAGAAATCCAAGTTTCAAACACAAGCAGTCTGACTGTAAATTATGCTTTTCCATTGTACCATGCAGTTCACTTAAAATAGATCTTATAACCTTCTCTAAGAAAAGGCTAGCCAAGCAGTTAAAATACAGTTGTCTTCAAACCAAAAAGCTGTCATGTGGAAGTAGATTAGATTTGTACACCCACACCCCAAGAGGTAGAATCAGTATTATCAGTTAAAAGGCCAGAGAAATAAAGAATGACAGAACACAAGAAGAAACTTAGAGCTATGTAAAAGTGGAAGGGGCTGTCTTATGAGGCAATGAACACCCTGTCACTAGGGGTGCTTCAGGATAACCACATAGGAAAAGCAATGAAACTGAAAAAGCGATGGGGCTTGGGCACTGATCCAGAGTCCAATGACCCTATGGGAGAGAATGCCAGAAATGTACTATTAAGATATATTTTTAAAAGACATTGCTTTAAGAAATTACCAACCTTTAGCTGTGGATAAATGTCCTGAATCATATTAAAACTCAATGCATTTAGGAACCTTGGTCTGTTTAGTGTTATCACTCCTGCACAACCTTTTCTTTCCAATAGTACTTCTGCTGCAGCTGTATGGTTGGACATCCTCTGTGTAAATAATTTTAGAATAAAATTCATTAAGATTTTGTCACAAGGCAACATCAAAACATCTACATCAAACACAAATCTTTCATGCAATGTTAATGGTAACTAATTGAATGGATAATTAAGTACACCTGACAAAGTTATTTAGATTTCATACATGGACAATTCCAAAACAAACCATGTATCTCTTAACCTTTTTAATTCTTATTTCTAAGTGAACTGAGTCAGCTGGTTTAGAACAGAACCCAGTCCTAGGATTACTTGAACTATGAAATACTCTTAAATCATTTAATTTATTACTGTATACCAAGCAATATATTAGATGCTTATAAAGCAGAGATGAATATAGAGGGCAAATAATTCTGACTATAGTAGCTACCAACAACTTGAAAAAAAGGTGGTATTTGAGCTAGGCCTTCACGTATGCCAAGAAAAAGGGGCATGAGAATACTGAAAATAGTACAAGCTAAAGTGCAGCAATGAATATTTGAAAATATTAAGATGTTAAACATGAGCAGAATAAAGGCTGATTAAAGAAATGATGAGGCAGTAGGAAGAACAAGCAGTTTGAGGCCAGATTATAAAATGACAGATTTATATGTCATACAGTTGTGAAAAACTTGCACATATACTTAAGGCTTCACATGTCATAACTTAATCAAGTCTCATTGCTCATGTAATATATTACTGATTAATATAACACCTGGAGGGAACATATTTTAAACTACAGTGTAATATCCCAGGTCTCTTATACACGACTATCAGGGCTAATGGCACCACCATACTTAATACATTCCTTTAAGGACAACACTTTAAACCTCACATGGGAACAATGCTTTTTTTTACAATTCAATTTAAAACTTAAAACTATAACAAGATTTTTTTTTTAACCAAATTGACAAATATCAAGAAGCCTGATATCCTGTCACATCTAGAGTGAGAGGAAAAGCCATACTGTGGGAGAATGAACTACTACAGAGCCTAGGAAAAACAATCTGATAACACATTTTTAAAAGCATACATGCTGACACAGTAATTCTTGTTCCAGAAATATTTACATACAAGCAAAATGAAATACAGAGGAGAGTCACTGCAGTGTCATTTGTAATGGCAAGAGACTGGAAATGATCAGTGGAAGACTAGTTAAATAAATTATAGTCATTCATACAAATGCATGCTATGGAGCCTTTAAAAAGAATTAGGCAGCTACCTCTCCATACAGTTACAGAGCAATCTCAAGTGCAGACTGTGTGTTTACTATGCTACCCACCTACTGTGTACATGTATACATACAAATTTATATAAAGACTACATATCTCTGGACAGATACATAAGACAATACTAAAATGGTTGCTTCCAAGGAAGAGAACTGGGCATATAAGAGACTGGGATGGGGAGATTTTTTAATGTGAATTATACTGAATTTGAAATATACTGTATATATTTACTATTTATTCAAAACAATACTTTAAATAATTCTTTTAAAGTACTTTATTAGGTTTAAAAGATACTAACCTATGTGACAGAAAAATATACTTTTCATTTTCTTACCTTATTGGTACTAAAGAGAAATTTGTGGCAAAAGAAAACTATACACAAAAATCATAGAACACAGACTTCCTATTTTTGTTTCATTTTTTTGTAACGTTGAAGATATACATGAGCCAAGTTTACTGACCAGCTAAAGGAGAGCTAAATAGAGATATAATCTAGGATATAAGAAACTATAATTTATGTCAACAAATTTGACTGCAGTGGCCACACAACAAATAACATATAACCTTTCAAAGTAAAAGCATTTTACAGGGTATAAATTTATAAAAGTATAAATGAAAGCAACTTAGCAATGTGTATGAAGAGTCTTTTAAATGTTCTTACATTGAAGAAATAATTCTACTTAGAAATTTATACTCAAGAAATAAGCAAAAATTTAGTAGAATATTTATATTATAGTATACTATGTGTTAAAATATACACACATACAAAGAAAAAAAGGATTGGCTATATATACATCAAATTTAAACAATGACTGGAGGTTACCATCTTATTTTCTATATTTTTCAAATTTTCTACCATAAGCATCATAAATATTTGGTTTACTCAAAGAACAAAAAGGAAAACAAGGATATTTGCTGCAATTGTTTTGTAGTACCAAAAATACACAATACTTATGATATTCATATGATTTAATTTATGATACTCATAATACTGTGCAATTATTAGTAAACATGTGTTTGAATATTTAATGGTACATATAAAAGCTACATAATATGATGCTATTTGAAAAAGGATCAAAAACAGTTATGCACATAAGATAAAAATCAGAAAAAAATATACCAAAATGTTTAGTAATTAGGCTTGTGTAGGATTACTGGTTATTTTAATTTTCTCCATAGTACTATGCTTTATTTCTACATTTTCAGAATTTTAAAATAATTTTAATGTTTTTAGAAAATAGTCTATAGCCTTGGTCATTATACGATTTTTCAAAATAAGTTCTGGAATATTGATAGATTAGGTTTAAAATGAGTATTGCAAATTATAACGTTTAATTGACTTAGGAAAAGGCTTCAGAATTAACATTGTTCAGAATTAACACTGTTAAGAAAATTAAGTTAAAAGTGAACACCTGTTAGTTAGTTGTGGATGTTTCTAGTCCCTGTTAAGCTGGACAGTGAAAATATTATGAAAATTTCTCATTTCATATTAGTTAACAGGAAAATTCTACTTCAATTAAAGGAAACTGCTATACATGGGTAGTATCAGTCATGACTTTTTTATAGTTATATAAATACGGCAAACGTTTGAAAGACTGCAGAAATTATGTTATCCTAATATCCCTCAAATTCATTCCAGATCTATAGGACCAAACCAAAGATCCTCATGCCCCACAGGGACGGGTGCAGTGACAGCCTAGATAGTGTCATAAACTACAACCGAAATGAAGCCTACAAATAAGTGGTGTGTCAACAAAAAAAAGTATAGCAAAAAGCCAGCTGGGGCCAGAATGTGAGCTATGATTGTATTGTACTGTAAACACCTCGGAACGTTGAAGCTATATTTCCTGGAATCCCCTTCTCTGGTTATGAGTTTGTTGTTCAAAAAAGAAATTTAAGTGAACTTTGGTAATGGAAGTAGAACAGCAGCCATTACTCAAAGTGTTGGCGAGTTCCAGCTTGTCCCTCCTCTCTCCTGCTCTGCTGTCCAGTTCTTTTTGCCAGCCCACCAGCAGACACAGCCTTCCAGACTTCACCCACCATCACCTCTCCTTCGCTGTCCCACTCCAGCAGCTGGAAGTGCCAGGCTTCCCACATTTTCTTCCAAGTTCCTACTGGCCTGCCTGTGCCAACAGGTGAGTAGAAAGGACTGTTAATTTTTCTGATCCTCCAATTCCTACTCTAGACCCTTGTACAGCTTTTGTCAGTACTGTGGAAGGTCTTATTCTCATAATCCTTTATTCCACAATACTGTTAGGAAGAAAAATAAATTTCCCTCTACCCTTCTATGCCCTTGGGTAAGACCCCTTGTAATAAAAGGACAGATTAACAGGAGAAAAACAAAGTTAATCTTGTATGTACAAGGGCCACACAAAGATATGACACCTAAAGGCAGTCAGGCAACTGAAGTTTATATACCATCCTTAGAGAAAGAAAAGAATAGGGCTCTGGGACTCCAAAACAGAGGAAAGCAATTCACAAGGTGAGAAGAGCAAACGTTTGGTAAACAAATGCAAGCCCTGTCATGCAGATAAGTTGCACAAATAGAAAAGGTTATCCCTGATAACAGCTCTCTTCCTAGTACAGACCCCCTTTCTAATTTTTTAGGCACTTAAGGGAGAGGTAAAAAGCTTTTCCTGAGTCTACTGGGTCTTAATTGCCTTCAGCTGAAAAAAATCCACATGCCATGGAGTGGTATATTCTGCTCCCCTTCAATAGTCAAAGTGGTTCTACTTCCCCTGATTAAACCCTAACTCATACAGGAAGACAGATGATAGGCTAAAAATGATGAATTTTTCAGATATTGACATCATTTTAAATTTCAAAATATACAAAGTTTTCATGTTACAAAAACATGTTACATATAAGTACAGGCATATCTTGGAGATATTGTTGGTTCTACTCCAGACCACAACAATAAGGTAAATATCACAATGAAGCAAGTCATGTGAATTTTTTGGTTTCCCAGTGCATATAAAAGTTATATTTACACTATACAGTAGTCATTAAATGTGCGATGTCATTATGTCTTAAGACTCATACCTTAAGACTCATACCTTAATTTTAAAAGACTTTATTGCTAAAGTATGGTAACCATCATCTGAGCCTTCAGTGAGTAGTTATCCTTTTGCCAGTGGAGGGTCTTGCCTCAATGTTGATGGCTGCTGACTGATCAGGGTGGTGGTTGCTGAAGGCTGGGATAGCTGTGGCAATTTCTTAAAATAAGACATGCCAGATTGATCGACTCTTCCTTTCATGAATGATCTCTCTGTAGCATGTGATACTGTTTGATAGCATTTTACCCATAGTAGAAACTGTTTCAAATTGGAGTCAATCCTCTCAAACTCTGCTGCTGCTTTATCAATTAAGTTTATGTAATACTCTAAATCCTTTGTTGTCATTTCAACAATCTTCATAGCATCCCTATCAGGAGCAGATTCCATCTCAAGAAACCACCTTCTTTGCTCATCTATAAGAAGCAACTTCTCATCTGTTAAAATTTTATGAGATTGCAGCAAGTCAGTCACATCTTCAGGCTCCATGTCTAATTCTAGTTCTCTTGCTATTTCCACCACATCTGCAATTACTTCCTCCACTAAAGTCTTTAACCACTCAGTCATCCATGAGGGATGGAATCAACTTCTTCCAAATTTCTGTTAATGTTGCTATTTTGACCTCTCCTCATGAATCCCAAGTGTTAACGGCATCTAGAATGGTGAATCCTTTCCAGAAGGTTTTCAATTTACTTATCCAAGATCCTTCAGAGGAATCACTGTTTGGCAACGATAGCTCTAACAAAATGTATTTCTTAAACAATAAGACTTAAAAGCCCAAATTACTCCTTGATCCATGGCCTACAGAATGATGCTGTGTTAGCAGGCCGGAAAACATCCCCATCAGAGCCCTTGGGTGATCAGGTAGGTGCAACTGTCAATGAGCAGTAATATTTTGAAAGGAATCTTTTTTTCTGAGGTCTCAATAGTTGGCTTAAGATATTCAGTAAAACATGTTGTAAACAGAGGTGCTGTCATCCAGGCTTTGTAGTTCCATTTATGGAGCTCAGACAGAATAGATTTAGTATAATTCTTTATAGTCTTCGGATTTTTGGAATGGTAAATGAACACTGGCTTTAACTTAAAGTCACCAGCTACATTAGCTCCTTACAAGAGAATCAGCCTGTCCTTTGAGGCTTTAAAGCCAGACACTGACTTCTCTCTAGCTGTAAAAGTCTTAGATGGTATCTTCTCCCAATACAGTATAAGGCTGTTTCGTCTACACTGAAAATCTGTTACTGTAACCACCTTCATTATCTTAACTAGATCTTCTCTATAACTTGCTGCAGCTTCTGCATCAGCACTTGCTGCTTCACCTTACACTTTTACATTATGAAGACAGCTTCTTTCCTTAAATCTCATGAACCAACCTCTGCTAGCTTCAAATTTTTCTTCTGCAGCTTCCTCACCTCTCAGCCTATACAGAATTGAAGAGAGAGCATGCTCTGGATTAGGCTCTGGCATAAGGGAATGTTGTAGCTGGTTTCATCTTCTATCCAAACTACTAAAACTTTCTCCACATCAGTGATAATAATGTAGGGAGAAAGCAAGACAATTGAAATGTTAAATCAAGCTACATTCAGAGACTGCAATATGCTGATCAGCTCTGCAGCCAGGCCAGGAGAATTGCGGAACAAAGAAAGATTTCTGCTGGGATTGCTAACAACTCATTTCCCACATCTGTGAAGAGGAAACAGGAAAAACAGCCTTTAAGTGGCCGCCTTATACAAAATAAAATCATTCATTCCCTATGGCTAAAACCACATGGAACCTATGAATTAAAGGCTGGGAACTGCCCTTCATGCTACATATTCTTCCCCTTGCCCTTTCTCACTCACTGTATGTACATATCAAAGGAAATGAGTAAAGTCTTTATATTTAACTCACAGGAACTAAAGAATGATATATAAACTGAATTCCCCAAACATTTGAGGTCCCTTTGTGTCTCTCTCTGGTCTCTCTCATCGCCTTTACTCTCACTGTCCCTCTTACTGTTTTTTTCTCAGTACTCTTTATTTTCTCACTGTCCACGTCTCTCAGGCTCTCTCACTCTCCGCTTCCGAGAAGAGACATATTGTCTGTGGAGAACTTCCCTTTTAACTCTAGCTTTGGCATATATGTTGAATTCTTTGTACACTTTCCGCCAAGGACCCTCTTCTTCTCTCAGTGCAGGGCTTGGTCTCCCACCATTCAGGGAAATTTGCTGCCTTGCGTCATCAAGGCGGTTTCACTTTCTTAACACTCGTGTTCACTGGAGTAGCACTTTTTATTTCTTTCAAGAACTTTCCCTTTGCATTCACAACTTGGGCTGTTAAGCACAAGAAGCATAGCTTTCGGCTTGTTTCGGCTTTTGACATGCCTTCCTCAAGAATTCTTTCACTGTTGGTAGGAATGCAAAATGGTACAGACACTTTGGAAGGCAATTTGGCAAACTCTTGTAAAGTCACACAGACTTACCATACAACCCAGCGATCGCACCCCTAGGTGTTTACTCAAGTGAATGAAAAATGTAATCACACAAAAACCTGTACACAAATGTTTAGTAACGTGGACCCCCAGAAGGAATTATCTGTTGAGAAAGACTCGCCATGGTCAATCAAGGGCCCAAGTTTCATGAATAACTACAGTCTAGGGGCCATTTGCTGAAAGTGTTTTCTCAAGTATTCTGTATACTAGGAAGTGCCTCAGACTGAACTCTCGGCTTCCTGCACTATGCCCAGTTTACACCGTCTGAGTCAGGGAAACCCTGGTTTTGTCTTCCATCGAACTGAGATCTGCCTTGTCCAATCAGCAATGCACAATTTGGATACCCTATTCACATATGAGAACCTGGGTGGGAACTTTTCCTATAAAAGGCAGCCTCTTCTTTGTCTGGGGGGAACACAATTTAAATTGCTACCTAAATCTGTGTCTTCCAGGCTGCAGCTCCTTTTGTTCAAATAAATGTTTATTATTCTTTATTATAGTCTGAAATTAATTTTGGTTTATAGTTTTATTCATAATCTCTAAAAACTGAAAGCAATAGCAAGATGCTCTTCAACAGGGAAATGGATAAACTCAGGTACATCCATAGAATGGAATATTATTCATCTCTTCTCAGCCTTCTGGCTAAGATCAAGTGTGGAACACGACTCAGTGATAAAAAGGACCAAGTAATTCATCTAAGAACATAGATAAATCTTAAATGCATTTTGTCAAGTGAAAGAATCCAGTTCCAAAAGCCTATATATTGTATGATTCCAATCATATTAAATTCTATAAGGAACAAAACTAGGGGCATAACACAGATCAGTGGCTGGGGGTAAGAGAAGTAGCTGACTACAAAGGGGAAGTTTTAAGATGATAGAACATCTACTCTGCTGGAACATGGAACTATTCTGGCAAAATCGATAGCAGCAACATTTCTCAAAGCGTGCAAAAGGATGTTTATTGCAGCTTATGTGGAAGGAGAAAATGGCCTGTGGTCAAATCTGTTTGGGAAAATTTAAACCAATAAAAACAAGCTTCATTTCTATAAGACTTTTCTGTCTTTAATATGCAAATCACAATGTAAACTTTTAAAATATAATAAGCAGTATATTTCTTGATTAAAGAGCTTTTATTTCATGGACTACCTCTCTTAAGGTTTATTTTGCAGGCTACATTTTGGAAAACATTTTAGTCTTCATAAACATTCTGACAAATGAACTTTTCCTTTGAGGAAAATCCAGTGCCTAACAGCAAGTATCTCAAAAATGTTTACTAAGTTGAATGAATAATCCATTAGTCTACTGATGCAGTCCTGCTGTAACATCAGCCTAGGACAAGCTTCACATGTGAATAACCAAGTCCCAACCTTAAGCATACACCTTTCACTATTTGTAACATACACTGCTACTGAAGAGGGTTGCAACTCAAAAGACATACCAAGGGAAATAGTCTACCTTTAGCAAAACACGATTCTTTTGATACACCTTACTGACTTTCCTCCTTATCCAGTGTCACAATTTTCCCTCTCCTAAAATTTTCATCGATTTCCAGCCAACACTGAAGAATGCCATTAAATTTAAATTATAATGCAAATTTATAATTATTATAATTATAACATGACTCAAAGCACAAGTACAATTCTTAGCATCAAAAACATTTAATAAATGCTGATTACTGAAGCTTCATTTGAATAATTTCAAACTGGATCATTAAATTCCTCCACATGTCAATAATTTAGTCCTTCAAATTGTCTTTAACTGTGCTCTCTCTCTCAACTTTGTGATGATATCTATCTTCCATATACAATTATGACCTCTCAGCAGCAGGCTGAAACCTACATCTAAATCTTTAGCGCTCCAGGAGCCCAGACCCTATACCTAAATAAATGCCTTCTACACAGGATTTTCTTATACAAGAGTCAACTACATGGTACTCCAAATTCAACTTCTTAAAAACCAAATTTACCAACAAATCTCTCTCCAACAAACCTGTCTCTCCTGTCCTACTTCTTATAACTCTGCCTATAGTACTGCTATCAGTGGCATATTTCCATCACTCCAGTATGACATAATAAGCTTTCTCATTCTCTGTTGGCTCTCTTAGAAGAGCTGCTTGAGATACAGCCTATCTCTGAAGCACACATTAAAGCCAACATTGTGACCAAGAACCATTCAGCCCTCAGGCCTTGATGAGAGTCCAGTTTATCTTCCTTCTCAACGTGGTTTATGCCCCAAGTCACCATAGCCCCATGAATCTGGATTCTGTCATGTCTTTTTATTCCACCTGTCTCTAAATATGAGACACTGACATTGCTTTAAATTTTTTCCAGGAATCTCCTCCACTCCCATGTATATCAACTGACTAAAATAAGGGTAAAAAGGAATATTCCAGTCTTCATATGCCATCTCCACTTAGGCTTAAGTGAGAAACACTGCACCAGTTACTCTCCTAGAGGCTGTAGAGTCCAGTCAGTCAGTCTATGGAGCCAGATCGCCTGGACTCAAATGTCATCTATTTACTAGCTATGTGACATTAGGGCACATTACTTAGCCTCTCTGTCCCTCAACTTCTAATCCATTAAACAGGGATAAGACCACAATCTCTTAATCAAAAACCGTTTGTTCTAGATGCATTTTAGAATCCAGAAAATTTCCTAAGTTTTGTAAAGGTAACAAAGTACATATTACATGCTATATAAAACACCCCAAATGGAGTCTGGGTCAGTCAAATGCTTTAATACTTCTGTAGCAAACCATGAATATTTGCACTAGTTAGGATAAAGACAAAAAGAGCTTCAAGTACATTCAAGTCATATTTTGCCACCAAATGCATTTACCACCAACTAATCACAAACTTTTGGTTTTGAGGTTTTAGAACTGCAGATAAATTATCTGTAGTATCTACTCCACAGGACTATAAAGAGAATCTACTGAACTAATACACACCAAGTACTTAAAATAGCACCTGGCATACAGAAGTAACTATATCAGAGTTATCTGTCATTTTTATATGCAAAGTACTTCTCAGGGTGTATGAGGGTGTCTCTGTCTGGGCTGCGTAACAAAAATATCACAGACTGGCTGGCTTACACAACAAAACTTTTATTTCTCACAGTTTTAGAGGCTGGAAATTCTAAGAAAAAGGCACCTGCAGACTCAGTGTCTGGTGGGGTACTACTTCCTGGTTCATAGATGGCTGTCTTTGCACTGTGTCATCCTCCAAAAGGCACAAGAGGTGAAGAACCTCTCTAGAGTCTCTTTTGTAAGGGTACTGGTATCATTCATGAGCATTCCACCCTCTTGACACACTCACTTCCCAAAGGCCCCCCTCCATTTACCATCACACCAGGAATAAATTTCAACATAAATTTTAGGGTGACACATTCAGTCTACAGCAGAGAAATACCAAAATGAATTCAGAAAAATTATTTCTTCAACACAAGATGATAAACTAAGAACATCTAAGCTCTAGAAGGGAACTATTAGTATAATAGTAGCTAATGTGTATAAAATTAATATTATATGCCAAGAACTATGTCAGATTTTTAAATGAATTATCTTATGTATTATTCATAAGTACTCTAAGGTGGATACCATTATCTCCATTTTATATACGTCAAAAAGGAGACTGAGAGAACAAAGTAATGTGCCCAAAATTAAGCAGTGGATCCATTATTTAAACCCAGGCATTACAATCTGAAGATCCATGCTTTTATCTATAACCTTATGCCACCTCTTACAAGTTACATTTGTTAAGGCTTAACACTATAAAATTGGGAACCATGGTATATTAAGGTCAACGATACTTGCCAGTATTTCTCTACTTCCCTAATAACAACATTTTAAGTTACACATCATATTGTAATAAGGCCAGCAAAACGAAGTCCAAACTTACCAAATGTTGCAGTGTGGTATTCAACCTTTTGAATAAATTAAACCTAAAACAAATGTAGAATACAATGAACACAGTATTGTGAGTAGTTGTGTCAGTGTATAAATACTATATTCCCTTTTGCTTTAGCTTTTTCTAAAACATACTAGACACAATGCAATATATATATATATGCCTTACAGTTGAATTGTACACCTGAAACTTACTGGATTTTGTTAGCCAATGTCACCATAATAAAAATAAATTTAAAAAAATAAATAAAACTACTAGAACAAAAAGTTTTAAAAGAAAGGTTTAACTCTCATTCATTTCTAGTAGAAACAAATGGTACAGCCACTTTGTAAGAGTCTGGCAGTGTCTTACAAAATTAAATATACTTTTACCATATAATTCAGCAATTGCAGTCCTTCATGTTTACCTAAATGAGTTGAAAACTTATGTCCACAACAAAACCTGCACATGAATATTTATGGTAGCTTTATTCATAATAGCCAAAATACGGAGGTAACCAAGAGATCCTTCAATAGATGAATGGACAAACAAACTGTGGTATATCTGTATAATGGAATATTACTCAGCAATAAAAAGAAATCAGCTATCATTCCACAAAAAGACAAAGGAAACTCAAATGCATACTGCTAAGCAAAAAAAAAAAAAAAAGCCAATCTGAAAAGCTATAATACTGCATGATTCAACTACAGGACATTCTGGAAAAGGTAAAACTATGTATACAGTAAAAGGATCAGTGGTTGCCAGAAAGAGGGAATAGGTAAAATACACAGGATGTTTAGGACAGTAAAACTAGTCTGTGTAATTGTAATGGTAGAGACACGTCATTATACATTTGTCAAAATTTTCTGCTCAATTTTTCTGTAAACGTAAAACTGCTCTAAAAAAAGTATATTGATTTTCTAAAAGATTGGTAAGAATGCAATAGGTGTTATCAGACATAGCTGTCAGATATATAAATTGGTATTGCTGCCTTTCCAGTAGGCAATCTGGAAATATATATCTACAACCTTTAAATGGATCATACCCTTAGACCTAGTAGTTCCACAAGCATTTGTATTAAGGAAATCTCAGATATGATGAAAGTTTCATTTATAAAGATGTTCATATCAATTACTTACATAAAGAAAAACTGAAGCAAAGTAAGTATATAACAATATAGTAATATTTTTAAAACTCAACTATATGAAAATATCAGACAGTAAAAATATTTTAAAATATTAAATAATACATGACATGGAAAAATAGTCATGACAGAAGTTACAGAAAGAATGCAGGCTACAAAACAGTAAGTATAATACACTTCTAAATTTGTTGTTCTAAAAGTGGTTGTTAGTTTAGGAATACAAAGCTTAAGGCACAACTTGGCAAAAGTGATTAGTAATAAGAGAAGTCAGGAAGGATGGTGGGGGAAGCTGGGAAGGGCATGAAGAAACAGTGAGTGTGGGAAATTGTCTCAGTCCAGATGACAGTTACAGGACTGTTTATGTAAGAGGTCACTGAGCTACAGACGTCAGAATAGCACATTTAAGAACTATAAAATTAAATAAGAAAGTAAAAGCAACCTGGGAGAGGGAAGTGACTAGAAAGGAAATGAAATGAGGAAGGCTTCTGGGATGCTAGTACTAGCTTGTTTTTTGATCCAGGTGCCACTGAAATGGGTATGCTCAGTTTGTGAAAACTCATTAAATTGTATCTTTAAGTTTTGGGCCTTTTAAAAAAGTTCCCCTAAAGGCATCGCTCTTGCCTTTGAGAAACTCAGTACAGTAATGCATATAAAAATACTGTAGTTAGAATACACTGGGATGCATGCTAAACAAGAAGTGAAATTTAAGACACACGGTGAGGTCAAAGCTGGGATCGGTAGCAGCAGCACTTGATAACGACTGTGCACATGTGTAGATACATATACTATGACAGGAATACAAAATTCCAATTTATTAATTTTTCAAAGATACCTGAGATATTTTGAGGGGTGATAGTTTAGCTGAGGTACTCAAAAAATAAGGCAATATGGCCATTGTTACCACTTGTAACCACATCTTAAATGACTGAATTTACAAAAATATTTGTAATCCAACTTTTCAGAATTTATATTACTTTCCTTTTACATTATATTTAAATTGATCAACACTACAAAAAGGGGCAGGGAAATCACTAAATCAGTCACACTTCACATTCCTGGACTAGCATATTTTGAATGTGCCTTGCTACAAATATTTTTATCCTAGTCCAGTGATTCCACAACTTGTCTGCCCATCGCCTGGAGACTCTTGTGAACATTCCAAGGCCCAGATCACATCCAAGACCAATTAAATCATAAACTCTGGAGATGGGACACAAGCATTATGTTTGAAGCTCCCCCAAATGATTCCAAACTGCAGACAAGCTGTCATTAGAATTAATACTTTATAAAAATTAAACTGAAGAGACAGATGCTAGCTTGTTGAGGGATGTTTTCTAAATAGGATTTTCATACAGATTTTTGAAATCTGAACTATGCTTACCCTGCAGCATTTTTACAATTTTCATCTTAACTCAGTTTTATCTTTTTGGAAGTTTTTTTGTTCTTTTTTTTGAAGTGTCAAAAAATGTATGCATTATTTTCTTTAGATCAGAATAAATGAATTCTTGAGGCTAGGATCAAATGCCAGGTCAGGGTTAAAGACAGTGCTTCTAGATTGGCAAGTTTTATGTAATAATTTAAGTACTACCTGCAACATAGAGAGTAAACTGCGAGAAACACAGGACAAGGTTCAAGTCCCAGTTTTGAGAGACAGAATTTTATTTCAAAGAAAGTTAACAAATATCTAATAAAAATGCAGATGGAAAGCACTGAGCATGGCAGTCATAGGTCGCAAAAATCTCTGGACTAATTACCATAAAACAGAAAACAAACCTAAGTACAACTAAGTTCCTTGCCAGATTTTACATAATCATATTGTTTCTATTTGTTCTGATTCATACTCAGCTGTTATTTAAAATCTGATATTAACTTTTATATCTCAAAAATGTATTTGAGTATTCAGAGTCCCCAATTCTGAATTTATACTCTTCTCTTTCCTTCTTTTTGACTCCAAAACTGCCATCTGGTAGAGGGGAAGAGGGCATGCACATTCCAGCTACTGCTAGTTTACTAATTCACTTTATCAGGCTCATTCTTTCAAGTTGAGATCAAACTGGCTGCTTGAGGCAATTGTTCTCACACTGTAGCTCCTAAACCAGCATCATCAGCATCCCCTGGGAACTTGTTAGAAATGCAAATTATTGCTACTGAATCAGAAACTGTGGGGTGAGGCCCAGAAATCTGTTTAACAAACCTTCCAGGTGATTCTGATACATGCTAAAATTAAAAATAACTCTTAGAAGGATGAGAACCCTATCATAGGAGATTTTTACAATTACCCAACGAAACACACACGGGCTCAAAAAATTAAACAACTTTTCATGAAACTGTTTAAGAAAATGATATAATGAAGACAGTGCTTAATAAAGCTTACTGCAGAAGTAGGCAAGGTATAATAGAGCAGAAAATCAAGTACAAGGCCAACTAATTCAGGCATGAACTGATGAAGAGCAGCAGCTGTGGAAACAGAAAAAATGATTTGATTAAGAGCTATTATGAAGTAAAAATGCAATGGAAAAAGAATTATGCCAAAAACATCTCCCAGATTTCAAGCCAAGACAGCTTGGAGAATATAGGTACTGAAAAGGTTGGGGAAGAAACGGCTGGTTTACAGGATGAAATATGAAATTTCATTTTAAATTTCTTGAGGTTGTACTGACATAAGTAGAAATATTCAACATCAAGTGTAGAGAAGAGACTGGAGCTTGAAAGAAAGTTAGAATTAAGAGACATATTAAGAAGTCACATGCACAATTACTGAGACAGCCCTCTATTAGGAATAAGTGAGAAATAATCTATAGCTGAAACAAGTGGCCTGAAGTCGGCCCGGGTCTACAAATGCGTTTTGTTTGGTCCGCAGGACTCAACTAATCAGTTTGCACCTTGAAATGTAGGGTGGAATAAAACCAACTGCAACTCTGGGAATGACAGATTCTTTTCCAGGTCAGTTAATTTTGTTAATAAATATCTTCCCCATTTGTTTCTTATTATTTAAGATTTGCTCACAATTTCAAAAAAAAGAGCAGCAATGATTACATGTACTGATTTTCTTAGTATTTACCAAGTCTCTGTGGGAGCTAGTTAGAGGCACAGGGACAACTAATTTCAAGTTTTTTTTTTTTTTTTAAAAAGGAAATTTTGAGAATCAGGCCTGTGGATACATTAAACAATTAGACACCTTCCCCTAAAACAATAACTATTTTCAATTCAAAGAGACACTCCTATCCCTTCCCCACCAGGCAAACTCAAAGGCTGAAGAACCCAGGGATTTAAGTTGCCCAAGAAATGGGATGGTTCTCCCTTCAAGTGGTCACAGCTGCTACCTGGTAATGTATAGGTGCAGGCGGCAGACTTCAAGACTGATGATGCTGCCTAACTTCCTAACGTGATGGCGCCCAGATCTCCTGAGCTGAGCTCAAGTTGCACTGAGTAGCACTTTCAATATTTGCATACATATTCCACCAAGCCCCGTTATGTGTCCGCAACACTAGCCTAGAATTTTCAGAGACCTGTATTAATGCTGGAACCACATGACAGAGCTGAAAAATAAAAATCACGCCACATGCACAGGTGCAACCACTGGCAAAGCACAGTACGAGCGTTAGTGAATAAAACATGCCACAAAATTCTTCCAAGTTGAAACCTTGCGTGTCCTCCAGACAATACTCAACTGTTTAAAAAGGAAAGAAACTGGGGTCTAAAGAAAAGCAAGTCATGCGGGGTCAAGGCTGATTAAGGCCTACAGTGGCAGAAAATGACGGTGATGCTTCAAAGAAGGTGTTAGGAGTAAGATGAGACACATAGGAGGGCCTGCGGTGCTACGGCCCCGCTGGGGCTCGCACCTGAGGGCTCCGCCTCCAAGGGCGACTCGAAACTTCCAGGCCAGGCTGTTTCCACTCTCGACCTTGTCTCACCTCGGCGAGCACAGCTAAAGAGCCTACCCTAGGCCGCTCCCTCGTTCACTCACTCACCTCGACATCATGCCGCGCATAACAAGGAGCCTCACTGACCGAAATACTATAAGCCAACGTAGCCAGGGCGCCGCCGGCCACAGAGAGCAAGTCCTCCAGAGAGCCAGAGCGGCCCATGGCGTTATATTACGCCACGCGGCGCTGAGGGGCGGGGCGACAGCTGCTTGAGAGTAAGGGTTGAGGGCGGGAGAAGGGGGCTGAGACGGGGCGGGACCTAGACGAGGGGCGGGACGAAGGAGGAGGGGCAGGAGGAGGGGCAGGGGTGAAGCTGCAGGCACAGAGCAGACACCGCTGATTGAAGGGAAAGATTTTTCTTTAGAGGCTCTGTTGGGGAAAGCCCAAGTGGTCTAAGCTTGGCCTGCTTATTTTGACTAGCAAGAATTGACATGAAAGACTTTGCTGATTGTCACAAGCAGGTCCCACCAGCAGGAGTTCACAGTTCTTTCCTCACAAATGATGTTTTAGAAATTTCCTAAGTTCACGCTTGCCTTCAATCCACTCTGGCATCTTCAGTTTGGAGTCAAGGTTAGAGTAGGCACTGCCCACCTTGCGAACACAGATCCAGTGTTGCCTTTTAAGAGGAAACTTTAGAGGACCCCAGCACAAGTTGGAGGATAGATTCATGATAAGCCCACAACATTAGTGAGACCAATGGCACTGACATCCCTGAGCTTGTCCCACCAAACAGCTTCATAGCCTTTGGTTTAAAGTGCTGCCATAATCATGTTCACATTGTAGTTCATATTTCCTAGCATGCTCTTGTGGCAGCAGGAGGCAATGGTGTTTGGAGACAATCTGCGCGAAATCTCTTGCAGCATTTCCCAGATGAGTACACTGCTGTCCTGGAAGATGCTAGTGACGGCATGCAGGGCATGAAGCTCCCTGCGCTGTTCCTCATGGTTGATTTGTGGGGGTGCTGCCTAGGACAGCTTCAATGATTCAGTTTTGGTCATGTCTCCTTTCCAGGGCATGCAACTCATGTTTTTTGTTTTAGTTTCCAGAGAGGGCTAAAAACACCCCCCTCTTTCCTCCAGAGGAAAAATGTAAGCTTCTCGGTTGTTTCAGGATTCCTGAAGTCCACCTGATTTCCTGGTATCCATCATTTATGCTTTGTCATGGGGAGAAAAGGTTAAAATCAAAAGGAAAAACAATCCATCTCTTCTCTCTTCTCAACAAAAAATAACTTTTGAACTAATGTATTTCACATTATGTGTTACACATAAAATGTAAGACCTTGTTCCTATCTCCCACTCTCCCTCTATTGCCCTCCTCCAAAAAAACACTATTTTCTTGCTGTTTTTTTCTCTCTACAAAAGCCAACCAGGCCTCAATGCAGGAGAACCAAACAGAATCATCACATCGCTCTTTTCTTCCTTTTCTTCCAAAACACAGCACCACTGACTCAGGAAACAAGGCCTAGGTCAGGAGTCCCCAACCCCCAGCCTGCTGACTGGTACCGTGGCCTGTTATGAGCTGGGCCACACAGCAGGAGGTGAGTGGCAGGCAAGCAAGCAAAGCTTCATCTGTATTTGCAGCTACTTCCCAGTGCTAACATCAACACCTCAGCTCCACCTCAGATTATCAGGCATTAGATTCTCATTGAGGAGCACTGGTCCCTGGTGGCAAAAATGTTGGGGACCACTGGCCTGGGTGGTGAATAAACTGCAAAATTCAAGCAGATAGCAAGGGTTGGCCAGCTTGTGATCCTAGGCTATTGCTGAGGCAACAGAGGTAGAAAATGGCCATCCCCTCGGGTACAGTGGGGCCTCGTGAAAGGGGCAGTCCTCCCTCTGAAAGCACAGACTCTCACCTTGTTGCTATACCAGCCATAGGCTGTCATCTAGAGCTACAGGCCACTGCCTGAGTCCCGCTTTAGAGAGGCGAGCAAGCACTTGTAGAATTTTAACCTTTCTAAATAAAAACGTAAATTTAGTATTCTTTTCTTTGAGGATTCAAACATGAAATATACTTTATAAAAGGAGGACATTGGTGTAGTTTATTTCTAATCCAATGTAGCAGAACTTCTTTCACATTAGGATCGAGATATTTTTAGTTTGGGGGAAAAGTTATAGATCCCCCTCTTTCTCAATGACAGACAAGAATTGTTTCATTAAAAGGTGATATAGTATATGTCTTCACCAATTAAAACTAAAAGTTACTGTTATTGGTAATAGTATAATTATTCAGAAAGTAGTTTTTTGGCAATTTAATATTTTTTATTTTCAATTACAGTTGATATACAATATTATATTAGTTTCAGGTGTACAACAGAGTGATTAAACATTTATGTAACTTATGAATTATCACCCAAATAAATCCAGTAACCATCTGACACCATATATAATTACAATACTACTGACTATATTCCCCATGCTATACTCTACATCCCCATGACTATTTTGTAACTGCCAATTTGTACCTCTTAATCCCCTCCCCACTTCACCTATCTCCCAACTCCACCCCCAACCCAATTTGGCAACCATCAGAATGCTCTCTGTATCAATGACTTGTTTCTGCTTTGTTTGTTCATTCATCCTGTTCTCCAGATTCCACATATAAGTGAAATTATGTGACATTTGTCTTTCTCTGTCTGACTCACTCCAGTCAGCACAATACTCTCTAGGTCTATCCATGTTGTTACAGATGGCAAAATTTCATCTTTTTTTTTTTTTTGAGTAATATTCCACTGTATATATGTAACATCTTTTCTTTATCCATTTATCCATTAATAGACACCCAGGTTGCTTCCACAGCTTGGCTATTGTAAATATTGCAGCATTCTACAATGAATATATGGATTCATATGTTCCTTCAAAGTAGTATTTTGGGTTTCTTCAAGATAAATACCCAGAAGTGGGATTACTGGGTCCTTCCTTATCTCTTGTTAGCCTTTGTTTTAAAGTCTATTTTGTCTGGTATAAGTATTGCTACACCAGCTTTTTTTTCTTTTTGATTTTCATGAAATATCTTTCTCCATCCCTTTATTTTCAGTCTGTGTGTGTCTTTCAATCTGAAGTGAGTCTCTTGTAGGCAGCATATGTAAGGGTTTTGTTTTCTTATCCATTCAGCTACCCTATGTCATTTAATCTGTTTATATTTAAAATAATTGTTGATAGATATGTAGTTATTACCATTTTATTATTCATATTTATTATCTTTCCTTCTTCTTCTTAAAGAACTCTAACATTTCTTTTCACACTGGTTTGGTGGTGATGAACTCCTTTAGCTTTTTCTTATCTGGGAAGCTCTTTATCTGTCCTTTGATTCTAAACAATAGCTTTGTTGGGTAATCTTGGTTGTCCGTCTTTGCTTTTCATCACTTTGAATATTTCATGCCAATCCCTTCTGGCCTGTAAGTTTCTGTTGAAAAATCAGCTGACAGTCTTATGGAAACTCTCTTGTAGATAACTGCTTTTCTCCTGCCGCCTTTAAGATTCTTTATCTTTAACCTTTGGTATTTAATTATGATGTGCCTTGATATGGGCCTCTTTGGGTTCATCTTGTTTGGGACACTCTGCTCTTCTTTGGGCTTGCAAGTCTATTTTTTTTGCCAGGTTGTGGAAGTTTTCCATTATTATTTCTTTAAATTGGTTTTCAATTCCTTGATCTCTCTTCTCCTTCTGGTACTCCTATTATGTGAATGTTGGTACACCCCATGTTGTCTCAGAGGCCCCTTAAACTTTCCTCATATTTTTGTATTCTTTTTTCTTTTTGCTATTCTGATTAGGTGTTTTCTGTGACCTTATATTCCAAATCACTGATTTGATCCTCTACTTCATCTAACTACTGTTGATATCTTCTAATGTAACTTTATTTCAGTTATTGTAGTTTTCATTCCTGACTGGTTCTTTTTCATGTTTGCTGTCTCCATTTTTGTTTCCTAGCTCTTTGTTGAAGTTCTCACTGAGATCATGGATACTTATAACCAGTATTTTGAACTCTGCCTCTGGTAGATTGCTTATCTCAATTTTGTTTAGTTCATTTTCTGGAGCTTTGTTCTGTTCTTTTATGTGGGACATGTTTCTTTGTTTCCGCATTTTAGCTGCCTGTTTGTATATGTTAGGTAGAGCTCCTAAGCCTCTCAGTCTTAGTAGAGTGGCCTTATATAGTAGGTGTCCTGTGGGGCCCAGTGGTGCAATCTCCCTTGTCACCTGAGCCAGGTGCTCCAGCTGTGTCCCTTGTATGGGTTGTGTATGCTCCTGTTGTAGTTGAGCCTTGGTTGCTGTTTGCACATCAGTGAGAGGGATTGTCCCTCAGACTGATTGGTTGTGAGAACTGGCTGTGATTACAGTGGAGGAGCTGTTGTGCTGGGACTGACACTATGGAGCAGGATTCACTTTAGCAGGGTTCATTGTCACTTGTGCTGGGCTTGGAGGTGCTGGAAGAGGTTAAGCTCTGAACTGAGGATGTCTGCCACTAGTGCCAGCTTAGGGATGCTTAGTAAGAGGTACGGGACACACTGGGGCCAGATGCTGCTTGTTTGGGGTTTGTGAACCTTTGAGAGATTTAAGGAAAGTCCACAGCATGAGCCAAGACAGGCCATTTGTATAGAAAAGCCACTGAAAGCAGCTTGAGTGAGCCTGCAAGTTGGGAGGGGCAGGGTCTCAGGGAATTACTAGGGCAAGACAAATGGTGTTAACTAGACTGATGAAGATTCATATATGATGCCTGCCTGTGTCTTCACATTGGGTGAGGGGAGGGTTCAACACAGGAACAATGGCTTCTGCCAGCATTTCTGTCTGGGAGAAAGCTGCCCCTATAGCCCTTGCCCCGAAGCCAGACAATTTAGTTCTTCTCCATATGTCCCTGGCACCTTTTGCACTACTGTCCCAGAGTTGGAACTCATAGTAGGTGAGTCCATCAGCGAGTAGGCCTGCGAGCAGCCCCTTTAAGAGGAAAGCCTGGGACTCCAGCAGCCCTCTGTCTCACTCAGCCATAATCTCCACTGGTTTTCACAGCTGTAAGTTGAGGGGACTTCTCTTCCTGGTGCTGAAACCTTGGGGAGCCTGGCATGGGGGGCTGCGACCCCTTGCTTCTCAGTAGGGACCTCTGCAGCCAAGATTTCCCTCCTGAGTTTTAATTGCCACATGTGAGTGTGGGACCAGCCTGTTTCACATCGCTGTCCCCCCTACTAGCCTTGATGTGACTTCATCTGTATATCTTAGTTATAGGACTTCTGTTCAGCTAGACTTTAGGCGATTCTCAGTGATGGTTGTTCTGTAGTTTAATTGTAATTTTGATGTGGTCATGAGAGGAGGCAAGCACAGTGTTTATTTACACTGCCATCTTGACTGGAACTCTTAAAAGTAGCTTACTTTTAGATGAAACCAAGATTTAACTCATCCACTAGGATCCACTGTTAAATTGATTCAGAAAAATATTCCTCTGCATTCAGATACACACAGATGTCCAGCAGCAAACATTTCATCACCACGAAAATACTGACATATTCATCAGAAAGAATTCAGTGAAGAATTTCAGAGAAAGGGAAGTTAAAAGAGTCTTAGCTCCTTGACATTTAAGAAGATACTGTCATCTTTGATAAAAATTACTTTTCTAACTTAGATCAAATATAATTCTCAAATACACATTGAACAGAGGACAAACAACAAGCATCGCAGAAGGAACTCCTAACCTGCAATTCAGTTTTGTTTTTTTGTAACTTATGCTAGGAATTATGAGGGGCTAGAAATATCAGAAGGAACAAAAAGTAAATGATGCTACCTTTTTGAACTTTATATTCCACAATAACATACTATCTTTATCTCTATCTGATATTGAAAAGAGGTAGCATGGAAATGACTGGGAATGCTACCTTAGATAGGATGGTCAGGAAATGCCCTTCTGGGACACATTTATGAGTGATAACTTGAATAAAGTGAATGTGATGATTGAGATAGTCCTAGCCTATGGTCTGGTAGAAAAGATAGGCATGCATAATGATAAATCACTCTCTCTGAAATAATTACTGTGACAGGATGTTAAATTTAAGGTTTTGACTGAGCATCCAAGATATGATAAATATCAGCTATTGAATGAGTTGGAAGATGGACTACAATGCAATTTTCAAGGAAAATATATACTAGAAGTTTGATAAGTCCTTAAACTTCTGACTCATTTCAAAGATGAGAAATTTAAAAAATGTTATAAGGATGATTTTAGGAAGAGGAATTTCATGGAATAAACTCAGCTAAGAACTTTGGATAAAGTATCACCAACTGGGCTTCGAAGGATAAATAATTGTTTTTATTTGCAATTCAGTTTTTAAACAGCTATGGAACATCACTATTTGACATCACCATCTGACATTGCCAGGATATCTCATTCAGTGTGCACAATAAACAAGTGAGTCATCTGGCCCAGCATGTTTTACTGGAAATAGCTTGGCCCAAGATTCAAATTGTCCCTATCTCCCTAACATTATGTGGGTGCAACCTGTGTCACATAAGGCCCCATGCTCAGAAAGGCCTTGTGTTTGATTTAATGGTCTGCTCTTAATAATTTTTGAACAAGTGGCCCCACATTTTCATTTTGCAGTAGGCCCTGCAAATTATGTAGTTGGTTCTGTTGTGCCCCTAACACACTAATAGTTTAGTGACTTTGGGCAAACAATGTAACTCAAGACCTTTATCAAAAATGTTTGTACTACTTTGAACTAAGATTTCTAGTTACAGATGACCCACAGAATGGAAAACATTTCTGCAATGACATATATGATAAGGAGCTTGTATCTAATATATGTAAAGAACTATCACAACTTAATAATAAAAGAAATGAATTTCTCATCTGAATAGACAGCTCTCTGAAGACATGCAAATGATCAATAATCATATGAAAAGACGCTCAACATGATTAGCCATCAAGGAAATACAAATAAAAACCATAATAAAATCTGACTTCATACCCAGTAGGATGGCTGTAATCAAAAAGATAGATAATAAGGGTTGGTGAGGAAGTGGAGAACTTGGAATCTTCATACACTGCTGGTAGGAGTGTAAAGAGGTGTGGCCATTTCAGGAAAAAAACCTGGTAGTGTCTCAAATGGTTAAACATAAAATTACCATGAGACCTAGCATTTCCACTTCTGGATACATACCCGGGAAAAAATGAAAACATAATCTACACAAATGTTTATAGTAGCATTATTCTTAATAGCTAAAAAAATGGAAATAACCCAAATGTCTATTGAATGTTGATTTTTTAAAAGTGATATGTTCATACAATGAAGTATTATTTGGCCAAAAAAAGAAATGAAATACTGATTCATGCTAGATGAACCTTGGATGAACCTTGAAATTCATGGATAAACCTTGAAAATGCTATGCTAAGCAAAAGAAGCCAGTCACAAAACATCACATATTGTATTATTTCATTAATATGAGTATCTAGAATAAGCAAATGTATAGAGATGGAAAGTAGACTAGTGGTGACCTTGCATTTGGGAGGAGTTGTGGGACAATTGGAGGGTGACAGTTAAGGGGTATAGGGCTTCTTTTTGGAGTAATAAAGATATTCTAAAATGTATTGGGGTGATGGTTACACTATACTAAAATCCATTTAATTATGTACTGTAAATGGGTGAAGTGTATGGCATGTGAATTGTATCTCAATTTTTTTAAAAAAAGAAATCTTATTGCTCTACATTTTCACCAACATTTTGTGTTGTCAGTCTTTTTCATTTTAGCCTGCTGGTTTGTATTTTAATTTGCATTTCCCCAGTGTCTAATGATTTGGAGTACTTTTTCATGTGCTTATTACCTTCTTTTGTAAGATTATTCAACTCTCTTGCTCATAAATTGGGTTAGCATTTTATTATTGCTTGATGCAGTCATTATCAATTGCTGTTACAAATTAACCCCAGAATTTAGCATCTTAAAACAACAAAACACTTATTATCTCTCACAGATTCTGAGGCTCAGGAATCAGGGTGATGCTTAGCTGATCTTTTGGCTCAGAGTCTGTCCTGAGGTTGTAAGACATCACTCGCTATTATTAACAAGAAGTCTAGAAAACTTATCTTGCTCCAGGGACTCCAGACGACAATGACGATCTCAACTTACAGATTCCCAAAGGATATCAACACATTTTCTTATATGAAACAAGGTGGGCAGAATGGGATACTATGGGCCTGTGACAAAGCAGCATTTCTTTTAAGGCATTTACCATTTTCTCCCTTATACTATAGGCATGGACCTTAAGGTTTGGAGATGCCAAAGTTTGGGTGATAAAATTTGGATACTTTCCCTTCTCTTTTGTTCAATACCCACAGCAAGTTACATAAGCCCTTCTGCAATCTGAATAAGCATCAGTATGGCCTTATGATTAAGGCATTGAAAAATTAATTTAATAAACACTCACTGCCCACTGTCAGTCAACCCAGTTACTCTAGCCCTATGCAGCCCCACATAGGCACTGCTGAGGAAACCAGCTTGGTACCTCTATCCAGCTGGCTACAGCATCTACACTAGTCCACATCTCCATGTGTTCCTAGGAGGCCAGATCCCTTCAGGGGAGTTGGTACTAGAGTCATCCATCCGGTGCCCATTAGGCTGCTCCTCCTTTGGCTGAGACTGCCTGCTGCAGGCTGGCATGCCCCAGAGTTGCCCTACAGCACTGTGGTATACCATAGCTATTGAATATTTTGAATATCACCCTTGCCCTTTTGTTTGCTTTGTGCTAATCACTGTGTGCAACTGAATGAACAATACTGGATCATATGCATTATAGTGGAGTTATTGAAAGGATCACATTGAACCAAATTGGATCTAAAAACCTTAGAAGTTAAGCTATATCTGGATGTCCTTTCTTCTCAATCTCCCTCTTTCCTTGGCCATGTGGAATCTCATGCAGACTAGTGGAATGTCTGCTTTTTTCTAGTTTAATCATCTGTTTGGATACTGGAGGTGTTAATGGGTTCCAAGATTATGTGGGTTTGACAGGTAATGATGGCTTATTTTTCGGATCATCAACCACTATCCACGCCCAGTGTACTGACTCAAATAGCAGCTGATAGAGATAGGAACATTAATAAAATAGAATAATTTAAAAACAAATATAGTTTCTTTTAGGAAAAAACGTTTGTATATATGTACAGAAACATTCTGGAAGAATAATACTCAAAATATTATCAGTGGTTATCCTTGGGTGATGGTGGAAATACTGGTAACTCAGTACTTCTCTATATGTATTTATATATTCTATTGTTGTTCTTGAGAAAAGTTGCTTTATAACAAAAATAAAAGTGGTTTTAAGGGAATAGAAAACATTACGCAAGACATACTATATTTTTCTTTAAAAGTAATTCATAAAATGCCTTTTGGATGAGTTTTTTCTTTATTACATGCACTGGGTTTCTAGTGAGTTGCCAGGTAGTGAATATACCACATCAAAGAAGATTGAAACACTTATGTTTTTCCATAAGGTGGTCCCTCCAAATCAGATTTCTTAGAATAAAGCTTTAATACATTTCATGATTTTGATATATTGCATGCTAAATTATGTCCCTAATAATTAAAATTAAAATACAGACATAACACATACATGACATAAAATATAACACTGACATTATAAAAACTTTGCACTGTATTTTCAATAACATAAACCCTGGGACATAGTAATAGTATAATGTCTGTTTGTATATTTTAATAATTGGTATTTCTAATATGCAATGTAAAATTATCTTCATTATTAAGAATATGCATATTATATAGATACAGTCTTGAGGGCCTCAGTGTAGCAGTTAAAATTACCCCTAAAACATCCCAAAATGAGTGAATGAGTAAATTGCCTGCCCTATCAAGTTTGGTAAGTCAGGTTACAAATTTTGTGATGCGTTAGCAAGTCCTACAGGGAACTATGTAATCAGGAAGATCTTTTGTAATGATTATGACCTTTAAACTCTTCTGGTTTCCCTAGAATTGTTTGTATGTATGTACACATAGGATAATAATATATAATTAGATCAAAACTTTTTTAAAAGTGTACATATATTCCCCTTGATGAACATTAGGTTCCTTAATATTTGATATTGCTTTTGGGGAGAAAAAAAATCAAATGAGTGTCAAAATAGTATATACTTTTACTCATGTGGGAAAACTTTGAGTTCTTTCGAGAGTCACTTTTACATTGTTCTATTGTTTGGTTGGTGAGGCTTTCTACTATTCTTAATGCTACATTTGCTTTCCCTATAATAAGAAAGTGGTAAGGAAAGAAAAAATTGTAAATATCAGTATTCTGTGTGGCTACTATGCTCAGAAACTCTACTTTGAGATTCTTGCCTCCAAATCCTAAATTAGAAAAGAAAAATGACTCATCCCCTGATATTATTGGTAAACTCAGTTGAAATTTATATAACTTCTGCTTATATTTAGGAGCAAAAGATAGTAGAAGACAAGAAATCAATGTTTGTTATATATCTTTAAGACTCAGCTTGGATGAGGTAGGTAATAATTTGCAGTTGATAAAAGATTTATGGTAAAATCAAAATTTCTTTAACTTTGATTTCAACAACAAGTTAGCGACTGCTACTGCTATATGCTGATCTTCTAGATTCTGGTGTATGTTGAGGACAAACTCACCCAGGAGATAAGACCATATTAAGAGATGGAAAGCGGGAGACCAGAAATGGCAGTGGAAAAGTGAATAGAATGGTGATTGGGAATTAGCTTCCTTTCCCTCATCTTCATGTCAAGCAATGGTCTGCGACTTTTATTTAACTTATTGGTCCTTAACAGCAGTATCTGCTGAACTGCATTTGGTGCTATTTCCAAGATAAAATTTAACTGTGTATGTCAGGTAATATATTTAACTTTTCCTGTGGAAAAAGAAGGGGAGATATGTGTGTCAAGAAGAAACTGTGAAGAAGGACCAAAAAACAAAAACAGGAGACAAGTATGTTCTTTCTAATTTTCCAATGTTTTTTCATTTATTACTTTTCATTGGTGGAAACATGATTAATCACAATAAGCAAACATTTCAGTGTCAGTACATTCTATTAAAAAAACTTGTGAAAAGCATTTAGGATCAAAGATAAAATATGTGTGAAGGCATTTTGAAAGCTAAAATCTGTAAGTTTTAAGGTAGTAGTAGTAATAGTACAGTCCCATGTGCCCAATATATTTACTATGTCTCCAAATATTACCAAAATAATGAGGTACTTTATATATCACAGAAAGATGTTAACAAATTAAAAGCATAGCATAAATCAGCATAGGAGACATCTACTTATCTCCTCTTGCCTTTCCATTCTCTTGTTGGCTTAAGTTTTCACCAGAATGATTTGGTAATAAGAGGTGTGGAAGAGATACAATGGATGTGGTTTTAGAAAGGAATTTGATTTCGTGTATTAGATATTTTAAAGAAGCCTCTTAAAGTTCTATTTTTGAATGCTTAAAAAATTAAAAGACTTTTAATACACTATTCTCTATGAAATTAATTTCATTTTCATATTTGCCTTGTAATATCTGAAAGATAGATTATGAAATTGTTAACAGTTCTAAAAATAAAGCTAGGCAAATGTATTCCAAAGCAAAATACACAAAAAGAATAAGCAATCGGGATGTAATATTCAAGATAACAATTATGCAAAAAAAGTGATTTTACAAACTAAAGAGTATCAGGGAGGGTTCAATAATAAGTTGATTTTAGGGTCTTCCACTGATAAAGAAAACAAGAATATACTCAGGAAAGTTTAAGAATTGAAGGAAATGTCTCATTGATAATAAGCTTGCTCTAGAGGATAACCTTTGTACTGAACAGAAGAACAGAGTTCTACACCTAATCAGTAGGTGCTAGGCTAGGCAGTTTTCTTAGGACTATTCAGATGAAGCACAGGGGAAGCCAATACCATGTCCCTTCCCTGAACTTTTTTCTCTCAGATTCCAGCCTTTAATTCTCACAAGTCAGAGGGGAACTCAGATCCCAAGAATCCATACACTTCCAGGCTTTTATTACATCTTACATCTGGGAATTCAGTAAGCAACACTTCATGGAAAGATAAGTGGGAAAAAAAGATAATTCACATTTAATGAAGCTTAACATATATACTGTGTGTGTGTGTGTGTGTGTGTGTGGACTGTGATAGAATAAAATTACTAAGGCTTAGTGAAACCTTGGTAGAGAGAAGCCTATATTCCCATGCATGTGAAGTGCCTATAAATATATCTGTATGACTTGTTCTAGAAATTTAACCTTTGCTTTAGATATCTTAGCTACTTGTAGACCTCAATATCACACTTAACTCCCCCTAGTTTATAGTTTAGTTAACTTGCACTGTAACAAAAGTCAAAGACTTCTAAATATTTTATTACAAATATTAAGAATTCCTTCCCAAAATCTTTTTAAAAATCATAGATTGCTTTATTTTCATGAGAGTTACTTAATCTCTTCTAAGGCAAGTATAAATGATTTACATTAGTTAATGATTTAAAATGAACACAAACATAAAATTGTCCAATATTGTACTAGGAATCTCTTAGCACCATATTGTGCGGGTGACCTATATTTCCCCCTATTTGTTAACTATCTAATATCCTATGGTCAAGTCATTTTTACATATGCCTAACAAAAGAGATGTAGGTGGCAAATGTTGCAAAACTCATTTTAATCCAGTGAACTATAATCAAAACCAATTTCAAGTTTCCAACAGCTGATGTCAGTGGCAGCCATGCAATATTGATCTTCGTGACAATTGGTGACTTCAATTCTAGTTTGATATAACAGTTAAGGATATGACTTTTGTCTTGAGTCTAAAAAGACTGTGAGAGCTGCCTGCTCACATTACTACTATTGATCCTTGTAGAGGCCTTGGCTAATGTGTCATTAAAAATCATATTTCAAATGAATATTTAATAACATGGTGAAATGTTCACATATGATTAAACAACTGTTTACAAAACAATATACTTAGTAATATATGTAAAAACAATACATATGTACACAGACAGAGAAGATGGAAATTTATACTAAAAAATGTTAATAGCTACAGTATTTGGAGTGAGTTTCCTTTTTTATGTTTTCTCACATTTTTTTCAAAATTTCCACAAACTTTTTCTTCATAACATATTACTTTT
>NW_006442484.1:55948610-55981183 GCF_000325575.1 Pteropus alecto
TATCCCATTGCTATTAAAAAGCTATTCCATTGGCACAATAATGCAAAGAAGGATGAAAGAAGAAAAGAGAGGACCTAGAAATACAGCCTACTGCATAAATGAACTTAATACATGCTATGTTGGTCATTAAGAATTAGTAGAAAAAGGATTTTGTTCAATAATGATGTCAAAAAAACCTGACTCAATATCTGAGGGAGAAATCAATTTAGAGCTTCTCAAAATAACTTCCAGATTATTAAAGACTTAAATCTTAAAAATCAAATAGTAAAAATATTAGGAGAAATATAAGTGAATATTGATCTGATATTTGGTTTAAAAAGGATCTAGGTGTAAAAACAAAGATCTATAGATTTGACTATAAAAACATTTTAATTTTGTTAATAATCTTTCAGTAAAATTAAAGGAAAATGAAGAAAATTATTCAAAACAAATTGACAAAGGGTTGCCACACTTACTATATTGTTAATTGAATTAAACAAGGTAAATAATAATTATAGTACTGCTAGTCTATGAGCTCTGTGAAGGCAGAGGCATAATTGTATTGTTTACCATTTACATCCATTAGCATAATGTCCAGATACAATTTAAGGAATTAATACGTATGAATAGAGAAATGGTCAAACATGAAAAAGCAGCTAGGGAGGAAAGAGAAGGAGAAAAGGAAATACGAGTGTCAAATAGACATGATAAAAATTATTTTACTACTAATAAAAATACAATTAAAACTATAATGAGAAATTAGAAAGAGTTTTGTGTTGTGTGTATATTTGATAGTAGATGCAATAAAGGGATAGGCAACATCAGAGTGTGGAGTGTTTTGAAGGGCAATTGGCAAAATCATGTTGTTGACCATGTAATTCTAGAATCTAACCTAAAGAAACACAACAAACACTTGATATTTATGAAGGATAAATCTTCTAGACTCCTGGACTCTCCAAATCTGTTTTCAAACTGTTTCTAGGAGCCCTGGAGTTCTGTCAGGGTGTCCCAAACTTTCATGTGACTTTTATCTCATTTATAGACTCGATATAGGAATATTTTCTTAGATTCCACTGAAAACATCAAAATTTGAACACACTGTACTATAGTATATAATTTCTTCAATAAAATGCAATGGAGTGTTACTTCTCAAAAACTACCAGAGAGTGGAGAATATGGTGTTACATTCCCAAACATTAGCCTGACTTGTAAAGTCACTCTACATTTACCTTGCAAATAGACAGAAGCCCAGATGTAAAAATATGAGAATATCCAGGGCCTGTTGAATAATAAATAAAATATTTGTGTTCTACGATGTTCACCAGTGTTTCTTAATATATTAGTCAGTCCTAACAGGAACCACCTCCCCCCCAGATGTTTCAACAGAAGAGATTTTATTGAAGGAACTATTTACGGAAATTTCAGTTAGGTTTAGAGTTAGAGTTGGGTGAAGGGAAATAACACCGCATGGAGATGACAAGAGACATGGAGGTACTCAAGCTCTTCAAACAACAGTAAGAAGCTGTTACCACCACTATGACTGAAGAGATAAAGGGAGGAGATCAAATGAGAGCAGTGGAGAGGACTGCTTTGCAGGAGCCTTAGAGGCCCAAAGCCACGAAAAGAGGTGGGAAGAAATATTTCCAACCTTTCTCCTCTTCCACCCGCTAATCTATTATTGGTGTTACCCATTGGCGAATCCTACCTGAAAGCCAGCTGGCAAGAAAGCCCAGAAAAAAGTCTATGAAAGTTCTGCTTTCAGAGGCACAGCCTAGCAGAGAAGGATGGAAAATGGATCTGACGGAGAGCAAATAGAAAATAGCAAACATAGAGTAGTGGAATATTGGGAACCCAGATGCCCAATAATAGAGAAACGCTTAACTAAATGATGATATTAACCATTCTCCAATTAGGTAAATAATGGTACTCAAAGAACGTTATGTGTGTTCAGAGAGCACAGAAGAGAGCGTGACCAACTACATTGGGGGCTGTAGATTCAGAGAAGATTTTCTCAAATTGAAAACTAAGGTGCATTGTTGTCATCCAAGCACAGTTTCTTGTATTTTTGTTTAATATAAAAACAATACATATTCACTCTAAGAAACACACAACAAAAAAACACCCCCATCCCAAGACCACTATCTACATCTCAGTGTGTTTACAGTTTTGGATCTTTTTCTATGCATATATACACATATGATTATGTTGTATTTGGGAAGATTACACAGTTATTCTTTTGTAAACTGTATTTTTCCACTTGATAAATCACAAATACTTTCTCGTGCAATAAATAGCATTATGAAACTTTTAAAAACACTTAAAACGTCTTTAAAAACTTGTTTCCTCCTCTCTTGTAACTAATTTCTATCCTCTGACATTTAGTTTGCTTTCTTTTTTGGCAATTACCAAATGTACTGCGTGATGAGCTGTCTTATAGTCTATTCTTTGTACACATTACTGCCCTTAGGCCAATTTCAGGCCACAGCTTGTTTTTCTACAGCCTTCAAGTGAATAGCTTTCATATTTTTTAAGGGTAAAAAAAAAAAAAAAGGACACACACAAAGAAGAAAAGCAACATAGACATATGTGGCCTGCAAAGCCTAAAGTATTTACTATCTGGACTTTTATAGAAAACATTTGTCAATCCCTGTATTATGAATTCCAAGAAATGTTATTTTTGAGTCAAAGGGTGTGAACATTTTTGAAGCTTTTACTGCAGTCTGCCAAACTGCCCACCAGAAACATTGAAGCAATTTATGTCCTTCTCAGTACTGAGCTTGGTTATTTGCCATTCATCCTGCCTCAAAGGTCACTGTCCCAAATTGTTAGTTATGAGTATTCTTTTAGTCCCAGTAAACTTGATGGTGCATTATCAAGTTTTCACTTTCCTTAAAAATAGGTGGGGCCATTTAATTTTTCTTACATGACTTAACTAATTTACATTTTTGCCCATTAAAAAGAACAGGATATTTATATATCTTTGTAAGAACTCTTTATTAAATAAGGCTTTACTCTCTTATCTTTCATATATATTATAAACGTTTTGATAATTTTTACTTGTGTTTCAATTTTAGTCTAGGTATTTTTGATGAAAGTTAAAAATTCTTTAGTCACATTTGTCACTTTTGTAATTTTAAACTTTAATCCATGTTTATTTTGAGATTAAAAGCAAGTCACTTGTGAGTTCTGATGTCATATTGCTGGGTTCGAATTTGGCCTTATCACATACTATATATTTGTCTAAATTACTTGGCCTCCTAAAGTCACAGTTTTATTCTTTATTAAATAGAGATAATTGTAATACCACAGGGTTGATGTAAGAATGAACAGCTATAAAACACAAAAAGCATTTAGCATAGAGCCATTAGCTATTATAGTAGCAACGGAACACTCCAGGCAAAAGAAATAACATGTATAACGGTACCGAGATATAAAAACAAGTTTGTGCATTTAGAAAATTAGATGCGATGTCATAAAATGGGGTGTCAAGTGTGAGGGGCAAGGTTGTCAGATGGAAGGGGGAGGTGGGCCTTCAAAGCCATGCCCAGGATCTTGCTCTTAATATTACCAGAGTTTGAGAACCAAGGAAGGCTTTTAAGCAATCAAGAAACCCATTGAGGTATGTGATGTACGATGATCGGTAGTAGCAAAGTGAGAAATGGACTAGATTCACAAAAACAGCAGTGTCCTGCTCCACCCTGCCCTCCCCAAATTCCTGATATCTAGAGGCAAATTCTTTCACCTTGTAACTATTCTGGTATTTGCCTCTTCTAAATATTGTGTAAACTATTTCTTTTTTAACTTTTAAACTATTTCTATTTTGTCAACATAATATAATTATGAGACTAATAAATAAACAATACCAGTGGGGATATACCTAAGGAGTCCTAAAAGTGGATGGACCTAAAATATGAATCTGAGAGAGAAGAGAGAATCAACTTGACTCACTAGTGAGTGAAAGGGGAACAAGATAGCAGAGAGGGAAAGAACAGGAGGCATTGTATGAAGTTAGAGGCCACGGAAGCAGGCTGGGAGAAAAAAGATGCGTTCAGTTTGGGAGATGTAAAGTTTTAAGCACCATTTTCTGGAGTATGAATAAATTGAGTATTGCCCCAGGCTTCTGTCTTGGTAGTTTCTCACTGCTCTGAGGACCAAGTATTGATAATTCAAGAGGCAGTCTTGGGCGGTTTGGGAAAATGTAGGTAAGAAAATCTGCCACCTAGAACTTTAAACCAAAGCTGACCAATTTCATGCCATGGAATGAGTACAGGTATGTAGGTATATACTAACTTCTTCCAGGTGGAAGTTAATCCTGCATGAGCAGCTGCTTCTTCTGTTTGCATCACTTTGGGCCTTGCAGACATTACCATTTCCTGGGTGTGCCGGTGAAGTAAGTGTATGAAGCACTGCTCTTTTAGAAGGCCTAAAGCACTCACAATCAGCCTGCTGGATCGGCTGCCAGGCCCCTTTTGTGCTGCCTTTTAAAAACTTTCTACTCCCCCTCCATCATCACCCATTCCTGTCCCCACCCACCATTCAAAACCATCTTTAAGGTACACTGAGTATCAGCTAAAAGGGTTTGAGAGAGGAGTTCCCTCCCCGTGAAGTGCTTCCTGTCAAGGTGATACTAGGCCCACACTTTATAAGGCAAGCACAGAGGAGACACTGCTGTGGTTTGAAGAACATCCAGCACACTTGACTTTTCTCTTAGAACAATGGGACCCGACTGCCACCGGCAGGCAGTCCATCTTGACAGCTGCCAACCCTTCTGTTAAACCCATAACCCCCAAAATAGAGTACAGAAGAATGGAGGAGGATTTTAAAAGCGAATTTGTGAGCAGCTACAAGAACAAAACCAGTGGATTAGGTGACCCTGGAGCCCTTTTCTTCCTGGCACTCCCTTTTGAATCATCGAACTCCACTTGTGACGTCGCAGACGCCTCGCTCCTGCAGGCGTGGGATACCCTCGCCCGCCCTGGGAGCCTCGAGGCGTCACCGCACGGTTCCGCGCCTCGGTCCCTGGAAGGACCGAGGGGTGGCGGCCTGGCGAATGCAGAGGTCGGAGCCAGGGCGGAGCGAGGCAGCCCGCAGCCCAGCTTCGCCTTCGCCTTCGCCTCCGGTGACTCCGCTGTGCTCCCCGCCCCTCGCCCTCTGAGCTTGTGGCCAGACGCCTGGCGCCCCTCTGCTAGCCTCCCGCGCTGGGCCACCTCCTCCTGCTCCGCATTTTCCTCCTCCCCCTCCCCCGCCTCTTCCGTTTCTGAAGGGAAAGGCAGTAGCCTCCTTTAGAGCGCCGCATCCCGGGCTTAGGTAATACGGGTTCCTCCTTACGCCCCCCTAGCCCCGGCGCCACAACTCCCTCCTCCTGGGATCTGGTCCCCGGTCTGGGCGAACAGCACGTCCCGGATCGCCCCTCCCGACGCCAGGTGAGTAAATCTGGGCCGGGAGGGCTCCTCGCCTCTCTGCCCGGCCTGTGATGACCTCGGTCTGCTGCAGCGAGGCTGCCGCCCGGCCCGGCCCACCCCGCACCATTGCTGGAACCAACCGGGCGGAGGAGCTCGAGGGTCGTGCGGCTCCCTTGGCTCTGCGGCAGCGACCAGAAAGAAGTAGAGGGTGGGAAGAAAGATTAGCAAACAACTTAAAAAAAAAAAAATCAATCATTAGCATTTCTAAGTCTTAGAAGCTGATCTGACAGTTGAGGGCAGTGGCCCAGGTTCAACAGGTAGATGGTATAGCTGTCAAGCGCCCCTGGGTTTTGCTTTGAGAGATGCTTCTAACTGTCCATAGCTGCTGGCTGCTGCTATTGACCTACTAGATGAGTGTAAAATAAACATTATGGGACTATATTTAGAAAAATCTTTACCTCCTTGCTTTTAATTCTCTGCATTTTGAAAGGTGGTTTTGTGAGATGTGCATAGTTGGTGTGGCCAGAGTAGTAGGTGAGAGAAAATATTTAACACGGATTTGGCTGACGCAAAAAGCACGAAAGTCCCTAGATTATTTAGTACACCCATAAAGAATACAAATAAACAATCAAGGTGTATATCTTGTGGATTTCCAGTTTAAAGCTAATTTTAAGGCACTGAATAACAAGACAGTTTGCACACTGTTTGAATGGCGTTCACTTCAAAAGAGCAGTGGGTTAAGGCCGTATGAACATTTCACTTACATGCATCCTGAACATGTTGAATAAAACTTTTTTTTTTTTTTGGTACCTTTTCCTGTGATGCCTAACTTTGAAACCAAAGAAATCGATAAGGATCAGTCCTGCTCAGCGTGACAATAGTCTAATGATGAAAACAATCCACTGAACTACCATTGAATGATGAATTAGCTAGGTGACCTCATTTTTTCATTTTTAAATTAGGACTATAAGGGGAAAAGGCAATGGAATAGTTCATTTTTTCATTTTTGCAAGTATTTGCATTCTTATTTAGAACCTACTTTTAAGTTTTTGTCGATTTTTATACTACTCTTGAAGTTAGTTCTTACTCATGAAGAGGATTATGTAAAATACTTAACACTTCTTGCATAGAATAAGCTACCATTTCTTTTCAAGCTTTTGGACTAAAATACCACTTGCTTGGAAATTGCAGCTTGGACTCATGCCATTTAATGTGAACTATCTTATTACAGATTTAAATTAGAGCCATACTTGGGGTAGTTCTGGAAAACAAAGAAACTATGTTTTATTTGACATATAAGGCCTTTGAAAAGTTATAAACTTGTTTATTATATATGTATTTCCCTTTATTTGTCTCTAAGTACAATTAGAAAATGTCCTATTCTATTTCATGTTGTAGATAAATTGCGTAAAAGGTAATTATGTTTATATAAAGTGATTAATAAAAACAAGTGTCTTCTTATTAAAGGTAAGGATGGTATATGTGAGAACATTTTCTGGATGTGTGTCTTTATAAATGTCCTTGTTAAAATATTTTGAATCTTGTAATAAAACTCTCTCCATTGATTTATTTTTTGGTTTAGAGTTTAGAAATAAAAGAGTTGACAGCGTTTTGCCTCCCATCTCTCTCTCATGATTAATGTAGTGTTTCCCAAACTTGTCTAATTTTATAATTTACCGGGTGGTGGATAATAGTTGGTTAAAAAGACTCCCAGGTTGCAACTTGAGATTTCAGAATCAGAATTCTAAGGGAAAAAGGCCCAAACGATAAAATTTTTTAATTTTAAAATACGCCCAAATGATAAAATTTTAAAAGGGTAAAGAAAATAAAAAAGGCAAGACTGCAAAACACTGGTGGGGAAAACTGTTTCTGGAATGAATTACTGACATAACCTATTACCATTCTTATACACAAAATGTTCTTACATGGAAGCTAAGGTTTTACTAATATGATGATGTCATCGGTTTAGGAAATCCGAAACTTTTATATCCTTTTGTTGTCAGGACTGCTGGTGATTGAATTTAGCAAACATTTTTGCATGTTTAGTCTCTTTTGTGGTATCCCATGTTAATTCAAGTTCTTTAATATTATGAGAGCATTTTATTAATGGATTTTTAATGTAGATTACTGTGACTAGTAATCCATACCACAATATTGTGCCTGATCATTTTTGTTTCATACAGCACATTTATTTGTTACCTCTTCTTTGTTCTTAATTAGGGAAGACAAACATGCATATAGCTTATTTATAGCTTCTATTAAAATGATCTGACTCCATCCAAAAAAGAAAAAAAACTTTTTGGGCATAAAACATGGTTATTTTTTATAAAAACAAATTAACAAAATGGAGTACTAAACATCTATAAAGGAATTCATTAAGATAAATTACCACAATGAAGTGTCCGTTTCCTTCTCTTTCCATTCCTTCTCCTTTTTTTTTTGAGGGGATGGAGAAGGGTTGTTTGCTTGCTTGTTTTGACTCTTAATCAAGTTAATATTTAAAATTTAAACTACCCAAGTTTAAGTTAATGTAAATATTTGCTAACTTTATCCACAGATACTAAACTTGTCTTTCTGTACAGATTGATGGTGGTAGGTTTCTCTCAATGCTAATAAGAGTTACAATTGATATATAGGAGTTAAATTCAAATGACCAAAGGAAACTGTTCTTTTACTATTGCTTAAGGAAAACCTAATTTAATTAAAGTGATGCCATAATTTTTCATTATCAATAGTTTTTAAGTAGGATCTGATCTTCCAACTCCTGGAAAACCCCTCTAGTTAATTCCTGGGAATGTGCAAGAATCAAATATACTCCCAGGTTGATCTGGGAATAATGAAAGGTGTGTTTTACAAATATGGCTGATTATAAGCTTCATGAATAGCAAAGAATGAGGGAAACAAATAAGAATCAGATCAAGAAGATAAAAATTAACCAGCGTAGACATTTATCTATGGTTGCAGAATCAGCAAGAATACAAGAGCGTTTAGTACATTTATATGCTGCTGTGGCTTTAATGAGCCATTTATATCATTTTAGTACTTTGACCTTTTCAAGCAGAAGGTATTACAAATATTATTTTATCAGTTTGTGTTCCTTTAAAGTTAAATGTTACATTCAATATTCTGTATTGTTCTACTCAACACTTGTAAATATCTGTTAAAAATAATGATTTGCCTCTACGAAGTAGGAGTAAGAAATATGCTGCCAAACCCAGTCTGCCCACGTGATACATAATGTGATCTATAATCTGCTTTCTCACTATATTTGGGGAATATATTTTAGATCATGTAATTTATCACTGCAGAAATAAATAGTAATAACCACTTTTATAAAGCTCTGTAAAGAACTCCTTTGAATCATATTTTCTAACAGTTATAATCCTAAAATTTACATAATAAATAAATCCCTTACAGATTAATTTTGGTACAAGAAAATCCTTTTAAACATGTTTATCTCTAATGGAATGAAAATCAATCAATTTACATAACTCCCACTGTGTGTCATAAGGAGATTGAAAAATATGTATCTTTCTCTCAAGGAACTTAGAGCCTATTAGAGAAAACCATGGTACCCCAAGGAGTGGCTTGGGTGGGGGGCTTTAGGCAATCCTCATAATGTCCACGAATCCCTCTACCTATACCCTAACACTGCATATAAACATACAATCTAAGTAATAAAACCCAGTGTGATTGCTGTGCAAATCAACTTTAAGATAAATCTCCTAGTACCTTCTTTCAACCTAATTTTCATGCCCCTACCCTAATCTCTTTTTTTTTTTCATTTAATCAACAAATATTTATTATGCCCAAATTAGGAGGATAAATATCAACAGCCCTTAAAATGTACAATTTTTGAACGTATACTTTTGTTTTTTACTCTTGAAAAATTATAGTAAAATTTATATAACATAAAATTTACCATTTAAACCATTTTCATGTGTACAATTCACTGGCATTAAGTACATTTCCATTGTTATGCAAGCATCACGATTATCCATCTCCGGAACTTTTTCTTCATCCCAAATTGAAACTCTGTACACATTAAGCCCTAACTCCCTAGTACCCCCTCCGCTTAGTCCCAGTAACCACCATTCTTCTTTCTGTCTCTATGAATTTGACTATTTTGGGTACCTCACATAAGTGGAATCATACAATATTTGTTCGAGTCTGACTTAAGTTCGAGTCTTAGCAGAAAGTTTTCGAGATTTATCCATGTTGTAGTATGTGTCAGACTTATATTCTTTTTTTTAAGGCTGAATGATATACTCTAACCTCTTTTATATGGAAAGTAGATACCAAAAACAGGAAAGTTTTGAACCGGAACAGACCATAGAAAAACCATTCGACCTCTATGCCTCCTCTTTATTTTCCTTTTCTATGTTTATAAAAATGAAGAAAACAAGTCTCTGATAGTTTAAGCCACGTGACCAAGGTTTCACACCTGGTTGGCTAAAGGCAAAGCAGAGCCTAAGGACCAGCTCTCCTATGGCCCAAACAGGGGCTCTTTCTACCACACATCCACGTGGCCCGTATAGACAAGGAAAGGCAAGTGTTACATGAGTTGCTGTCAAAAGTAAGTGTTGCAAGACCAGAAGGAAAGATAATTTGATCTGGGAATCTTCCTGAATGACTGAAAAATGTTCCATTAAAAAAAAATTCAAAATGGACTTGAGGATTAATAAGACTACATCTTGATTAACAGTGATCAAAACTATAAATAATATTCTACTGAAAAAGATCCTTGCTGCAAGCTATACATTTGTGTCTTTTCTTTCTACCTGGAATTGTGCATTAAATTTGTATTTTAAAAAATATGTATTATTTCCTACAATTAAGATAGTTACAGTGAATCTGCATTTTTAAAAAAATTCTATGTGGTTTCATTTGTGACACCACAGTTTTTCTAAAAACATCTAGCATACAAATGTTTAAACATATAGTTGGAACCTAGCAGATAGACAACTTATCTAAATGAATACAGTTCATATTTAGTGAAAATGTTACTAACTATGGAGAAGAGAGCAAAAAAAAGTCACTATCAAATTTTAAAGTATTTCTAAATGGAAAAGTTCTTCATAGTTTTCAGATGAGTTCTGAGAAGTCTCTGATAAGCATACTTTATACAAGTATTATGCCAGTGTAGAATACTTCTTATGTAGATCAGCTTACCTTTTTCCAGAATTTTTGTTACAAAAAAACAACACTATAAGTTGATCTTTAGATGACCACAGCCATCATTCTTAGTTGCAGTAGCTATAGGGTTCCCTGTTCTGCTCCTAAGTAACCAATGAGAGACAGAGCTGACTGTTGCACCTGTCGGCTTATATTTCCTTAAAATTTTATATAAAAATCAGCTGAGTGACATTCCCTGTATATTTACCCAGATCTACTAATTCAATATCTCCAGGACAAAAGTCCAAAAATCTATATTTTTAACAAGTGCGCCAAATAATTTTTGATCTTACTAATTTGGAAAACATTGCTTTAGCCCAAGCTCTCATTTACAACCTACCAGAAGAGCATTGATAACAGAAGACATCTTTGTGGTCTATTGCTTTGAGCCGAATTAGTGAGCAAAAATGCAGGCTAATGTGGCCTTTAAAGAGCTAGGGTCGGGTAGACCAATCAGCTTAGAAATGGTGTGTATGTCAACATTATTTGAAGGTTAGGAAGGAGGGAGGGAGAAATGTTAAGGTAAAATAGATAGATTTACATATTCCATATTTAATGTCTTTTCTAACAAATCAAATTAAACTTACTATTTTAATCAACTAAATTAATCTTGCCAAGATAGCTCACCTCTAGATGACAGAGCATAATTTCAGATTCTGACTTGGTGCTTTAAAAATGTGCTTCAGTAGCTAGTCATCTACAGAATGTATATAGACTTTTATGTAAATAAATATAGTCCCACATGCCTAATGCCACCTGGATAATGCTGATAAGATCCATGTGCAATAAACAATATGACTAGGATGAATTCTGTATTTACGAAGAGGAAATTTATCAGCCAAGATTTATTGAACACCTCTGAGGTATGTGCTATACTAAATGTGAAACCACGCACATTTAAATCTGTCAGACAGAGCATAGATAAGCAATCTGATGTACATTGTGTTGGAAAGCTGCCTCATTCTCCCATGGCCCAGGTGCCCAAGTTGAAGGAAGGTCAGCAATGGCTTCTGGAGGAGCCAACTGTTGAACTGACTCTCTACGCATGCAAGCATGTGTACGCACATGTGCGTGTGCGCACACACATACTTTTTATCGAATTAGAAATACATACAGAAAATATGCAAGTCCTAAGTGTATGGCTTGATGCATTTTCAGTCAACCCATTCATTAACAATCACTCATATCCAGAACATTATCAGTGTCTAAAAACCCCTTCATATTCTCCAATAACTCCTCGTCCTTCTCCAAGGATAACCACCACTGTGACTTCTAATACCTTACGTTAGTTTTGCCTGTTTTTGAACATCAAATTAAATTGTACAGCACATGTCTTTTATCTGACTTCTTTCACTTAGCAGTATGTTTTTTGAGAGATGCATCTATGTTGTTGCCTATAGCAGCAATTCTTTCATTTTCATGGCTGCATAGTGTTTTCTTATGTGAATCTGACAATTTGTTTATTTTATTATTGATAGTTATTTGGGTTATTTCTAGTGTTAGGTTATTGAAAAGTTTGCTGCTCATATCCTTGTACTTTTAATGCATATGTGTATCAGTTTCTTTCAAGTATATGTCTATAAGAGAAATTGCTAGATCAGAGGTTATGCTTATATTCAACAAATTCCAAATAGTTTTCCAAACTGGTGTACCAATTTCATTCACACCAGAACTACATAATGAGTTCTCATTGCTCCATATCCTCACCAAAACTTGAAAATTTCAGTCTTTAATTTTAGCTATTTCATTGGATATGCAGTGGTGTACTGTTGTGATTTTAAGTTGCATTTTCCTGATTACTAATGAGGTAGATTATCTTTCCATATGTTTATTGGTCATTTGAATATCCTCCTTTATGAATTATCTGGTTGAGTTTCTTGCCCTTGAACTGATTCTAAGAGGGTGAGTAGATATTAGGTATAGAAGGCAGAAGGCATGTCAACCACACAGAACTATATGTGCAAATAAATGGTTTGTCCAGAGCATAGGAGTAAATGGACAGGTGGTGGGAAATCGGCTACTAAATGCTAAACTTAAATCAGAGCCTATGAAATGATGATAGCAATATCAAGCAGATTAAAGTAAAATAACAATGAAAAAGTACAGGCAGTGCCATACTGTACTACTTACTGGATTCTGAGAAATGTCTGATAGTCAAATATCTGAAAGCTGAAAAAGGCTTATACATTGGAAGAAAAATTTTGGTTCCAATGAGCTACATGGTAGCATTTGTAAATCCCTAGGAATACTTGTGGTACAGTTTCCCTCTGGCCTAGGTAACCAGATGGGCAGGTGAGCATCTCATATGGATATCAGGGGAAGCTACTGTTAGCAAGTTGCACTTCATGCATCCCTGGTTGCTCCAGAGTTGAGCAAATTGAGCTTCCCGACATACTTTGCATGTGCCCACTTATGTTTCCCCTTCCCTTCTGCCAGGGCAGCAGCCTCCATTCTTTAAACTACTCCCTAAAGCAGCCCCGAGTATGGAGCAAAAACAAGAAGAATGAGGTCTTTGTTTCCCCTACAACAGCAATGTGAGCTAAATACAGCTTTGGGCCAGCCCTTCAGCATGTGCCCACTTAGGGAGATTCTTGGACAACTGCACTCCTTTGAGAGAGGTCTCCACAAATACCTTCTTGTAAAACACCCAGGTACTTAATGGAAATCTGGCATTTTCCCCCAACAGCAATAGCTGTTAGTCAGGGCTACCATACATCAGCTTCAAATTGCCACTCCTTAGATGATGAGTGAAAGACTGAATTCAGAATATGAATGGCGGGGGTGGGGTGGAGTCACTGTACAACAGGCAAAAATGTGGGCTCTGTAGAAGTAGTGGATTATCTTTAGGAAGAGGGGAATGTCAACGGAAATGCTTTGACCCACTTGCCTATTCATTAGAGAGCAGCTCTGTTTTGTTGCGGGGGCTTATCTACATGGTCACACTCTGCCACTGTGAACAACAAAAGGGTATGGCCAGCTCCTGCTACAACTAGGCTCTTCACATAAGAATAGACTCCCTTGGCCCTAGAATCCTCATAAAATATCCTGACAGAATATTCCCTTAACAGAATAATGACTCTTGGAAGCCATCCATAGATGGTCCACCATGAAGCTGGAGCAGTCTTGCAGCCTCCAGGAGCCAAAGTTTCCACCCAGACGCCCAGAAACTGAAGTAATCAGATCTGGCCTGCATAAAGAAACTTTATTCTAGGTCATTCACAGAATCAAGTAGTTTCCAGCCGTTTGGATTTAATGGACTAGTAAATATTCAGAAAAGATTTCAGTGACCCATATAAAGTTGCCAACCTCTTCTTTTCTTAAGTAAGGACATGTGACTGTGGTTTCTGTGAAGTTCTTTTTAATAGTCATAGCTATCATTTGTTGACTACTATATGCAAGGCTCTGTGTTAGGTCCTTTTCCAGAAATATCTCATTTGATCTCCACAATGCCCATGCAAGGTAAATGTCTTCATATTACAGATAAGGAGAGAGGCTCAGAGAGGGGAAGTAAATTACCTGATGCTACACAGCTAAAGTTAATGGCAGAGCTAGGTTTGAGCCTAAGTTTGATCCCAAAGCCTATGTCTTTCCCATTATATTATTTATCACATCTGAAATATGTAAATTATTCAGATATGATTTTTAAACTTCTGGTGTTCTGATGAGATGATAGAATGGTGAGAAATTAAAATTGAGTTTTGTCTTTGTAGAGAGATTTGGGCTTCCAGGAAAAGTCTTAAGAGCTCTTTTTTTTTTTTTTATCTGACCCACTTCAATGTAGTCAATATTTCTCCAATGGGATATGAAAATCACACAAAAGCTAAAGGGACTATTTCTGTCTGACATTGTGGTATAGTCTTATGTTAACATAGAGATAATAAGGAATATAATTTTTTAAAACTTGTTCTGCTCAAATGTATTTTGAAATAGGTTGTCACAAAGTAAGACTTATGAGGTTATTATTTCATTGTTCACTGCATCATTAATGATTTGGCTGTTAAAATGACTGGTTCCATGTAGGAAAGATTGCTTCACATTAAACTTTTGACCACATAAGGGAGAAAGAGAACCCTACCCAGTTTTGTTTTACCAGGAAATGAAAGACGAATGGACTGTGTTGCATTTGCTAAGGTTTATCAAGATCCCTCTTTCAAGAGATGTGGGCTGAGTTGTAGTCCCCTAAAATTTATATGTTGAAACCCTAACCCCCAGTACTTAAGAATGTGACTATATTTTGACAGAGGGCCTTTAAGGAGGTAATTAAGGTCAAATGGGGTCGTATGGGTGAGCCCTAATCCAACCTGACTAGTGTCTTTATAAGAAGAGGGAGACACACCGGGAATGCCCCCACACAGAGGAAAGGCCATACAAGGTCACAGCAAGAAAGTGGCTATCCGCAAGCCAAGGAGAGAGAGGCTTCAGGAGAAACCAAACCTGCCATCACCTTGGTCCTAGACTTCTGGCATCTGGAACTGTGAGATTTAAATTTCTGTTGTTTAAGCCATCCAGTTGGTGGTATTTTGTCATGACAGCCCTAGAAACTAAAGTAAGAGGAATTAAGTATTCTGCATGAGCTGAGCCACTCCCCCTACTGATGCCTTGACAGCCAGTAAGAGAGATATCAATAGAACAGGACAGATGAGTTTTTACTATCCGGCACAGGTGGTTTGCAGTGAGACTGATAATCAGTTGGGGAAAATGTATTCCTGAGGATAGAAGGGAGTCAGGTGTCAATTAAATAGTGATTTGTAATAGTTAAACTAGCAACAGCTATTAGGTGTGTGTTTCTCTACGCTGCTATATAACTTATAACAGTAACATGCTTATGATTATTTATCCAATAATTACTCATTTCTTTCCTTAGTTAACTGCTAACAATTTATGAAAGATTTTATTGGCCAGAATACTGCCAATAAAAAGCTTCTGCTTTTTCTTGTCCTAAACACTTCCTAGCTATGTGATTTTGGGCAAATTACATAACCTCCTGTGCCTTGGTTTATCTGTAAAATGGAAAGAAAGTACCTTCTTCATAGAGTTATGTGAGAATTAAATGAGTTAATATAGGTAGAGTGCTTAGGAGGATATAGTAAGCACCTAATTAATGTTAGCTATTATTATTTTAATTTGGTCCTGTCTCTGCACACAGATAAGTGATAGCAGAACTATTGGACTTACATGGTTCTACCAAGATATATGCCACTAGCTGCCAGCCCCCCACCTCCCACTGAAATTGCCAGCATAGTGTTAAATTAGAATAAGCAACATGAAGAACAGTAGCTATTAAATCTCAGTATCTAGCATCATTAGGAGGCTGACAAAAATACAGATTTCTGGGCCCTGTGTTCAGAGATTCTGATTCACTACGTTGGGATGGAGCCCAGGAATCTTTTTAGTAGGTGCCTTGGGTAATTCTGATACAGGTGGTTCTCAGAACACCCACTAAGAAATACTAATCAAAAGGAATTCCTTCTATATTTAAAACTACTAAATTACAGTAAATGTCATAATTTACTACTTGTGAGTTGGTAATTTTCATTTAGGTATTTGAAATGTTTAACTAAAACTAATTTAGGTCAACAATGAGTGTATAAACTTGCCTTTAAAAATCATCTAAAAGATCATTTCCACTAGTATTAATAAGATCTATTGATAAACCTGAAGAAATTCTGTATTGGATGTAGCCCTCAGTTTCTCTGCAGATAATTAATCTCAAGTTGAGTCATTCAAGGTGAGGATGAACTATCCAATACTCCTCTCAGAGTTGTGGCCTGCCTGAGTGAACCGAGTTGAGGAAAGATGGAGAGATATAGAGTATAAGGAGCAGCTTACAGAGAAGCACAGAATGGTGGTTCAATTCGTTTTGGGAAAATGATCCATTCAGCCAGAAGGTAGCAGGCTAGTTATGTAAATTAATTAGAAAGTCTTACATGTAGATAATGCTATGAGAGAGTTTTTTTTAGGGAGCTGGGACCCTGGAGAAAGGTAAATAGCTGAAAAAGTGCTGGGTTCTTATAGGATAAAATTCTTTTAGGATGGCTAGAGAAAGCTTAGTCCCAAGCTGACACTGGGCATTCAAGCTGGAGCTTAACAAAATATGATAGTGTTGTGGAGGGTCGGAATAAAGAGTGATTAAGTTTGAGCTCTGTGATAACTTTGGAACTGAAAAACTTGATTATTGTTACAACAAATTCCTAAAATCTGTGTACCTATTCATTATGGGACTGCAGTTTAAAGCTGGTATTTCTTTCCCAGTGGTCAAATTGCTGTGCTGAAGTGGGGTAAGAATGGTTATTTTTGAGGAAATCAAAGAGGAGAAACTCCAAACCCGTGGGGCAGCTATGTAGAAACTTACCAGGGCTAAGGCATGGAGCTTTCTGTGTGAGGGAAGAGGTGGGGTGGTTCCTGCGCCTTGCAGCCTGGGTCAGCAGCTCACCTGCGTGTTCTCAGGGCACCACAGGGAGTTTCTTGGTGATCCAATGGTATTTCTCGGTAATCCAACGGTGCTTCTTTTAGAAAAAGGAAATTGGTTTCAACAAAGTTGAGTAAACTAGACAATACTGATATTGTTTACATAGAAAGCTTTCAAATTAAACTCCTTAAAATCTTCATGCTGCTTTTAAGATAAAGAGCTATTTAGATAATTATTAGCTCATTCTTTTTCCTTTATACTAACCTCAGAACATTTACTAAGAAATCAACATTTACTAAGAATTCAATCAAGTTGAATTCTTACTCTTGGGATTTGTGTATTCTACTAATATATGTAGCTCTGTGTATGTATATATTTTATATAACTTATAATTTATAGCATACAGATAATCATAAATTATTTCTAAATCAAAGTGCTTCAGCCATATTAAGGTAATTGTTTTTCTTAAGTAAACCAAAGTAAATCTTTGAACAAATCACTGATTCCTGAAAGAAAAATGCATTTAGTAGGCAGGTGTTTTTATTTAATTTTTAACTCCATCCTCTCTACCATCTGAAAGGTTTTGTGGGTATTAACATAGCACCACTTTGGACAATTGTCTCCAGGAGTTGAGGAAGTCTTATGTTTCATGCTTAAATGTCCCAAGATATTTTAAAATGCCATTTCTTATAATAGAAGCATGTATTTATTGTACAATATTTGAAAATTATAGGAAAGCATAATGGAAAAAAAAGTCATCCACAGTTCCAGTACGCAATTGATAATTACCATTAAATATCTATGTTAACTACCATTAAAACATCACCTATGAGTCTTTCAATCTTTTTCTCTATGTATGAATGTATTATATATATGTGTATTACTTGTATTACATATATATGTGTATGTTTACATATAAGCACAAATTAGTAACATATGGCCATAGGTTGTTTTTCCACTTAACATTATAGCATTAATATATTCTCATATTAAATATTCTTCAAAACATGATTTTAAGTATCAGATAGTAGTCCCTTACATTTTACCAATGTTTAAGATTATTTTCAATTTTTTTCTACTCTAATATTAATCTTTCTTGCACAGAAATATTTTAACTTTTAACACAAATTAAAGTAGGACTGGAATTACTGGTTAAAAGGGTAGTGACATCGCTAGAGAACTTGATGCTTCTCAATCCCCCTGTGGAAGCCCACTTGTTTGCATGCCCTTTAGTGGAATATCAGCACTCGTTAACCATACCCTCTTCAAGAATGAATGTTAACTTGAAAAACAGCTTTGTCTAATAGTGAAGAAGAATGTCTCATTTTGATTCATTTTCCTTTTATTGCTATTGAGATTGGACATATTTTTCATATTTCCCATAATCTTAATAGCATTTTTTTTTATTAGCAAACTTGTTTAATTCAAACCAGCTATGACAATTCACAATTGACCTCATTGCATTGACAGCTTCATTGTGGTACTAATTCTGTCTCCTAGAGTCCATTAAGGGAAATTTTTTTTAAAGTGCTTATTATGATAATAAAGAACATAGACTTATGTGTAAGACTGCTGCCGATCCCTGCCATTTAGTCTTGTGTAATCTTGAAGTTACTTATCCTCTCTAAGCTCCAGTTTCCTTAAGACAGAACTGATAATTTTCACAATGAGACAGCGATTAGTAAAGCTTTCAACAAAATGTAGCTACTACTGCAAAATGAGAAATGTTTTTCTCCTAATTACCCAATAGGTATATCAAGGTGTGATAGCATAGTTCTAGAAGCAAGAACTTTTCAAGTCCCAACAAGTTGCATGTTTTACTTCATTTTATTATTTAAACTTCTTCTTGCTATAAGAACAGCACAAATAGTGGGACTTTTTTATGGGAAAAAAAAAAAAAAAAGTCACCAGGAGATCACTTGGGTTGCTAGCCCAAGAGCAGCCCCAGTCTTGCAGGATACGACAGTTCCTGCTGGTGTGGTGCTTAGTATTTTAGGAATTTGCCCCAGATCTGACAAGATAAATCCTCTCACTTCTCCCTTCTCCTATAGGATGGAAGAGAGGACACTACTTCAACATAGCCACTAAGCCTGTATGATCATTCTAAGGTCATTATAAGAATCTGGCTTTCCTTTCAACATCATGCTTCAACATCTATCTGTCTAGGGATTTATAATATAATGTAGATTCTCATTCTCAATTCTTTGTCCAATGGATTTTTTAGACTATAAATATTTTTAAATGATTTAAAAAAAATAAGTTTCAAATTTTGGATGATATCTAGACTTCCATCCACACTGAGGATGTGACTATGATACATACTAGCTGTTGAGCTCTGCTGACCAGCTTGACTGCCAGACAGGTTGTTACTAGTGCCAGAGGCACCCTGACATCACTCTCTGAACTGCTTTCTCTTTCACATTCTTGTACTTTTCCAGTTGACAGCCGAGGGTGGGTGCCGATTCCATTCACAGCTGCAACTGAAAAGCAAGGTTCAGAAATGTCAGATATCCTCCGAGAGCTACTCCGTGTTTCTGAGAAAGCTGCCAGCATCGCCCGGGCATGCAGGCAGCAGGAAGCTCTCTTCCAGCTGCTCATAGAAGAAAAGAAAGAAGGAGAAAAGAACAAGAAGTTTGCAGTTGATTTCAAGACCCTGGCTGATGTACTGGTACAGGAAGTTATAAAACAAAATATGGAAAACAAGGTAAGAAAGGTCATATCCAAGGTAACTGCAAAATATTTGCCCTTGTGGCTGTGTCCCCTGTTAGAATGCCTTTTTTTTTTTTATCGCCCACTCAGAATGAGAGCACTTTGGATTCAAATAAACAACTTAGGTTTTTTTACCCCCTTGTTTTCGCTACAATGTATTCATTACAGAAAAAAATTTAAATACAGAACAGCAAATAAGGAAATACAAATCACTCACAATACTAACAGCTAGAGAGAAACATTTAGGTACAGAACTTTTCATTTATTAATGTGTATGTGTGTGTGAGGCATTTATAATTTATTCCAACAGAAATAAAAACATATTGTTTTATAGGTTTTTTTTACTTGATAATATATGTTAAGTCCCACCTTCTTGATGTAATCATTTATCTAATGGTTGCCTTGGTTATAGGCTTGTAGAATCCTGGAGACTTAAAGTCTCCCTTATTCTAGTAGAAAAACATAGTTTATAACTAACAATGATTGGGTTTCTAGGTATATTAAGCTGCTTGGGTGGAAAAACTATTTATAAATAGTAATAATAAACAGTTAACACTAACAGACTTATAAATGCTTACTGTGTGTCAGGCACTGTTCTAAAGGCTTATTTAACTTTTTAAATCATAACAATTTTATAAAGAACTATTATTCCTATGTAATAGATGAGAAAAGATTGGCACAGATAGGTTAAATAATTTGCTTGAGGTTACACAGCAAATGAATGGTAGGGCCAGTTTTTTAACATAGGCCACCCGGCTCCAGAGTCTGTGCTCTTTGCAATACAATATTGGCTTTTATATAAACTAATAATTATATATATTTTTTTAGATCTGAGAAGATAGAACTTTATGACAGAAGGTACTATAAAACATTGGAATAGTTTTCTATGAAATTCTCTAAATAAGAATTATTTAAGTGAATTCTTGATCACAGGCAGGAAGAGAGAATAAACAACCGCTTGAAATCTCTATAAGCTATACTTTTTCATGCCCTATAAAATCTGGCTCCAATAAACTAAATGAAGTAAGTTTATGTTATTGATCAAGATAGTTGGGTACAAGAAGAGATGGTTGAGCAACTAACTGGATTAGAAATCAATATTAATTTTATGGGCTAATATTTGCTCCAAAGCATTATAACAAGTTCAGGCAATTGTTCATTGATGAAGTATATGCCAGGATTTATGAACAAATACATGATGATTATATCTTTGTTTCATGACTCTTAAATCCTGTAGCCTCAGAAACAGGTCTGTCTATAAGCAGGCTTGAGAACTGAACTTCAGCCCTTGATGAACTGGCTCATTGCCAGCCCCTGTTGACTTGCACTGTTCTTCAAAATTGAAAAAAGTAACAAGTGGTTGTGGGCACTATTAAAGCTATTAGCCATCTGTAAATGACTGAATTCAAATATCTGAAGCATTCTAGTGCTTTTGTTCCCTAAGAACATAACGTATATCATAATTTAGCACATATTTTGAGAAAAATTATCTTTACTGTAGAGAGGATCAGTGGCAAAATGTATCTGAAAGCTTCCTGGTCATATAAAGATGAGAGAAGATTCTTACTTAGCTACAAATTTTCCATTCTATATTGATGCATAAATTATCGGTCAATAAAATATCTCCGTTTTTCTTTTTGCTGTATCACCTCCTAGCCTGAAGGTGAATGATACTTCCAACAGGTGCAGAAAATACACCTGAAAATGAAAACAAAATGTAACATCCTCTAATCCCTTCTATCTAGTCTCAAGTAACAATTTTAGGTATTTGATCAATAATAGTAACTTGTATAAGCTACTAGGGTGCTATTTAAGAGCAACAGTTTAAATATCCCCTTTGCAAATTTTCTAGTTCCGTGGCCCTTAAGTAGAAGAATAAAATTTCTAGAACTACTTCTGTAAACTCAACAGAGCATAAGGAAAACAGACTTCTACCATGATTTGGACTTTGTAGAAGGGCAAAGGAACAGGAAAATGTTAAAAACCTAAGTATTAAACTAAGCTGACTTCACTTTTTTATACTTAGATTTTTGGAACTGCAAATTTCTAAATTTCAGATCTAATTATGATACTTAATTTGAAATATAAAATGGAAATCTGTTCAGAACTGAACATGTATGTGGTTTTTATGTTTTATTGTTATTGTTTGGATTTGTTGTCACACTCTGAATCATTCAGTTTCCAGGCCTGGCAAAAAAAATTTTTGGAGAAGAATCCAATGAGTTTACTAATGAATTGGGTAAGTATACAAATCTTAATGTAAATGTGTAACTTATTATCATATTTTCTAATTTTCAATATACATTATAAAATAAATAAATGGAAACTTTTTGTGTAAACAGCATATCTGAATTATAAGCTTCATTCAATACTTCAGAATATCATGCCATTTAAGTTAGGGAAATGGGCTTTCTTAGAATTATTTAGCAAATCCGTATGTGTTATTTTAGATATAAATCTGTAGCATTTAAATAATGTATGACAACCTTTCAGAAATTTGCATGGTCCTTTGGGAATCTAATGGAAGCTACTGATGCCCCAGCAAGACATGCATTATACAACTGTGCAGACGATTTCAGATCCAAGGTTTAAACCCACTTGTGGACTTCGTGGGATTCCAGGGACCTTGGCTGAGAATGTCAAGAAAGCCCTGTGTCTGACTACTGTGTGATCTTGAGCAAATCACCTCCTCCCTTCTCTGGTTTCAGAACCTCTGTAAAGGGAGTTTGACTAACAAAAAACGTTCCTTTTAGTACCAAGTTTTAAGTCTCATTTAATTAGTTTTCTGTGTGCCAGTTTCTCCTTTGATGATGGACCTCCGTGTTCCCTGCCATATAGAGAATATCAAAATCTCCATCTAATTCTTTCCAGATAAATTATTTTTAGATTGAATTTTTTGTTTGCTTAATAGTAGAAGATTAAGAATGGTGAACTTTAAACACTGATCTTGTGACAAAATGTTAAACATCTAGAGGCACATTTTCAAAGGAAAAAACTGATGCCCCAGCAAGGTATGCATTGCACAACTGGATTAACTCTGGAAAAATTTTTGTCTCTTTCATGGGCTATGTATTAAGATACAGTTAGTTTTGTGATACACAATAAGAAAAATCTCATTTAAACTTCTTATGCTTATGCTTAAAAAATCCTGTGACTCATTCATAAGAAATTCTATGCTTAAAATCTTATTTGACTGCTTCACAAAGTTATTTTAATATTTCATTTATCTAGAATTATAGAGGCAGAAAGCCATTCCACATAGATTTCCTGAGAACTGAAGGAGATAATGGGCTTAGTATGTTGGACGGGCCGATATGTGGAAAAGTGGAAGGACTAGTAGATGAGGCCGGAACACATCATGGAAGTTTGTAGGAAAGAGTTTGGGTTTTCCTCTAAGTACAGTGGGAATTCACTGGAGAATATTAAGCAAAGGAAGTGATGTGATATGACTTGCTCCTTTGAATGGCCCCACGACTTTCACTGAGCCCAGAGTAGACCCTTAGTAAGTGGCAGTGATTAGCATTATTATTCCTCAACTTTAACAATCTAATGTAACTTGAATTTAACTTAAATTAACCAAATTTAAGTGAAAGTTTCTTGCTGATTCAGTCATCATTGTAATATTCATACTGTGCTTCCCAAATTTTAATGATTATGTGAATCACCTGGGGATTTTGTTAAAACTCAGTAAGTCTGGGATGGGGCCTGAAGTTCTGAGTTTCTAACAAGCTCCCAGGTGGTGCAGATGCTGCTAGTCCTTGGAATAGCTCAGGTAGTTAGATTTGTCTATGTATCTAAAAAGCCCCAAAGTGTCATGTTTTATTTCTGTTTAAAAGTTTATATCCTCCATTGTTGTCCCTTTTTGTTGCTATTAATTTCCCTATTTTTTGCCAGCCTCTTTCTTTACTTTGGTTGGGAGCTGGAAACTAAATTAACCAAGGGTCTAAGTAGAAGCATGTTTAAGGCGATGGCAAAGCACCTGGACTTGGTAATTATGGTTTCATTTGGAGAAGCAGCTTTGCTTACATACTAATTCCCAGAGAGTTTCACAGAGGAGAGTTATTCTTTGTATATCATTTAGTCGTATAGTTTTAATACATTAAAGATTAGTATACTTCATCTTACTTTACTGAGCATAAACAATTTTTAGTTAAAAGCAGCATCAGAGAAGAAGTAGATGTGCTTTGGAGTGCTGATAAAGCCTTCATTCTTTTCAATAACATCCAAACACAACAGGGTAACCTATGCATATTAAAAGTCAAAAGGCAAAAAACATGAATAAAAGATTATCAAAGGACTCAGGATTCAGGGGTTCTTAAACCGGTCCATGAGCTCCCTTAAACTGGATACAAAATTGTGTGCATGTGCCCATGTGGACATTTTTCTGGGGAGAAGGTTTGATTTCTGGACCCATCCCTTACTATTAAGTGCATGAGTGACCAGTTGGCGTCTGTAACTTTATGACAACCCTTCGTGCCCCACCCCACCGGCTCCTGTGATTCTGGCAATGGGCCAGGCTAGGAACCACTGCTATGGATATATTGCCCTCACCTAATCTAAGTGCATAGCTTTTGCTTCTCCCCAGCCCTCTGTTGTTCTTTCTGCACTGAGACTCTTGAAATGTAATGACTTTTAGTTTGTCTTTATTCTAGGAGAAAAGGTTATCTTGAGACTGTGTCCGACAGAGGAAGAAACTGTAGAACTTCTTAGCAAAGTCCTTAACGGTAACAAGGTGGCATCTGAAGCATTAGCCAAGGTTGTTCATCAGGATGTCGCCTTTACTGACCCAACTCTGGATTCAATAGATATCACCATTCCACAGGACATTTTGGGAATCTGGGTGGATCCCATAGGTAAGTAGAAGATAGTGTGTTTGCTTTTGTTCATTTGTTCTTATTAGTAATCCTTTGGTGAGGGGAAACTTAGAAAAATAAAAATTGAGTGTAGTTTAATTCTCCTGGAAGTTTTAAAATTTTTGAAGTTTTAAAATAATAAATGAAGAGTTTAGATGTGTGTTATGTATTGTGTTATAAACAAATATATATCACATATAACAGATATGCTTAAGTGTTTGTGTCTTTATGTGTGTATGTACACACAGGCACACTGATGATTGTGATAGAACCATAATCTGTAGCTCATTGTTTTAAAAGTATAGGCTTCATTTCAATGATGCTATTAATACAGTACCCTCGGTATTAATTGTCAGAAGTCCCTTTCTTTTCTTTCCCACCTGCCTGGTACATTCCACCCAACACAACTGGCACCGTTCATTATGCCGTGCAGCAAACTCCCCGACCCTTCACATCTGACAAGCACATTAACACCACGTTAGAGAAATGACTTCTGTCATCAAGGAATTATTGAATGTTTAGCCAATGGATTACATATGCAGACTAAGGCTCTTCCCCAAAATCTATTATCATTCGTAAGGGTAAACCAGCATTAATTAAGATTTCTGAGGCACAGAGATCTCCTGCTACTTGGTTCTATCCTGAATTGTTAGCTCTCTCCATCTTTTTGCCCAGCACATCCTTAACTGGGTGTTAACTCACTCGATGTTGGCAGTCAGCTACTGGCATGTACACCTCTTAAGGAGAAACCTAGCTCCTCAGTTTCTTTTGCACAGGAGCTCCATTCATTCTTTCCTTTTGTGTCACCATAATTGTCACTTTCTTCTTGATTTTAGCAATAACAACAACAAAAAGGTAATTGCCAAAGAATTGTAGACATGTCCTTTCCCTTCAAGAGTTCCTATACAGTCAGGAAAATGAAACACAAGCAGCTTAAAAATAAGATACAAGAGGTCAAATAACTATTCACTACAAGTGACATCCAAAGGTAAAACCTGATTGGTTACTGTCTGTGTCCATTCAGGCTGTTATAACGAAATGTTATGGACTGGGTAGCTTATAAAACAACAGAAATTTACATTTCACAGTTCTGGGGCTTGGACGTCCAAGATCAAGGTGCCAACATAGTTAGGTGAGGGCCGTCTTCTTGGTTCATCACCAGCACCTCATCTTGTCCTCACAGAGGAAGGGACTAGGGACCTGTCTGGAGCCTCTTTTATAAAGGCACTAATCCCATTCATGGGTTCCACCTTCATGACTTAAGTACCTCTCAAAGGCCCCATTTACTAATACCATCTTTTTTGGGGGTGGGGAGGGGTTAGGATTTTGGAGGGGAGACACAAACATTCAGGCCATAGCAGTAAATTAGTGGAAGAAATGGTATAGGACAGTTTATAGATGTGTTCATTATTTTCTAAATAATCATTACCTGAATCCAAACAAATTTGCTTCGTTTTTCAGATTCGACTTATCAGTATATAAAAGGTTCTGCTGATGTTAAATCCAACCAAGGAATCTTCCCCAGTGGACTTCAGTGTGTCACCATTTTAATTGGTGTCTATGACATACAGACAGGGGTGCCCCTGATGGGGGTCATCAACCAACCTTTTGTATCACAAGACCTAAACACTCTCAGGTAAAAGATGAATACTTGGTACATTATGTGTTTTAGTATTTACAACCTTAGCTTTGCTTATTGTCAAGATTATCACTCCATGTGACATTCCTATGATTTGACTGGGGTGTTCCTACTAAAATCTGCATGTTTGAATTAAAGTTCTATTTTTAAGCCTGGGTTTGGCATAATTTTATTTGGGGCATGCTGGTAGAAATTTTTAAAAGAAATAGTATCTTGGAGAAATCATAGTTTTGCATTTGAAATATAGCAATCCTGTTCCCTCTTCCTAGAATCCATTCAAAGCCAGATTAATAGAATAGCGGTAACACTTTTCTAATAATTTGGACCAAGATAGATGCTGTTGCCAGATACATAGCCAGTTAAACTTTTACACTATTTTAGAAGAAATTCAGAACAAAATGTGAAAATTATCCAATGAAAAGATGAGCAGTTATGGCCAGGATTAGAACCTATGGGGTGCTCTCCCTGTAAGTGTGTCAGTATCACCTTTTCTGCCTCCTCCCTCTTCACCCTTCTGTGGACTCTTCTTACCTGGAGCATAGCCAGCTGCCAGTCAGTTCCCTCTGATCCATGGCCTGCGCTTTGGGGTTGACTCTAGGCAGAGTCCAAGGGGAAGCAAGCAGCTTTTCTCTTGTGGTCTGTTTTTTTATTGAAGTCAGTCATGTTGTTCTATTTGTACTGAACTTTGAGTTGCTTCAAGCAACTAAAAATTGTATACTCTTTAATAATCATAAACTACACCACTGGAATTTTGACATTTTCCTCTACCCCTGCCTTCTTCCAAACGGAAAATGTGTTTGTTATCTTTAAAAGGTCACTGAGAAATTAAAAAGAATTGAGACTGGATGCAGACATAATCATGGCCTAGAAATGGTTGACAAAAGTAGTGGCACAGATTCTGGAGTGAGACTTCCCGGGTTTGAATGCAGATTCTACCACTGTCTTACATTCTTACACTTCTATTCCCTAAGCGTCAGTTTCCTCTTCTGTAAATAGAATAAGTTAAACATTGAGAAATGATAGGGCTATTATTTTTGTGGACAAAAATAATGAGTCCACCTCTCTTGATGCTAAAGCCAAAGTGGAGCTTATGAATAGGACAATGAAAAGGAGTTCACCAAATGAAGAGCAACTTATAAGGACTGCTTTGCAGATTGAAAAGATAGATGATTGTGTCTGTTCATCTTTTTCCCTATTAAACTATAAATGCCAAAAGTGGCAATGAAATTTAATGGTGTTTCTACAGGCCAGGATTTTAGTATCACCCTAGATTGATGTGATAACACTGAAAAATGGAAAATGTTTCTAATCTGCAATACAGGCAAGCAGCTGCATGCAGAGGAGTAACTTCTAGAAATGCATTAGCTACTTGATCTCTATTTCTAGGCTTAAGGGCATTGAGACTCATTACATTATATTTTTTTCATATCATTAAGTTGAAAAACAACATGAATGATAAAACAAATGTCATAACCTACCTCCACACACTGAAAGTTCTCTTTTGCAGGTGGAAAGGACAGTGCTATTGGGGCCTTTCTTACATGGAGACCAACATCTACTCACATCAGCCTTCCGTTTCTAAAAGAAATGGCAGTGAACCATGGAGCCAATTGACTAAAAACACCAGCTCTGAGGTAGAATTCTCTCACCAGTTTTCAGCTGTCATTAGTACAAGTGAAAAGGAGAATATCAAAGCTGCATTGTCACGTGTCTGTGGAGATCGTATATTCCGGGCAGCTGGGGCTGGTTACAAGAGCCTGTGTGTTGTCCAAGGCCTTGTTGATGTTTACATCTTTTCAGAAGATACCACATTCAGGTGGGACTCTTGTGCTGCTCACGCCATACTCAGGGCCATGGGTGGGGGAATGGTAGACTTAAAAGAATGCTTAGAGAGAAATCCAGAAACAGGGCTTGATTTACCACAGTTGGTGTACCACGTGGAAAATGAAGGGGCTAGTGGAGTGGATCGGTGGGCCAACAAGGGAGGACTAATTGCATACAGATCAAGCAAGCAGCTGGAGACATTCCTGAGCCTCCTCATCCAAAACCTTGCACCTACAGATGCACACAGATGAATATTTCTCCTGTGTACTTGTAAACCAAACTGTGAACCATCTCCTACATCTCTCTCATTTGAACATAGCTGAGTCCAACTGATGAGCAACATTCACCTTCCTATTCTGAAGAGCATTTTTTCACTATGTATTCATAATAATGTTAATTTCAATAAATAAATGACATTCATGCAGCAATTAAACAGATGTGAGAAATTCTTATAGTGAATTTTATGCTACCAGTGTTGCTTTGAAACACTTCAATAAAGTATTGAAAAAGAGGAAAACCTGCTCAATCAGAAAAACTCCTCTAAACATCTAAGTGATAAGTAAAATGCTACCGAGATTAGGGAGAGCACAAGAGAAGGTTGTGCTTGTGTGTTTTTTTTGTTTTTTGTTTTTTCCTGTCTTGAAGGGAAAGTCTGCAACTTAAGCCTTTGGCAGAATGTGTAGAACTGTGAATTGGACGCATAATTTAACCCTGTTCATGTACTTTTTAACAGTATTCTTGTATTTCTCATAAGTATCAAAGTCTGGAGCCTCCTATCCTCACATACTGCGTCTTTCTCTCTTACATGCACTCTCACGCCCTCTTTCACACAAACACACACTCTCTCTAATACTCTTACATATACACACATACCTTCTTTCTAATTCTCTAATACTCTTCATACACACTCCATTTCAGTAGATTAGGCAGAAAGGAACAGAATAGAGGTTTCTGCAATTTTTGCATATGTACTATACTTTAAAACGAGATGTAGAGTTTAGTATATACAGTCCTTGTGTCTAGTAGCATCCCATATTGAATGTCGTAGATCACTCTTCCTATTTAGCAACCCTGGTAAGGAGGTACTGCTGCCATCCGGAGGCATCAAACCTCAGCTCTGACTTCTTTCCATCCTGCGCCCTCTGGAGACCAAAAGTATATTTCTGCAGCATCCTCTCTTAAAATTACAAATGAAAATAACGATTGAACTCTAATAGTATTTTGTTGCGTACAGCAGATTCAACAATTTATTTAGTGTTAAAGTTATAGTTTTTAAAGCTTGCATTGTGTTTTGTGATTGATTGTGGGCCCTCAAGCTGTATATTTTTTCCACTTAATGTCTAATTTTAAAGGTTGATTTTTTAAGTCGATAAGTTCATTCTTTATGAAACACATAAAAAATAAAAACCCAGAATCTAGTACTGCTCCCTGACATGCACCAAAATGGAGAAATAGAATATGGTTCAAGAAAAAGCTTTTGTTGTCCATATGAACATTTTAGAATATGTAAATTATCAATAAACACAGTGCAAACAGTTATCTTCAATGTGATCGGAACAAGCAGTTTGTCAATTTATTGGGGGAAAAAGCTGGATAGAAAAGCTCATATATTCTGCGAACATATATTATACACACTCATTGTTGATCTTTGCAGGAAAGCCAAGGCCCACCCTTTAAGCATATATCTGCTGATAGGTCTGTACTTTCTTGCATAAACCACACCCATGTGAGTATGGTCTCTAATTTTCATTTCTTTAGAGGAAGAACTTAAAAATATTTGCAAAGTAATCTGAGGGCATAATCATTCTGGATTTAAATTTCCCTCTATTTTTACAATTGCCTCATACTCAGTGATTTTTTTAAGACTCGCCTTTATCAATCCTTTCCAAAGCCTTCAATTCTTTGTTTTCAAATCCATGTTCCATTATTTAATATTTAATTGATCTTTTAAATGTACAATCAGAATATACAGTTTTATTTTTTCATGAGAAATAATAGTTTATTAAAAGTATAATATGAGATAGAAGACGAGTCAAGCCTAAAACTGGCTAGCCACGTGGAAATGAGGTTACATACCCCTAAGTGGGGTATGGGTTACAGCCAGGGAGGATGGGGAGCTGTAACAGAATATACAGTTTTAGAAAGAACTCAACAACTAGTAAACATGCAACTCAACTGATGGGAACGGGAGTTGTGGGTAGTGATGGAGGAGTGTTCCAGGGAGTAGTCTGTTGAACATGAAGATCAGGTGTCCTGTGGATCAGCCAGTATGTTTTACAGGAGACTGTCACAGAGATGAATCCGCCAGGTCACTTAGATGGAGGTTAATAAAAAGAGAGTTTCCTCTGGACATCAATAAAAGCAGTCTCTGCAAAGCCAAGTCAACATTTGTTCCTCTCTTGTTTTTGCAACCACATCTAATCACTTAGGAAACCCTCTTCGCTTCAACTTTAAATTACAGCCAGAATTCAACTATTCCTCATCACCCTGCTATTTTCACCCTGTGTCAGGCCTCACCTGGATTATTGCAATAAACTCAAATTTGCCTCCATACCATCCATTTGCAACACAGAAGCCAGAATGATCCTTTTCAAACATCTATCAGATCATGTCTCTGCTCTGTTCAAAACCCTCCAATGGAAAAAAAAAAAAAAAAAGCCCAGCAACGACAAAACAAAACAAACCTCCAGTGCAGAGTAGGAAGTCATCTGCTCTTACTCTCCCTCCTTGCTCATTTGTTTCAGCCACACTGCCATTCTTGCTGTGCCTTTAACTTGCCAAGCATGCTCCCTCCTCCTCAAGACCTTTGCACTTGTTGTTCTAACTAGAAATCTCTTCTCCAGGTATTGGCATGGTTCCCCCTTTCATCACCACTAAAACTTTGCTCCTGTGTCACAACATCAGTATGACCTTTACTTATCACTTTTGCAAACCACATCCCTACACCCATCCCACACTTCCTATCCCCTTCCCTGCTTTTCCCCTTCGCAGCATCTATTGCCTTCTAATACAAGATAGAATTCGTTTTGTCTGTCTCCCCATTCTAGAATGTTAGCTCCAAGGAGAAGGGATTTCATATCATGTATCTCCATTGCTTAGAAAAGTGCCTGGGCACATACTGAGTGTTAAATAAATGTTGATTTAATACATGAATTGGGCTCAGAAACTGGACAAGAGTTAATATGCATTATTGACTACAACTTTACTTCTAGCCACGATTTCCAAAATACTTCAGAAAATTGTTATAATGCTGAGAATTATCTTATAGTTGGTTGGTTAAATTTTCAAACAATCACTTTAATGCTTGAAGCACCCTATGGACTCCTGTTTTAGAAAATAAACATTGAAACATTTTCCAAGTTAATGTTCAAGTGCTGGATATTAGCCCTATTAAGAGTTAGCAAGAAAATAAGGTCAAGTCATTTTTCCTCCACCCTAAGGTCCTATCGATGGTAGGACAGGAATGAGACAGTTTGTAATAGCTAGAATGTGAGGGAAACTGTCCACCTCTCTCTACAGCAAAAGCTAAGCCCTTTCAACTGGGTTTGGGAATCAGTAGCTTGAGATTCACACAGATAGTACCCTGTAAATGAATCTACTTTAGGTCAAGTATTTCTAAAAGCATGACACTCCATGCCAGGATGGCTTACCAAGCTCAATCTTTCAAACAAACCCACTATGTCCATGGTGTATTAGGACAGCTTGCTGTGGGGACAAACTTATCATATAGTTAAACTGGTATATTAAGGTTTAGAGTATAGAAGGAGGAAAAATAATGAAAAGCCAGAGAGAGTTAATATTATCTTATCCTTATGACATAGGGAGGAGTACTATTACAGTGGGAAATTTGTAGCTTTGATATTTTTTCCACAGGACAGATATTTTTATAAATGTATCATACTAATACATCATAAGCTAGGTCATGCATGTGACAGGTTGGTCTTTTGGTACTTTTTAAAAAACAAACTCCAAGGATTATGATCTAATCATCCAGATTCCTCTGAGAATCATGATCGAATCAGTAGGTAATCTAGGTTAGCATGGGCAAATGGTATCCACTAGCCTCAGGTGGCTATTGAGCACTTGAAATGTCACTAGTCTGAACTGAGATGTGCTGTAAGTGGAAATACTTGATTTTATGAAAAATAAAATATTCATAATTCTTTATAGACATTTCTGTAACTCAATTTTTGAAATAGGATAATTTTAAATTTTTGAAAAAAAAAAAACCCATGACTTGCAATCTGAGGACAAAGCAATAGTTCACTAGTGTACAGTTCACTAAAACAATTAATAAATATTTAATAATAGTTTTATTTTCCAAGTTCTACATGTAAATTATTCACTTATATTTTGTTGTTTTGTTTCTCACATTTCCCATAACTACTAATTTATTACTTCTTTCATGTAGCCATATACTACTATATCTTTACTAACTGACAAAATCTGTTAAAAATAACATGACTGCAGGAAAATTCTTGTCCACCACTTTGTTTCAATAGGCCAAAGTAAACCACAAATGAAACCCGTCATATATACCTTGCTACCAAGGAAAGAGTAAGAATGTAAGAATTGGTATAAGG
>NW_006442484.1:55981198-56001749 GCF_000325575.1 Pteropus alecto
TGGTTTTGGTAAACAGACTTAGGTTCACTGCCACCTACTACGTGATCTTAAGTTAGATACTAAGCCATATAACTTCTTTGTATCCCAGTTTCTTCACCTGATAAAATAATTTATGCCATCTCTTAGGAATACTGTCAGAAACAAATCAAACGATGTACATAAAACATCTCTAACATAGTGGTTGCTCAATAAAACATAGTTACTAATACTTTTATTATTCATGTATAATGCAGTCAACCTGAAAGTTATCAGGAAATATAAACATGACAAAATAAGTTGAGACCTTAATTTATTCAGTCAGTAATTCAGACAATTTGTTAATAGGCTTAATTCTTTTATATTTACACAATATATCAACAGCAAACATATAATGAGCACTATAAGCACTGTTAGATATTTACTTGCATTATATAAAATGAACAAAATTTGTGTATCCCCAGCCGCCATGGCATAATACTTTCTTTTCCTCCAGACTGTTTTTTGCTTGCATTTTAAAAAGTCTAGTCTAGAGCAATGCTACCCTGAACAAACATGATCCCATCTGATCTCGGAAGCTAAACAGGGTCAGGCCTGGTCAGTACTCGGATGGAAGACCACCTAGGAAGACCAGGTGCTGTACGCGTAAAAAATAAAAAAATAAGAGATTGTAAGCTGGCAAGGTCCTTGCAATCTGTGAGGTCAAACAAGGGTTGCCTCGCCTAAAAAATAAAAAAATTTAAAAAAAAATTTTTTTTAAATCTAAATTAAGTAACTAACGGAATAATTTTTCAAGACTTGCTTTTAAAAACATTTTCTATACCTGTTACTTTCACCTGTTACTCCACTTGCTTCCCCTTACCATCACCTCTAACTCAGTCCCACTGTTCTTAAAGATTGTCTCCCACCTCGAGTAGGGTCCTAAAGATCATCTCCATTTAATACACTTTGTATGTTGTGAATCTTCTGCCCTGACATCTGACCCCTTAGTTATAGGCTCCCCATATGAGCTTTGAATTGCCCAGGGACAAGAAATCTATAAAGGGCTTTCAGTTATGTTATAATAACAGTATAAAAAACAGTCCTTTGCATCTATGTGCAAAGTCTATAAGATAGCCCCTCTATGCAGAAGTCCAGTCAAGATAAGTCTGCAGTAATAATTTATGTCAGTAAGCAACAGATTTAACTATGAGTGGCAAAATGGCAAAATAACAATGGCCTAAATAAGGGAAGCTGGAAAATGTAGTCTCTGTTTTGGACAGCCATGTACCCAGGCCCAAATTAGGAATTTTATCACCCTGGAAGAGGGGAAACAAGTATTGGAGGACAGCTAGCAATCTCATTCACCTGGTCCAATTGAGGTACCCAGGATTTGGCCTTGGTTTGATCTCTGATCACATAGCCCTCATTCTTATCACTAAGATCTCTAATGGCTTTTATAGCTGCATTACTTCCACTGTTACCCCGCTTTATCCCCCAAAGAATTAAGTGTCGTAAATACATACATTCATCAAGATGATAAAGAAAGGGAAATTCCTATGAGTAAAAAGCACAAATGAAAATATAAGACAAACATAAGCTCAGTTTTTCCTCCCGTGAAACCTGTGAGAAGTCTCTGAGATTCAAGATCCTGGCAATTCTTCTAGACTAGAGGCCCACTGACCCCTCTTCTCAGACCACACCCTCCGTCTCTGTTGAGTGCTTAGCATACGGATAAGCTTGTGTCAAGTCTCTGCTTCATATACCTTGCTTAGCCATTCCACTTAAAGAGTCTGCTCAGCCTATTCCATAGCAGCAGGTTACAACGCCTTGGCCTGCATCTACAGTCCAGAGCATGTTACTGTATACAGCCTTAAACACAGCTATTACCCACAAACAGCACTGCCCACTCCATGGCAGAAAAAGTCAAACATAGATGCAACACATTTGCTGTTTTCTCAAAAGGGGGGAAAAGCAAAAGTTTCCTATGGTTTCCTTCTTGTTCCCCAGCTTTATTTTCTTCTTCTTTTTTTTTTCCCCCCGCTAGGTGCTAAATAAATGCAGAGAGAGTAGGAACAGTAGGTAACCTTTCACATCCATAGTTAACACTTCTAATTGTATCTGGCTTGGTCCTTAGATTGAAACACATGTTCATAAAGCAAGTCTGAGTAACTGCAAATGTTCCCTTTGAATGGCAGGAAACTCAATTAAAGCTTGTATGTGTACAAATAGATCCTTGAAACTGGTCCAGGGGACCAGGGGAAGTAGCTGTTTTGAGCATTGACATCTTTCTTAAAAGGTTTTATTTGTTTATTATTTCTGTCTGATAATCAAGTTAGCCAAAATTCTGGCTCTGTAACAAAAGGCCTATAATTCTGAATATGATTTTTTTTCTAGGCTGTATTTTCAGTGCTGCTGATCCTAAAGGAGCCATGATCATGCAGGATTAAGAGCTTTCTTTACCCATTAAAAAAGAAAAGAAAAGGAAAAAGGAAAAGAACCATACCTGGCTGGTTTCATAGACTTTACAGTTGCAGAAGGCTCCTCACTCAGAAAGGACACCAGGCATGCTTGGTTCTGCTACTGCCATCTCAAAATTCTTAAAACTTTTTGTCTTTGAACATCTAAGTTGGAAAGACGGTGGAGCATGTGAGTGAATGGAGGCAGATATACAAGTGTCCACCCCCTTTCCCTGCAGCCCCATTCTATTCACATAGCGTTCACAGTGCCCAGTGAGCACAGAATTCCTGCGGACCCCTGGGGTACAGGGTTCAGTGAGACTCAAAACCAGGACAAGGTAAGCGTGTCACCTTTATGACTAAGTAAGGGCATTGACAGCTTCTGAGAACCAGAACCTGGTTCAAATGCAATAAGGAGGCAATGGCTTTCAAGAAACGTGATTGACCAAGGAAATCTATCATACCCTTTTTATTTGTTGTTTTCCTATATTAGCAAATCACATAAGCTGCGAATGATGGCATGGAAGGAAAAGGAAAGATAGGGCCACACATGGTTCCTTTTCTTTCTGGTACTTCCTTGCCAGTAAGCTGAAGGTAGAGAAGGTTGGCATATCAAGACTGTGTGCATATCAAAAAGCAAAATAGTTGAGTTCATTTTGTGCACTGTTTCTACTGTTCTGGTAAGAATAAAATATCTATCCATGCACAAGGTATGAAAAAGAATTGTGTAATTTTGGTGATTCCATATATGAGTTAAATGTTCTTGTATCTACACTTAAAACTGGCATTGCACATTGTAGAGATGAATGGTAAAATTCATGCTAGTAATTAAAAATTTTAAATATTCTTTACCTAGAATGACACGAAATAGCAAATAAACAATACCGTGACAGGCTGAGAGAGAGATAGCAAAAGGAAAAATCTTTTTACTTTAGTCTTTAATGTTACCTTTTCTCCTGCTTTCTGAACAAGGAGCCCCACATTTCTATTTTGCCTGGGTACTGCAAATTATGTAGTCCTCCCCCGCCAAATTGGTCAAATCTCACTGTTTTTTGTTACATCTGAATTTTTGTCATATTTGTTGATCAGGTTCAAATCGGCCGGCCCACTGGTGAGCTAGGTCTACCCCAACTGAGAGTTGAAGGATTTTTTTAGTTATATGAAAACTAACATGATAAGTGTGTTTTACATACATTTCTCACCTGGTAAGTAAGCTGGCCCTTTATGCTGTAAGCTCTCAAGCGCATTACAGCATATTCAAACATTTCCTGTAATCTCTCAACACTCTCCACCAGGTGTCTCTAGCAGATTTGCACAGGTATATAGGTAACATTAAAGGCAAATTAGGACAGTTCTTGTCCTGGCTAACTTCTTCCAATGGGTTGCTTTTTAACTACGTCATCACGTTTTAAACACATTTGTGTTTAAAATTTTCTCTTCATTACATGCTGCTTAACTGGAAAATATGGAGAAGTAAAAAGGAGAAAAACTCCAACATCCAGACACAACCAACTACCGTTGACATTTTCCTCAGAGTTGTTTTCCTTCTAAGCATAAAAGAATAAAAATTTGAGCCACATTGTAGAGAAAGATATTTGAAATATATATCTGGCAAAGGATCTGTATCCCAAAGATATAATGAACTCCTACAAATCAACAAGAAAAGGACAGAAAGCCCAATTTAAAAATGGCCACAAGACCTTTTACAAAAGAGAGCATTTAAATGACTAGTGCTCAATAGCACTAGTCATCAGGAAAATGCATTAAAACCACATAGAGATGCCACTACAAATACCAGAATCCCTTAAACTTAATCAATATCAAGTATTGGTGAGAATTTGGAACTAAAAGTATTTTACATTGCTAGTGGAAGTATAAATCTATATAAATACTTAAAAAATATTTGGCAGTATTTAATAAAGTTGAATATATGCTTATTCTACGACCTTTTTCTAGGTCTATACCTAACAGAAATGCATGTATCAAAAGACACGTACGAGAATATTCACAGCAACATTATTCGTAATAGACAAAACCTGAAAACTATGCAAATGCCCAACTACTATAGAATGAGTAAATATACCATGGTATACTGAGATGAAATGAAACAATATGGATGAGTCTCACACATACAGTATTGATTAAAAGAAGCAACACACCAAAAGTATATACTCTACACCATTTACATGATGTTCAAAACCCATCAGAACTAATGGAATGCACCATCAAGGTTCCCCTTCAGAAATATTCTGCTTAGGAAGTGCCTCAGCTGAAGAGCGTTTCCTGGCCCAAGGTTATATCCCAAATCCTGGGGCTGGGTGTAAAGGCCCTCACCCCAAATTGGGATAAATCCAAAGGGCCATCCCAGCTTCAGCACTCCCTGTAGAGTTAGGTAAAGACTTTGTTGAGGTTGCAAACAAACTTCTCCATCTGCCCAATCATGTTTCTTTATTCCCTCCTCTCCTCTCCTCTCCCCTCCCCTCTCCTCTGTTCCTCTTTTCATCCCTCCCACAAGTATCGGTCCCAGTTCCATGATAATCTCAAAGTCTGCTTCTCTGGGAACCTACTCTTCGAAGTGAGAGTAGTAGCTACGTTTTTGGAGGTAATGACTGGAAAAGGGCAGGAGAGAGCTTTTTAGGGACCAGTAAAGTTCTTCATGGCTGAGAGAGATACAGGCATGTTTTGTTTGTAAAAATTCATTGAGCTATACACTTAAGTTTTGTACCTTTACTATTTATATGTTATATTTCAATGAAAACATTTACAATTAAAAAACAAGCTAATAAATATACTTGATGAACGTGCATATTTGAACACTTCTCTAATTAAGATACATTTCTAGAAGTGGAACTGCTAGATCAAAAATTGACATTCTATAGTGGTTACCAGAGAGAAGAGGGTAGGGGGAGGGGGGAGCTAGATAGGGTAAAGGGGGTCAAATATGTGGTGGCAGAAAGAAATCTAACTATGGGAGGTGAACGCAAAGGGTAAATATATGCGTGCCTTATTGTTAAAGTGTACAGCTGAAACTTATTGGATTTTGTTAATCGATGTCACCATAAAAAAAATTTACATTCTAAATTTGGGTGCCTATTGACAAAAGATGCTCTAGAACAGGTGTACTAACTGATACTTTATCAACAGAAGGTGAGAACATTTATTCTCACATCCTTACCAACACTAGATAGCATCAATCTTTCAAATCTAATAAGTGAGAAAAGTAGATCAGGTTGTTTTAATATTCTATTGCTCTTCTTTAGAACTAATTATATGCTGATGATTAGTTGACCAATTTTAAGTAATTACTGAGGCCTACTGTGTTTCTTGAATTATACCATTTTATTGTGAAAAATAAAGTTTAAATATTTATATTATAGAACCAATGAGCAAACATTATAGAGAAGCAAGTTTGAACTCAATATGAAGGATTTGAGATGTCCAGCCATGGAATGAATTGTATTCGTACTACTGTTAATCCTACAGATATTAGATGGGTTCAAGTAAAATCCAGATGACCCTTTTTCTGGGATTCGAACCATCATATCTAATTTTCATGATGAATCAGATTATATATAGTGGATTTTAAAAACAGTCAAATCAAATATACCATGCTTTAAAAAAATTCTTTATGCACTTTTTCACTTAAAGATCTCATCCATTTCTGCAACTTCAACTATATATTTGACTCCCAAATTTATAAAAGAAAAGATGGAAAAGAGGAAGGAATAAAGGAAGGTATGGATTGGAATAGAGAAAAGCCCTAATCTCTTTTAAATTCTGGATACGTATTTCTAATTGCCTGCTGGCCATCTCCATCTCCATGTCTTGCCAGTCCATGAAACTCAAAAGCTCCCAAAGTAATCATCTTTCCATCCTGCCTACCTTCTCCTTCAGGAGGAGGCATTTTAATTTTCTGCTTCTAGGTCTCCTCTTCCAAATCTTTCCCTCAGGGAGAACTCAGGGGTCCTGTTCTCATCCTCGAGCTCTTCCTCCCTGCTCTCTCCCCATTTTCTGGCCTCCAACAACATCCTTTCATCCTTCAAATTCCCAACTTACCACTTTTGGGCAGACCTCTCCTTGCCTCTGACTTACCTATGCACACACATGGCTTTGAGACAGCTGTAGGAACTTAAGAAAGCTAGACTAAGGGGTCGTAGTCTTAGCTCTGCTGCTGTGGGTGATATTTGACTGTGAGTGGGGGCAAAACTCCCTGTGCTGCAGTCCCTTCACTGGCAAGACAGTCACAAGGTCTCTTCCAATGACAACATTTTATAACTGATTCCTGGTCAGGCCCTCATTTCCCTTAAAACCCTCTGATGACTTTCTACTGGCTATGCTTCAGCTTGGCATTCGAGGCCTTCTTCCTGCCTCTCCACTCCCCAAAGGAAATGAAGAAAAGCAGGTGAGACCATCAAAGTCTCATATTTTGAGGCTCTTAGTACCCAGCTACTTTTTACTGGGTTTCTCAACCTTTTACCCTAAGCATGGACAACTTAGGAATTGGAAAAGCCTTGAAGTGAAATTGCATGCAGAGTACCAAGCTCACTGCTCTATATTCCTCTTTTATCTGGGATCTTAAGCACTCAGATATTGGCTGCCCGAAGTCTCTAATCTCCAATTTCTGTCTCTCCTCCCACTGTCCAGTCCAGCTACCAGCTGGAACTTTCTGTCTCTCTCTAGGTCCCAAAATGTGAATTTGGAATATCTTGGGCTAAGTAAAGATTTCTAAAACAAAACACTAATCATAATGGAAAAACTGGAAATAATCTCAATGGTCATCAGTAGAAGAATGGTTAAAATAAATTATATTTTTCTATATAATGTATTTATGCAACCAATAAAAAGGGAGAGTTAGGTGTAGATGCATTGTAATGAAAACATACTCATGGTACGGTGTATTGGTATACTGTGTTGCTAAGTGAAAAAAAAAATTTATAGAACAGTGATCCAGTTTGCAAATTTAAAAAATATTCTAAAAAGTCTATGAGTATATATATCAAACTACTCATGGTAATTACACCAAGGGGGTAGGATTACAAAAGAATCATTTTCTGTATCACTATAGTTTGTTTCCAATATGTATGAATTACTTTTATAACTAGGGAAAACAGTAATAAAGTTGATACAACATTTCTTTAAGAAAAAAATAACATTTGGGTTACAAGTTATATGTATTCTATGGAATGTAAGAATGATGAGAGTAGGGATATATATATATAAATAATATATATATAAAATATATATATATAAAATGGGGCTGTGTTCCCAGTATCTAGAACAGTGAGTCACAAAGTAAGCACTTAGGAAATATTGGTTGAATGAATGAATATTCCCCAAAATACTTAACAGAATGTTAAGATGTTGGAGCTAGTTTCACATATTTAGTTATCTCCAAAGCAGTATTACACATGGTATTATGAAGAAATATTATAAGGAGGATCACTTGAATACAAACATGTGCTTTTCCTCAAATAACATACATTCCTGAAATACGATTTAAATATATTTATTTCTCTGCTAAGACTGCAAGTTCCTTCTTTCTGTGCTCTGTATCACTCCATTTCAGCAAGGACTATACTAGAATTTCAGTGCCTTATAAATAACTGAATAACTGAATAATTTCTCAACTATTGATACTTCATTACTTATTATCAATGATAAAAATGAAGACTTGGTAATTAAAGATGTAAAATTTTCATATTTTATTTTAGTAATATTAAATTTAGTAGAGATTCAAATTTCAATTTGGTTAAGACAGAAAGAATTATGATTCCTTTTATATTCTCTGTGTGCCATGTCATAATATTTTTAATATAGGATACATAGAATAATGGTAATATTACAATCAAATTTTCAACAACAGCAACACAAAAACTTATGCTTACCGCACAGGGCTTTTGCTTTAAAGTGAAATACTATTTACTGCATAATATTTTTAAAGTAAGATGAAAACACTTGAGATTTACAGATTGTAGAGAATTGCAAAAATGTACAGCTAAAGAGACTTGAAAGATAACCAATTCCAAGTTCTTTCATTTTATGTAAGAGACTCTCATACCTAGAAAGGTTCAGTAATCTGCCCACGGTGAGGGAACTCAGGGCCCTCAGGAACAGGGTCCCACAGTGAATGGCTGGGATGTTTTTAATAATAAACACCATTTGACTTAAATGAACTTATTAGTAAATTCCTAGACAACCAGATGGTGAGATGGGATCAGGCTGTGGCTTGTGGCATGTTTTCAAGAGATCTGCTACATGAAATAGAAACCAAGGCATTACACTGAATCAAGAGGAAACTATGACACTTTGGATACCACAGTGATAGCTTTTCCAGAAAGGCATAATGATCTAAACACATTTTAGTTGATTCTCAAGATAACACTTAGAGAAGGATACAGAAGAACTAGAAAATTTTCAGAGGAAGTGAGCAGGATCGTAAAGATTTTCTTATTCTGAATCATATCATTTTTTTCCAACCTTACAGTGTTTTTTTTTTTTTTTTTGAAATATTTGGGAACACTGAATTCTGCATATTAATTTTGTACCTTGCCAATTACATAAACCTATTATCCTAATAATTCTCTGGTCTGATTCACCTGAATTTTCTAGGTATACAATCAAATAGTACAAATAATATGATTTTGTTTCTTCCCTTCTAACATGTCTAACTCATCTTTTATTATTGCATTGGCTAGAAGTTCTGAAAGAATGCTTTAGCAAGAGTGTGGAGGATGAGTGTTAAGTAGGTGTACTTTTCTGGCTCCTTAACATATACAGATTATTCTTAGTAATGAGATTTTATTATAAAAATAAACATTAACTTTATATAGCAAGAAAGAGAAGTTTCCTAACTTGAAATTTCCTAAATTTCCTAAATCTTAGGTCTTTTGATAGCATCCAATGTGAGTGAGGCACTTCTCCTAGATGGAGTTTTAAGCAAGACTACTCTGAAGTACTGACTTCCTTTCAGTTCAGTCAGTACTGCAGAGTTGCATTTGGTTTATAAAATAAGATTTGGTCCAGTTAATAGTGACCAGGAAAGAAGACACGACTAACACAGAACATGAGCCATAGCCTCCCTGCCTACCCAGCTTTGCTGAGTTATAATTGACATACAATAACTTCATGTATTTAGAGTGTACAATTTGATGTTTTTATAAACTATCCCCAAAACCATCACCACAATCAAGATAATGAACATATCCATCATCTTCCAAAATCTTCTCATGTCCCTTTGTAATTTTTCCCTCTCTCCCTTCCCTGTCCCATACCACTTCTATTCCCAGGCAACCATTGATGTTTTCTAGTCCTATAAGTCAGTTTGCATTTTTTAGAGTTTTATAAATAGAATTATACTGAACTCTTTTTATTGGAGGTGGGTATTGGGTTTCTTGCACTTAAGATAATTATTCTGATATTCATCCACATATGTTTGAATATTCATTAATGCTAAAGTAGTTTGTTCCTATTTATTGCTGACTAGTATTCATTGTATGAATAAACCACAATTTGTCTATTCATTCACATTTTGATGGATATTTGGGTTGTTTCCAGTCCTTGACTATTACAAATAAAGCTGCTGTGTACATTTGTATATAAGTCTTTGTGTGGAAAAAATGCCTTCATTTTTCTTGGGGAAATACCTAGGAAAGTAATAGCTGGGGTAAGTTTATGATTAACTTTTTAAGAAACTGCCAAATTATTTTCCAAAGAGGTATAACTATTTTATATTTCCAGCAGCTTTGTATGAGCTTTCAGTTCCTCCATATTCTCTTCAATATTTGGTATGTTCGGTCTTTTATTTACCTATTTGTTTTTTCATCTGTTCTGCTGCATATGTATTGGTATCTCATCAGGCTTTTGATTTGCATTTCTGTAATGCAAGGTTTCTCAAACTTATCGCTACTGACATTTCAGATTATATAATTCTTTGTATGTGGCAGCTGTCCTGTGCATTGTAGGAAATTTAGTTGCACCCTAGGCTCTACTCACTGCATGCCAGTAGCATCCTCCACCTGAGTCGTGACCATCAAAAATGTCTCCAGACATTGCCAAATGTCTCCGGGGTGTAGAGGCAAAATTGCAAACAGTTGAAAATACTGCTCTAATGACTAATGATACTGAACATCTTCATGTGCTTATTTGCCATCTGTATATTTTATTTGGTAAAGTGTCTTTTGAAACCTTTTGTCCAGTTTTAAAATTGGGTTCTCTTGTTGAGTTGTCAGAGTTCTTATGTATTCTAGATATAAATCCTCTGTTGGATCTATGCTTGAAAATAATTTCTCCCATTGTATGCCTTGCCTTTTCATTTTTATAACATTATGTTATATAGAGCAAAAGTTCTTAATTTTGATAAAGTCTAATTTATTGATTACTTTCTTTTATAGCTTGGATTTTTTATATTCTATTTAAGAAAACTTTTTGTTCAATTTCTTGCTATTGGTGGTGATTACACAGAGCTTTTATTATATTTATTATAACTCATTGAATTTACCATTATGACCTGTATACTTTTCTGTATGTATATTTCATACTCTAATAAAAAGTTTTAAGAATTAAAACATAAGTTTTGAAGATGGTCATGATGGTTGAACAATGTGAATGTGCTTAATGCTACTCAACTATATACTGAAAAATAGTTAAGATGGTAAATTTCATGTTATATATTTTTACCACAATAAAATAAACAAGTTTATGAAGCAAATGATATGAAGATTGATTTTAGCAAGTCTTTTGACAAAGTTCATGGCAAAATTATCCTGTTTATATTTAAAATTCTGCTGAAATTAAATTTTACTCAAATTCCACTCTGGAAAAAAAAGACACATATGTCAACCTGAAAGAACACTCAATAGCAAAAAATAGAATAATTTGAGGAAAAAAAATAAATGATAGTATTGAATTTTAAGTCAAAGAATAAAATAAATATCCATAAGTCGATATTGACATAAATAAATGATTGAATAAATAAATAAGTGGGGAAGAAGGAAAAACATTTCTGTACAGAGAATTCCAACTAATAAGTGTAGAAGTAATAAGAAAAATAGAAAAATCTCTATTAGAGCATCACAGTAATAATGGCTGCTGGCAAGACCAACCAATGAATGCTAGAATTAATGAATAAAGGTTTAAGAAGAAATGGCATGTTTGCATAGCATCAAAGTGTCTCTTCCCAAATACTGTTGACTATAAAGGAAAAAGACAGTGACTTTACAGCAGAGAAACCCTAGCAGGCACCACCTTACGCAAGGAATTGAGATTAACATCGCAGGTAATGGAATACACAATGTGTGTGCTCCCTGATATGATCTGAGAAGCACACACCATCTCTGTGACATTCTTCCCCAAAATATATGGCCTCAATCTAACCATGAGAAAGTATCAGTAAAACTAAATTGAGGGTCATTCTACCAGCTACCTGACTAGTAACCTTTAAAAGTATTAAGGTCATGGAAGACAAGTTAAGACTGAGGAGTATCACAGATTAGAGGAAACTAAGAAGACATGAACATTGTATGAAATCCTGGATTAGATCCTGGAACAGAAGGTCTTTGGTGGAAAGGCTGGTGAGATCAAAATCAGGTTTGTTTGGGGGTTTAGTTGTGGTATTGCCAGCAATGCCAATTAATCATTGTACTGTGGTTATGTAGGATATTAACACTGGAGAAGGCTGGGGAGGGGGGAGCTCTCTGTTCTACCTTTGCAATTTCTCTGTAAGTATAAAGTTATTTCAAAATATAACATTAAAAAAAAAAAGACTGATAATACCAAGTGAGGGCAAGGATGTGAAACAAGAAAACTGACAGAAGTATAAATTCTTGTAACTTTGGAAAACTGGTTGGTATTAGCTAATAAAGGTGAAAACCTGTATATCCCATGATTTAGCAATTACATTCCTAGGTATTTATGATAGAAATTCATATATATATGTATATATACCAAAAGACAAGTACAGGAATGTTCATAGCTGCATTATTTATAATTGCCAAAAAATGTAAATAATCCAAATGTCCATCAACAGAAAAAAATAATGTGGTATCTTTGTATATTGGAAATGAAATAATTACACACAGCAATGTAATTCTGAGTAAAAGAAATCAAACATAAATGATTACATACTGTTTGATTCCATTTATATAAAGTTCAAAAAACAGCAAAACTAATCTGTGGGGTTAGAAATAAGAATGATAAGTACCTCTGGGGAGAAGAAAAGGGCAGTAATTTGTCAGGGTCATAAAGGAATTTTTGGGGTGCTGTTTGTTCAACTTTTTGGTATTAGAAGTGATTACACAGTTTTTGTTATATTTATTATAACTCATTGAATTTTACCCTTATGACTTGTATACTATTTATACTCTAATAAAAAGTTTCATAAATTAAAATATAAGTGTGTTTTAAAAATCATGTAACTGAGATCCATTTTAAGTGCCTTAGTTTGTACTGGATAGATGTGCAAGGCAGGAAACAGGGAAGCCATTATGGAGACTGTTGCATAAGGATCTCAGTCAGAGTAGCGTGTGTAGGGATGGGTAAAATGAAACATATTAGAGAGATACCAAGAAGATAAAATTGGCAAGACTTAGTGTTTGATTGAAGGTGGTTAAAGATTTGGAACTTTATGCATTAGGCCATAAGGTTCTAATGAACTTTTCTAGGGAGAAAAAGAACATGATGAAAGTGATATTTTTGAAAAGTTAATCTGTGTACCACTCATAGCATATGCTACTTTCTATTATAATCGATCTATTTATAGTCATGTCTTTACTAGTAAATCACAAGATTCTTGATGGAAGAACTTGATTTTATACTTTTTCTGTCTCCAGGGCTTAACTCTGTGCTCCACTGCGGATTTATTATCATTTAAGATGACCATAATAGAAGACAAAAAACAACATAAGATGTGGAACTGGATTAGGAATAGACAGGAAAACATCTAAGAAAATACATAAAGGAAATTAAAACACCTATTAGTAATTTTAAAAACTCTTATTAAACATATTTAGGATACTTTAGTAACCAAATTAAGAATTATCTATCTCAAAGCAATAGCTAGCCTCATACTCAGTAGTAAAGCAAAAGAGGCACTCACAGTGAAGAAAGTAATAAGACAAGTCAGCAACTATTGATCATCATGAATCTTTATAATTGTTTTATCAATGTAATATTTGAAAAACATATATGTGTATATATACACACAGACACATATAAAAGGAGACTACGGTATCATCATTTATAGGTTGATATGATCATCCATCTTTGGCAAAACCAAGAAAATTAAAAAGATATCAGAATAAAAGATAGCCTTCTTTTTGCCTATTTACATTTTAGGTCATCCGTTAAGCCCAGTATAAGCCCCACTTGCTCCATGAAGCCAATGCTAAGTGAAGAAAAGAGGATGGTAGGGGAACGAAAAGGAACCAACCTCATTACTGCTGTCACCATTGAATTCATTTATTTATCATCTATTTATTCAATAAATAATTATCAACTCTCCTTCCATGCCCCTTCCTTCCTCGTGATGCAATCAACTTTGCGAACTTTTTGTTTATCCCTCTGCACCTTCGTTATGCTCAATCATACTCCAACTGTCAGGTTCTATGATCCAGTTACAGTGGCATAGGATTTTTATCTGTGTGCATGGCTACTAATTAAAGACTATATTTCTCAACCTTCCTTGCAGCTAGATGTAGTCATACAACTGAGTTCTGCCACTGGAATCGAAAAATAAGTAATATGTACAACTTCTGGTTATATTCTTAAGAGGAAGGAACATGCCTTCCTCTTCTCCTTTTCTTTCCCAATGACTGGAATGTGAACACAATGGGAAGAGTTGGAGCAGCCATGCTGAATTTTGAGATGGAAGCATTATTTTGAAGATTACAGAACAATAAGATCAAAAGAGCATAAGTCCCCTGGTCCCCAACACCACGGAGTCATCTATTTACCTAAACTTTTACATGAGAAACATACTTTAATCTTGCTTAAACCACTGTATGTGGACTGTTACATGCTAACTAATACAAATAAGACAAAATAATACAAATCTTGAACAAGACAAAGTTGTTCCTTGTCTTTAAGCAGCTTACAATCCAGCATGGAAAACAGTCATTACAATAGTATTTGATAAAGTGCACTGATAGAGAAGGCACATGGTACATGAAGTCACTGAGAGCCAACAAGCCTAGTCTGTGGAGGACAAAATGTTTATCTGAGATCCGAAGGAGAGGGTATCCACTCACTCCTGCTTAAATAAAAAACTCTTCTCCAGGCTTCAGTGACAACACCCTCCTGAGTTTCCTCCTACTCCCATGGCTGATCCTTCTTAGTTCCTTCTTCTATACCAACTGGTAAATATTGGTTTTTCTCAGAGCTCTCTCAGTATATTCACTCTGTAGTAATCCCCTTCATCCCCACGATTGTAAATAGCGCCTCAGTGCTGATGATTGCCAAGTCCAGTCCTCTTGTCTGAGCTTTGGACTCACACTTAATTGCCTACATCACAGCTCCACCTGCAAGTTTCACAGGCATCTTCAACTTACTATGCCAAAATTTGAGCTTTTCCTGTCTTTCCTCCAAACTGCTCCTCCCACAGTCTTCTCTCTCTCAGTAAAGGTTATCAACAATCCACCCAGTTGCTTGAGCCAAAAACTTGTGAGTCATCCTTAACACCTACTTTCCCTTGCCTCCCATACCCAATATATCACTAAGTGCTGATACACTTCCAAAAATTCTCTCTTGAATCCATCCACTTCTCTCCATCTCCACTGCTATCACTCTGGTCCAAGCCACTGGAACTCACTTCTCTCCTCAGCAATGGTTACTTTCTAAATGGATCTCACTTCTACTTCTGCCAACCCCACACCATTCTCCACACAGCAGCATAGCAATATTTTAAAGGTACAAATCAGATCTCCCCAATCCTTCAACGGATTGCACTGAATATAAGTTAAAATTCAAAATGCTTAACATGAAGCACAGGCTTCTGCGTGACCTGGCCTCTGTCTACTTCTGCAATCTCATCTCTTGAAATTTCCCCTTAGCCCACCACTCAGTCTGCTCTAGTCACCAATACTTAACTCTTTACTACCTCAAGTCTGCTCCTGTGGGAAAAGTTCTTTCCAGAGTTTTTCCTGGCTACCTCCTACCTATGCCTCAGGTTTCAGTTTACTGTTACTTTCTCAAAGAATCCTTCCCTATTATTTGATCTAAATTACGTTCCTCCATTTTTCTCGTGTATGGCGCCTACTTTTCCTCCCTGTGGAAGACTGTAGTTGACTCCCCAAATCCATTCTCCCTTCCTTCTGCAGTAATAGAATTTAGCTAGGCATATGGCCTCTCAGCTAAAGACTGTTTCTCTCCTTTGCACCAGATGTGGTCATGTGACTGTTTCAGCAAAGGGGATATGATAGGTAATGTGTGCAAAAATACTAGGGTTTCCCTTCAAGTGACTGAACTTATACCCGTCCTGTCCCAAGTGCTGGGAGTGATGAGACCTTAAGTAGTTACCCTGGACCAGACATGGAATCCATGTGTTGTGTTGATGGTGGGGCCACACTATCAGCCCTGGACTGCCTACTTGAGACTGTTAGATAAGAAAATAATTTTTTTAAAAATTTATTTCTCTCTCTAATTCCGCCCCCCCGCCTCCAACCCTGACCTATGGATGTTGCTATGCGGTCTCCCATTAAGAACTGGATCTCTGAAGGTGGGGCATCTCCTCCCACACGCTCACATGCTCACAGCTTGGCCCCTCGTTCACAGCATGCCCCAGGGCCTGGAACCCCTGGCGTATTGGGGTGGGGGGGAGGCGGGCTGACACACCGGGACCTGGGGGTATGGTCCATGGCTCCTCTTGGGGCATGAACCCAGACCTTCTGCATGTAAAGCAGACGTGCTAACCACTAAACTATGATACCACCCCAAGAAAATAATTTTTAATCCTATTTAACTACTGGACTTCACATCTCTTTCTTACAGTAAAGGGGGCCTTGGATGGGTTTTAAGTAGAAGAGTAAGGTCTGCGGGCAGCATATCCAGGAGGCACAAGACAATTTAAACAGTACTCCCATGGTGTTGTGCAACCCTGTGGGACTACAGAGAAATTACATAGTCAGTTGCTTTGAAAGATCACTTTGGTGGTGATAGGGAAAACTGATTGGCTAAGAGAACACATGGAGGCAGAGAGACCACAGAAATGATTGTCACAAGGCAGAGGAGAGAGAACCTTATGGATTAGCATGGCACATAGATAGAGAGGACAAATTCCAGACATATTTTGAAAGACAGACTCCAAAGTGTTTGGCATTCGACAGGGTGTACGGTAGGCAAAATCATTGCCTCCTAGAGATGCCCATGTCCTAATCTCAAGAACCTGTGAATATATTATTTTACATGGCAAAAAGACTTTAGATTTGATTAAATGAAGGCCCTGGAAAGGAGATTCCCTTGGATTATCAGGCTGAGCCCAATGTAATCACAATGGTCTTATAAGAGGGAGGCAGGAAGGTCAGAGTCAGAAAAGGCACTGTGCTGACTGAAGCAGAGGTTAGAGCGATGTGCTATGAAGATGGAGGAAAGGGCCGTGAGCTAAGCAATGTGAACAGCCTCTAGAAGCTGGAAATGTCAAGGAAATGTGTTTTCCTCTAAAGCCTGCAGATGGATTGCAGCCTGCAGACACCTTGATTTTTAGCCCAGTAAAAGCCATTTTAGACTTCAGATTTCTAGACTTGTAAGATAATAAATCTGTGTTGTTTTAATTCACTAAGTTTGAGGTCACTTGGTATAGTAGCAATAAGAAACTAATATACTGGGTGTAAGGATAAGGGTAAAGAGAGCATTGAGTATAAGGGCCTTGTACAACTGGGTGGGTGATGGTTTGGGAACCTAGAAGAGTGAGTGGGGAGGGGGAGAAGATCACGAAGCATTCACGTGGGACTTAGTGAGGTTGGAGTCCCTGTGAAACAACCTACTCAACAACTGGCCATATGGATCTGAAGCTGTCTTAGAAAGAGGGATATGGGGGCATCCTTAAATATTTTTTGATTGAAGCCACGGGAGTGGGTGAGAGCAATCACAGAATAAAACAGAAAGAAAGAAAGTCCTAGAACGAAATCCAAGTGGAACATACAAATGGCAGTGGCCAGAGGGGAAGAGCAAAACACAAAGGTTGTGAGTCATAGTTGTGGGTCACAGAAGTCGGAGGAAGGGATAGTTTCAAGGAGCGGATGGTCGGTAGTGCCCAATGTTGCTGAGAAGTGCAGAGAGAAAAGTGGATTATATCATCTGCATAAAAGTGAGATCCCTGCCCCTCCACATGTGAGTACACTTGTTCATAAATATTTACATGAGCAAGCAGTAAGGATGGTTAAGAACAAGGGACCTGAAGCCAGACCACCTAGGTTTGAATGCAGATTCCATCATTTACTAGTAGTATGACCTTGGTGAAGTTACTTCACGTTTATATGCATCAGTTTTCTCATTTGTAAAATGAGATAATAACAGTACCTACCTGTATGTGATTGTTGTGAGGATTAAATAAACAAATACATGGAAAGTGCTTTGAACAGTGCCTGGAACAGGGTAAGTCCTACAGAAGTGCTAGCTGTTATTGTTCTTATTATTACCTACTGTGTTTGCTTTGTTTTTTAAGAATAACAAATTCTGCTAAAAGAGTTAAGAAAAACATTATAAGGAGGAGAGATGAAATCAAAGTAGAAGTAGATTGTGAGATAAAGTAGTGCAAGCATGAGCTGAACATAACGAGTAAGGGTTTGAAGACGTATGCACCAAATAGTCTGGATACAGTAAATATTCATGAAGTATATTGAGCACTCAATATTTAGGAAGGCTTAAAACGACCACTCAGTGGTGACACACCCATATAGCCTCCATCTGTTCTCTGCCTGAGAAATGCAGATGAAATCCATAGCTACTAACCAGGATAACTGGTGAGCTAGAAATATGCTCAGGCATACTTGCTCCCGTCTCTCAATAGAGAAGCATGTGTTGGCTCTGGCACCAGGCATACTTTGTCTGCCAAGTACCCCTGTTCAACCTCAACTCTGGTCCTTGTAACCAAACCATCAGCACAGGGGTAGGGCTGATGCACTAGAGGGTGTGGTGGTGGGGTGGGGGGTGGGAGAGAGGGAAGGAGAATGGTTGGGAGAGGATGGGGAAAGGGAAGGAGAGAGAAGTGCACAGGTTAGAACTTTTCAAAGAATGTACCAAATGCTGCACCTATCTATCCTAAGGGTCTTCACCTACCCTCTCTCTTTCCCCCAGCTTCTTATTCCGCATTTAAAGTAGATTAAGTAAGTCATGTGATTTCCACATCTTGTCTTTGAGCCTTTCCATGCAATTACCTCAGGGATAGCCTTGCCTGACAATATACTTGGGAGCTAATTTCCACACCACACCCTTTAGCTACCTTACCAAGGGCAAGGAGATGCAGCAGGAGTGGAGGATCACTTTTTGTTTATGCACGTTTCCATCTTAAGTTATGATGAAAAGGAAAAAGGCTGCCGGGAAAAACTTCATGCCCTAACAAAGCCAATTAAAACAACATTTTCTGTTATGCTGACCCTTGAGGCTATCCTGTTCTACCTGAAACAGAATTACCAGATTTAATTTAGGAAGATTTGGCTTCACTTTTCAACATGGAGCTGTCTTTGAGCAGCTGTAGGTCAAGAACTACTCACCTTTCCCAATTTTTCCTCTCCTTCCATACGCAGGACAGACCTGAACCATGTTAGACCTGGAGTTTCTGTTCATTTCCTGCCTTTTCTCTTTCTTTTCTTTTCTTTTTCTTTTTCTTTTTTTTTAAAGGTTGCTTCTTTACCGTCTGGACAGGTAAAAAGAATGATAATTCCATTAGGACAGCTACCAAACAGGTCTGTGTGAGCTGTTCAGTTTCAAATAATGCAGTGGAAAGCTATTTCGAGGCCACATCAGACCTCTTTCATTTGAAACTTTATCACTTACTGCTTTTGTTTTTGTTTATCAGTATTGCAAGTGGATTCATCATGAGGCTAGCATAGCTTAAGCTCCAGGAGGGGCCAGAGCAACTTTGCATTTGTAATTTTGTTTTATTTTTCCTAAACAGAGACCTCAAATCCTAAACTTCAAGGCCCATAAAATTCTCATCAGTTTGATTTCGTGGTTAAAAGCTTAAACCCTGGAGATAAAAGATTTGTCTTCTTTCACTTTTGAGTAATTTTGGATAGGTCACATTAAATTTCAGCCTCCATTTTCTCAGTTGTGAAATAGGAATAATATTACCTATACTTCCAGGATTATGATGAGGCATAAATAGTACTTAAACAGTGCTTTATATATAAGAAATGTTCATAAATATTAGCTGTCATTATTACTGTTGTTGTTATTACCAGAACAAGACCATAAGATCCCTGAAAATAGGATCTGGCATCCCCAGAGCCCATCGCAGCCACACAAAAATACCTGCTGACGGAATGATACCTTTTATAACCAACTCCACTCTACCCACCCTCTCTGCCTGTCTAACCAGAAATACAACTTTAATTACGTTCTTAGTGCGACACACATGGTTACCGCTTCAGAAAAGCGCCAGATAGATACTCAGTAGCATCTTCCCCATTTGAAAGGGTGCTTTGGCCTCGGTGTATTCCTTTCCAGGTGAGTCCTGAAATCCCCGTTGTTTTCCTCTCCGTCCCCCTCCCAGTTCCTCTTTCCTGGGTCAAATGAAGACAGTCTGCCAAGGCCGGGACTAGAGACACTGAGATAATGCATTAATAGCCTTAGTATTGTGCTTGGCACTTAATAAGCACTCAATAAACGTCGCCTATATTTATTATCACAATTCCCGGCCAGGCGGCCATCAAGTCCCGCCGCTCCCCCTGGAGCTAGGCTTGCATCATTTCCCCGGGAAAGGGGGTCTCGGCCAGGACCCAAGGTGGGGGTGGGGGGATAGCACCTCGCGGTCCGCTTTCCCCTTCTCGGAGCTCCTCTCCAGCAGGGCTGTGCCGCGAGGTCCCCGGGGACGGCCAGGGCGGGCGGGAGGCCGGGAGGAGCCGCCGCCGACGCATCCGCTGCCGCCGCAGGAGGCGGAGCGCTGCACCTGGCGGCGGGTCCGCGGCGCTCAGCCCTGAAACGGGTCC
>NW_006442484.1:56002100-56002524 GCF_000325575.1 Pteropus alecto
GCTGCAGGGCCCGGAGCCCCTCTCCGGGGCGCACACCTGCTGTCAGGGAAGGGGGCTTCGGGGGAGGGGCCCCGAGGGAGGGCGTGTGCGGGTGTCTCGCTTCCCAGCCCCACGGCCCTGCCGCTCCCTCCCTCCCCTCCTCTTCGGTGTCGACTGTCATCTTTATGGGGTGCTGGGGGTGGCTGCAGCCGGCACCCCCGGCGCGTTCGGCTCGAGCAGCACTTCCGCAAACGTAACTGGAGTCGGGAAAACAAAGGCGCTGCCGCAGGGAGCCCTCGCCTGGCGCCCGCGGCCGCCGGAGGGGGTTCGGGTGGCTGGGGGGTTGAGGGTTGGGCCCCAGTGTCCAGGCCCTTCTCGACTCTGGCTCACTCGCGCCCTTGCTATAAACATCTTAGGGAGGGTGAAGGAGAAACACCAGACAGCC
>NW_006442484.1:56002799-56006490 GCF_000325575.1 Pteropus alecto
CCCTACACAGTCCTCCTGTAAATTTAAGTAGGATGGTGAAAAAAAAATCCGAATGCAACTTTCCCTCTCCTTTATCCCAGGCCCACGCGGGCAGACAGGTGGATTAATTACCCTTAAGGCCAGCACACGGTGCATTTTGCCTCCCACACACATTAGTAACCACAAACATTTCCTTTCATCCAAAAATATTTAATAAACATCTTACAGAGCTACGGGAAAATTTTCCTTGTAAGTTGTAGGAAGAACCCAAAATAAAGGAGTCGAGGTTCTCATCCCAACTGCTGTCTAAATAGTTATATGTCCTTGGGCCTGTCACATGTGGCAGAGCCTCAATTTTGTCACATGTAAAAGTAGGCGGTTAGATAGATAGTATAATGGCTAGGTTTTCCCCTAACTGCTCTGGAAGGTTAGGATTTGTGGAAATCTAACCTAAATCTAATCTAAATCTTCAATATAGATGAAATGTTAAGAGTGGATGGGCATACCGTTGGCCAGCAACACTCTCTAAAAGCAGTTGTGTATTTGGTAGATCCCGGGTGTTTGCAGAGCATCTCGTTCCCAAGACATGGCCATTAGCCAGCTAAAGGCATATGCATCATTCATGGCCTTGTTAAGCAAAAGGAGAGGCTAAGAAGCTTCGTCATTGGGAAGGTTGGCTTTTGACACTTTAAGCTGCTGGTCATCAGCAAACATGGAACATATTTTCAGTTATTTAGTGGTAGTCAGGTGGCTTGTGTTTATCACAAGTTGTAAGTAAAGCTTAGGATTGCATAGCAGGAGGCTGGGACATTGCTAATCAGTCCAGTGCAAGACACTGGGGGGAGTAGGAGGAGACAGGATCATATTTCAGTAATTCATTAAAGCTACTAAGCTTGTTTACAGTAATTTTTTCTGTGTCTATACAAATAAGGTAAATATGAAAACCAAAGGCAAACTAAACCAAAGTAAACAAAAGAGCAAGGTTTGCAGGTATGAGATCTTGGATCACTGTCTATCGTAATAGTTTCTGGATTATTAACAGTGATAAAGCACTTTTTGAGCCCTTACTATGTTCGAGACACCATCTTAACACTTAATATCTAAATCTCTGTCAGATGAATCTTTTCCCTAGTTTTGTGAATGATGAAAAAAAAAAAGCTCAGAAAGGTTTAGGAATTTACACAAACCACACAATCAGTAAAAGGTGGAATATGATTTGACCCTGTGCCTCTGGCTTCAAAGCCCAGGAAATTTCCACCCAGTGTCCTTCCCTATTCAGGGCCCATTAAGCCTCACAAGTGCCTACCTTTGCCTCTTGCCTTTGAAAATTAATTTCATTTCAGTGTAATTACATATGATAACATTTATCCATGTGAAAGATTATTTAGAATGCACATATATTAATGCATGTGTTTTTACCCATTTGTTCTCACTATTTTTAGGTTGAAGGCAAGTGTAAAAACATGTAACAAAAGGTATATTTAGTATTAGGTTGACAGATTTTTTTGTTTTGTTTCTTTTGATATTCAGTAAATCCTGATTTAGCAATCTCATTGTAGGGCACAGGAGAAATGCAATAATATAAATGTGTCTGCTAGCTGCTTTGGTACATTGTCTTGGGAAAAATCAAGCTATAATAAGTGAAAAAAGGAAATTGCTGAAGAGATTTATAGTATTGCACATACTTAAACCTGCATACAAACATACGTTTACCTCATTGTCCCCAAACAGGTGACAGTGGCTACCTGAAGGAAGTGAGATGAGATGTAGAAAAGAAAGTGCTTTTACTTTTTACCTTATAAAATATGTTTGGGCTTAAAAAAAATTTGCAGCAAGCAGTGTTATTTTGTTATATAAACTAAAAAGGGAAACAAAAAAAGTAGAATTGATGCACTTCATACAAATCCAAAATAAGAAAAAAATGGAATGTGCCTAAATTCCATAATGTTAGAAAAGTGAAATGACACTCAGGAGATCAAAGAGCAAGGTGGAATCCTGGGAATTGCGGGTGTGGGAGCAAAGGGTGAAGAGTCTTAGACGACTGAGTTTTACCTTTTCTAACAGTATCTAGAGCTTGTTATACAGCACCCCCATTTTTCCTCTTCAGTAAGAATGCTTTGATGCACACACCAATTTACCTGCTGGACTAGGGTAATAAGAATTTCTTCCTGGTCTTAGTAGTTAGTGGTGGTTATCTTTGGAAGCATGATTGTTCTTTATGTAGAATACAAGAGTAGGAGAAGTAAATTTACCTGCTGTGTCATTTCATGAAAGTGTGGCACTTTGGATGACTGCAGGTGTAATTATTTTTAGTAACATAATTTCAGGAGCAGCAAATTCTTAAATTAATCTAGTCTGATGTGCATATGTATTTATGATATATAATTCCACAATTCTCAGTTTTACGTAATATTAACAAAATCATTGCTTAGAATCCTTAAAAACTTAATACGTTTCTCTTCTCAGACTTAGAAATCCAGAGCCAAATACATTCAGACCTTTCAGAATCAAGAAAACACACTTGTGTTTTATACATGAAGGAAATCAAATAAGGTTAGTTTATTATAAATATAGTAGGCAATCCTAAAGAAATGGTAATTATGAAATTATTTTGCAGAAGAGATATTCTTGACATTTTTAGGTGTCAACATTTCATTTAAGGTTCTAATTATAATTGTTTTGGGCAGAGGGAAATCTGAGTCTTTTGATTTAGGGAGCTCCGATGTTCAGTAGGTTCTCTTTAAACCCAGAGATCAAGAGCAAAATCCTTCCCTAGTACAAAGCCAGTTTAGGTAAAACTTGTTTTCCTCAAAGCAAAACTAATGTGGCATTTCCCAGGGCATAGCATTTTAGATTCCTGGGAAAAGAGAACACATACATCTGATGTGAATTATGTGTGGGGCAATGAAAACATCTTAAAGGCTCCATCAAGAACATTCCATTTGGGTATAATTCCTCTGTAGTTAATTAACATTAGCTGCCTATGACCATTTACTATATTTTACTAGCATTTTGGAGGGTGAGAAGGGCCTGTGTCAGCCTGATTTGTTGTCCTAAATCCTGAATGACACATTATTTAGTACTTAGCCCTATTGTTAGATTTCAGTGACAGTTGCTGTGTAATTGTTTTTCCACTCTCCATATTTAGAAGATACTCATTTACTATTTTGTAAAATGGCATTGTCAAAATGAGTTAGTTGGCTGGGCAGCTTTTGGAAACTATCAGAGTCATCGCTAAAACAATGATTTATTGGTGCTGAGCCCAAAACAGAAAACCAAAACAAAATAAAAACAAACCTAAACCTTGAGCCTATATATCTTAATATCTGTTTGCTATAGATATTGCAACTTTGGTTGCTAGTTTGTGGCTCTAAATAGCACACAAGCACACATCCCTACTTCAGCACTAACAAAAACTACCCCCAAATGTTTTTTATATTAAAAGTAGCCTCCCTCTGCCTTGTTCCAGGATAATTTAAATGTGGCCAAGCTGTGGATGTGCTGATGATTGTGTCGAAGGGATGTTAAAATTTGGAAATGTGAATGAGAACTTTGTATTACCTTATGACCTGGTGCGCATTTTAGGATGTAGAGGGTGGAATGAGAGAGAATAGAATAGGTAGGAAGAAATCTAGGATCTTAGAAAAACTATATTCCAAACATATGAAGGGGATTCAGTTAAGGAGGGCCAAGACACCTTGTTTTTTTTTTG
>NW_006442484.1:56006540-56019062 GCF_000325575.1 Pteropus alecto
ACAAATATATATTATATATTTGTTCTGGGATGCATTTGAGAAGAGGAGACAAGTTCAGGGAACATTCTGCAAGGAGAACACTGGTAAGTCCAACTTGATTGACCGTGAAGAAACATTTTGATCTGAGACCAAGAGTGGGACGACGGGGAAAGGGGGACACAGGGACATCGTGAGTCAGCAATGGCCAGAGGGAGCTTTCGTGTGGCTTTATAGAGGATAAAAGAAGAACTGGAAAGAGGAACTGATGTTGTCTCAACAAGCCTGATTTGTGGGTTAATAGTTCTAAGGGAAAGTGAGTGAGGAGCCTGGGCTGGTAGTTAGCTCTCTGCGTGGTTATGTAGACAGACCTCCATTGCACAGCTGGATGCAATGAAGAGCAGCAGAGACTTGGCCCACAGAGCCCAGGACTCCCAGAGGAAATCCAAGCCCCAAGACGGTAGATAAGTGGTCCGTATGACTTTCGTGGAGAATCTATCTCTCATAACTGCTCTGGGAACGTTTAGGGACAGGCTTAAGGTAGAACACATTTGAGCCCAGCGTAAACAAGGTCTGTCTCAACACAGCAAAGCAAGAAGCCCCTACACTAAACACATACCGCAAAACGATACAAAGTGACACGCACACTATCTATGACTTTTAAAGAAATGTACTGATCCAATCCAGCATAATCAAGCTTCTGTGGCTATTGTGGAGAGCCTTCTTAATTCTATTTCAAAATAATTTCTGTGGAATTGGTCTCTAATGTACAAATGGAACCCAAACTCACCTTTATGAGGGAGTTTGAATAAAAGACTTCATTGTTAAATTTTTGAAAGGATAAAAATGACACACATTTTAATTTTCTATACAGTGAGGTTCCCTGTATTTTGAAGGTGTAATCTCTTTTAAGAATATCTTAAAGCCCTTGTAACAGGTTCTTTCAGTTGTTTCAACCGGTAAGGAGACTTCACTTTAGCAACTAGGATCAAAGGTGTCCAGATCGTCACTCAAATGACTTGTATTTAAAATAAGGCCTTTTTTTATACAGGCATGCCTCAGAGATATTGCGGGTTCAGTTCTAGACCACCACAATAAAGCAAGTATCACAATAAAGCAAGTTTCAGTCTTTTTGCTGGTGGCGGGTCTTGCCTTCAACTGGTGAAAAATGCAGCATCTGTGAATTGCAATAAAGTGAAGCACAATAAAATGAGGTATGCCTGTATGGTTTTTAAAAACGATAAATGTTCATTGAAGAAAAAAGCCAGTAAAGTATAAGAAAAAAATTAACTCCTAATTTTACTTCTCAGAGATAACCCCTAGCAACATTTTGGCATTATTTTCTTCAAGTCTTTTTCTAAAATATATTTAGTATGAAGTACATAGATTTACAAATATAAACTGACAATACATAGAAGTTTGTCACTTTTCGTCACGGAATGTGATCTATAGAGTGTGAGAATTTCCCTATATTCTATTAATTTTTTTGAATTAAGTTCTCTTAAGTTCTATTTTCTATCTTGTGGATATGAAGTTCTATTTATAATTCTAGATATAATTTAACTGCTCATATTACTGGTTGCTTACTTTGTTTTAGTTTTGATCATTATGAAAACTTGAAATAAGCATCCTTACATTTAAATCTTTGCCATCTAGAAAGTTTATACTTCCTAGTTAATGAAGTATCCTTACTAGTAGTGAATATTTTCATTTTCAAAAGTATTGGTATGGCATTTATATTAAACCTTTTTTCTTTAATGGGATAGGTAATAAATATTTTTCTGAAAGAAACTGATAGCACATGGTAACTCAATTTATCAGAGTCCTAATAGCATATGAAACAAAACAATTTTAGGTTATATATACTGGAATGTGCTTAGGATATAAATTATTGTTTTACACTGTAGATTATTTAAGGGATATAAATAAAAATCATTGGTGGTAACTACCTGTTTATAGAAAAATGTATTTTAAACTTTGAGGTCTATATTTTGATCTAAATTGTAAACTCAAAAGATGTGTCTGAGAAAGACACACCTATAAATTTCTGTTTAAAATGGCTTGTCTTCTGGATAGATTGTACTTTAACTCTCTACACTTCCTCAGTGTCTAATAGTATCAGAATAGCCATGCAATAACATCAGACTTATTGAATAAGCATTATCAAACACTTATAAATATAGTATTATTTTACATATATGTGTATTAGTGTAATAACCTAATGTTATATTACTAATAACCTCGAGTTCTGTTTTTATTTCTCATTATAATTCTTATTTTTCCACAGTCTGCTTCTCCTGTGTTCCTAGTACTTTTAGATCTTAGACCCATAGTCCTATACTAATTGTATTTATCTGAATCAGTCCTAGTCTGAAAAGATTTGAAGAAAAAATTGTGTGTGTCTGTGTGTATAAAACATGGATTCACATAACTGGGGTTAAAATAAACCAAAAAAAAATTTTAATAGAATTGAAATATCTTTTATTTTTTAGCGATATATATATATATATTCTATGTAAATTGCTTCTCAAGTGCAGCAAGCAGTAATTTATTGAGGAAAATCTTTCTGTAAAACCTTTAAGCAAATAACTCAGCTTTCAGTATGAACATTTTTTTAAAATCCTCTTTTATGCTTTGAAAAAAATAAGTCTGACATTTTCCCTGTTAGCTTCCTGACAAATAAGATTGTGTTTATATTCATTAAAATAGTAAATAATTTGATAATAGAGACAGTTTTCAAATGATGTGCTGACTTGCTGTGGCTCCTGGTTTCACTGTGGCCTGTGTTGGTGCTGACCAGGTTTCATCCTTTCCTCTTTCTCTCCTCTTCTAACCCTGTACCTATTCTGTTACCTAGAAGGGGTTTGAAGATACCATTTCAATGTTGATAGATTTCCCAGGCTCCCTCTTGAAAATACTTGCAGTTGCAGAGCCCCCTATCTGAGACAATACATAAAGATAGAAAGTTAATAGAGAAATAAATGTACGGTGGCAGCATATATATATATTTTTCAAATATATATTTGAAAATGAGTAGGATGCCTATGTGTGCCATAGATATTTAGTGCTTTCAGAGACCATGGGCAGTAACTCCATGGCTCCTGCAGGTTGTAGCCACTTTCTTCCTCAGTTGCCCTGGAGGAAGAAAGTGGCTGATGATTCCAAGTTCACCGCCGTGGTGCATGGCTGGAGGGCAGTGAGGAGGGAAATTCTGTGTGGGTTTGTCTTAGGAGATGTGTTACTTGCACTCCAGACTGAAAAGTAGAAAGAATTTCCTTTTAAAAGTTCTGCACTCTGTAACCCTCAGGTTCTTTTAGCACTCCTGGTTCAGTAATTTGGGTACTACCACTATTTGTAATATTCTTTCAATGGGAAAATGATTTCCAAACGTCAGCAAAATGAATATTGGAAACTCAGCCTGTTCATTAGTGTGGTTATCCTAAACAATATCATTGACTTATCTGGCTTATGACCTTTGTTTAGAGAGAGGTGACTGTGCATTGGTTCTACTTCTACAAAGTTTCTGTGACTCCCTTAAATTCCCACGTTTACTTCTTGACAGAGAGTATCAACAGCAGCATATTCAATTAATTTCATTTCCTATTTTGAACATCTGTTGGACTTTTTTTTGTTGTTGGAGAAACTCACAAGATATAATTATCTTTTTTAAAACATCTTTTCATGCCGTAATATGAACTGTTACTTGTTCTTCACACTGAGCTTGTTTTAAGACAGGAAATCAATTTAAGAAGTCGAAGGAAATGAAGTTCTGGGGCCTGCTTCAAATTTATACTATAAGCCATTGACACAATATTTAATCAGAAGCCCAAAACAAATAAATAGGAATCTGCTTTCATGATGGTTGATAAGGTCTAAGACCTAAATTACAAATTTTTTAATTGACATTTAATTGTGTCTTTCACAAAGTGGAAGCAAAAATCCACTTAGCTTTTATTAATAAAGCCAGGTTTAGGGTTAAAGGCTAATCCTCCCTGCTCCCGCCTTTAAGAGATGAAAATAATTTGTTCCTTTTACCTTCTTAGCAGGTCGAAGGAAAATATGTTAGGGAATATTTCAGCTCCTTTTGTTCACACTTATTATGGTACAAGTAAAATTAAATGTTCCTACAGGAAACTATATTTTAAATGAATAGTTATTTCTCGTCTGGAAATATTTAATTATCATTTAGGTTCATAATCCAACAGATGTGTTCTCTAGTGAGCCCATGGACATAGAGATGGATATGAATATAAATCCATGAGCATTGATAGATGAAATGCTAGCCTAATTCAGGGGTGGTGCCAGAGAATTCAGCAACACTCATGAAAATGCTTCTGGAATACTTGCAAAATAAAGTCCGAGTTTTAATGAAATATTATAAGACCTCAACCACCACTAACAGTGAATGTTCATATGTTAGTAAATTTTTGAGTTAGCAAAATGTTTTTTTATACATTATTTCTTTTAAGCCCCAGAACCCCTCTGTGAGTTGACTTGGATTTGTATTTTTATCCCCATTTTATGAAAAAGTGTCTCAAAGAGGCACTGATTTGTCAAAGCCAGGAGAGCAAGTGGAACTTTTCTCTGTACTTTAAAAAACTAATCTGTGGTCACATAAAATCTAAAATGTATATTGTCATCAGATACTTGTCAAAAATAACCAATATTTATTGAGATCTTGCAAGAGTAAAGGATGGCAATATCCTAAGTACTAGATTTCTTCCCTGAAAGAGTTTATAATCTACTTGGGCAGACTAGACGTATCTATAAAAAAGAACAATAAAATGATCCATAAATCCTACAACAGCTCAAGTATGAGAGCAATCTCCAGAAGTAGAGGAAGGAGTCAGGAAAATATTGTAAGTTTATTCTCTTTCCAGATGTTATAAAAGGTTGCATTGATGTAATTCATAAAGTACTGTATAAAATTTTTTATCTCAGGATATTAGTACTGACAGTGTAAAGACTGGTACACTAAAATAAAAGTTCAAATATTAGGAACTCCTTAGTAGGGGTTACAGTAGCAAGACCCTGCCAATCTGTTTTCCATACTGAAGCTATAATGATCTTTGTAAAATACAGATGTGGCTAGTCTACTTTCCTGTTTAATTCTCTCTGGTGGCTACCCATCGGCTCAAAATAATACCTACAAGTTCTTATTATATATCAGGCACTGTGCTAAGAGGTCAACGTGCATTATGCTTTTTCATCCTCATAGCTACCCTAATGGAAAAGTATTAGTATGTTCTTCATTTTGTAGATGAGGACACTAAGTTAATGGCTTTTCCGAGGCCACAGAGCTGGTCAGTAATAGCTAGGATTCCAGTCTCAGCCAGTCTCTCTTATCCCCTACTCAGTAACCCCTCAGTAGTGTGTAGATGGCCCTTCCTGATCAGGCCCTCACCTGCTCCTCTTCCTGTGGGTGACTAACTCATTCTTTAAGACTCCCTTAAGGCCCCACCCCACAGAATTCTGCATCAAGTGGGCTTGCTCTTGTTTTAACATTTAGCACAGTATGTTGTGGTTGTGTTTACTCCTGTTTCTGTCTGTGTTTCTCTTTTCCTCTCTCGTCACTGGACTTGATAGCAGGGACTGCATCTTCGCCATTTGAATTATTGATTACCAAGCACACATCTCATCTAATGGTTGATGCTAACTTTCTATTTGTTGGATTAAAGAGAAATGAATGTCTTTATCTTCAATATAACTCTCTAACGTAGTATTTTGTCTTCTTTCCTATTACCCCTCAGTTTGAAATGTCTTCCTCTGTAATCTATTGCTGTCTGCTAGCTTTTGGCCCCAACATTAACCGTTTAAGGATCTCCTACTGTCTTTTCTCCCCATCTGGAATAGTTTTCCCATCATCTTTGCCTAAGGCAAATCTTACTCATCTTTCAAGGTTCAACTTAAATCCCTCATACTTTTCACAACTCCTATCTGAAGTTTGAGCTATCCTGAGTTCTGGAAGCACATCATTGCCTGTAATATTTTTTGTTAATTAATTATGCGGTGCTATGTGGCTTCTCTTCATTATTCTTCTGATTTATTTAAATCTTACTTGTGTTTTAGATTCATTTTATCAATTCTCTTCTGTTATTTTCCCGACTTATTTAATCTTACTTGTGTTTTAGACTCATTGTATCAATTCTCTTCCATTATTCTTCTGAGTTATTTAAATCTTACCTGTGTTTTAGACTCATTTTATCAGCTATAAAGCAAGTCTTTGAGGCCCAAGACCAAGTTTTTGGCATCCCCGTCTAGTAGCTTCACAGTGCATGAAAAGGCAGTACCTGCTAAAAGCATAATGAATTTAGGTTTAAGGATCTTTTTTCTTCAAAAGTTGAAGCCTTTTCCATACTCATATATTTGTAGATAATTCCATATATGTTTGAGCAGTTTTAATTTGAATATTTAATAAAGCTATAAATTTTAACAAGAGTGATTTCATCGCCTCTCATCAATAATTCAGAAATACCTGCTATTTGAGTGACTCAGTGTAGGTACTGGTAGAATGTCTCTCCAGGTTTTAAAAGCCTGTGTTATATTTTCACAGTAATGGTGTTGATTACTATCATTAGAGTGCTAGGTGAGAAAACTTTTCTGCTTTTCTAAAAAAGCCCTCCTTATCCAATTAGGATTAATTGCAAACCTACAATAGAGATTTCCTAGAGAAGTTCATAAGTTTAATTCTGTGTATTATTTTAAATATCTTCTCTCTTTTTAAAAAGTTTCTTTAAAAAAAAATCTTTAAGACAAGTTTAAATCAAAATATTGGCTTAATGGGTTCATGTTGGTGGAATACTTATTAACAAAATCTCTCCTTGATTTTAAACAGATTAAATACTTCACAAGCATATAAATATTTTTACTGCTCTTTATATTCTTTCAATCCTTATGGTAAATGTAATCTAAGTCAACCAAAGCATGCCCTACTTTGGAACATATTTTAATTTTATTAAAATACAGAAGTTTTAGGGGTTCATTTGTTTCTTTTTTTCCCTGATCTGGTGATTATACAGATGACTGTAGTTAAACTTTATTTTGTTACTGTGTTTACCAATATTATTTTGGTTCCTTTTCATCAAAATCTAAATATGACCTGAAAATATTGAGTCTAAACATTAATGTCCTGAATTGAAGCTAAAAGATTTGTTTGTATATTTAGATTTGAAATTCATATAAAAGTTACTGAATGCGACATTCATCTAAAAGGTACTGAATGTTATATTACAGGAACATTTCCTTAACTACTTTGCATTTATCGATACTTTGAGAACTACTTAACATCTGGATTCATATAACAAGAGACACCTTGCATAACCTTATGATAATCAAAAATCATTTGAATAGTTGGAGAGAAAGAATGGTTTGGGATAGAGTTACCCATCAAAGTTCAAGTCAACATCCCAATGTAAGATATTTTGCAACTTTGAATTAGCATTTGGGCATCAGTTCTTCATAATCACTTAGGCAATTTGGGGACTTATACCCTTTTAAGAAGATTTTGTGTCCTTCGCTGACCTACTTCATAAAGTCTCAGTTAATTTATGGAGGATAATTAATTACAGTCCACCTGATTAGAATTCCTGCAGTCAGAATTCATTTTGTACAATTCTGAAGTCTATTTTTAGTATGTTACAGAAGAGTACTAGTAGATTTTCTCCTAGGTTTTTATTCCTAAAAGTTTTGTAGTTTTACATTTTACATTTAAATCCATGGTCTGTTTTGAGTTAATATTCCTATAAGGTATGAGATTTAGACTGATGTTCATTTTTTGCTTATTGATGTCTAATTGCTCCAATACCATTTGTCAAAAAGGTTACCTATCCTCAAATTGTTTTTGCATCTTTGTCAAATATCAGTTGGGAATATTTGTGTGGATTTATTCCTGGGCGCTCTTTTCTCTTCCATTGATCTATATGTCTATCCTGCCAATACCACAGTCTTGATCATTGTGTAACTGTATAATAAATCTTTTTCAAAATTGCTTTAGCTATTCTGGTTCCCATTCCTTTTCATATAATTTTAAAATACTCTTGTCTAAATCTACAAAAAATCTTGCTGAGATTTTGATAGGGATGTACTAAACCTATATACAGATTTGAGAACATTGTGTTGTGTTCTAATCCATGAACGTGGTATGTTCTCCATTTTGTTAGATCTTTGTTTCTTTTATCAAGATTTTGTAGTTTTAAGCATATAGTCCTGTTTATGTCTTGTTAATTTATACCTAAATATTTTAAATGTTTTTAGAAGTTGTAAGTGGTATTATATTTTAAATTTTGATGTCTACATATTCATTGCTAGTACATAAACACACAGTTGATTATTCATATGTTTATCTTATATCCTGTGAACTTGTTGAACTCACTTATTGATTCTAGGAGAATTTGGAGATTTCTTGAGATTTTCTACATAGACAGTCATTTTGAATAAAGACAGTTTATATCTTCCTTTTTGATCTGCATGACTTTTGTTTCCTTTTCTTTTTTCATAGCACTGGCTAGAACTTCCAGTACTATGTTGCATAAGAGTGGTGAGGCCAGATAGTCTTGCCTCGTTCCCTGTCTTAGAGAAAAAGCATTCAGTGTTTCACCATTAAGTGTAATGTTACCTGCAGATTTTTGTAGGTGATCTTTATAAAGTTGAAGTGCCTCTCTGTTCCTATTTTTCTGAGACTTTTTACAAATGAGCGTTTAATTTTGTCAAATGCTTTTTCTGTATCAGTTGATTAGGATCATGATATTTTTTTCTTTAGTGTTGTGATATGATGGATCCCATTGATTGATTTTCAAATAATCCTCCAGCATTGCATTCTTGGCATAGACCCCACTTGCTCATAGAATGCAAATATTTTTATATATTCCTAAATTTTCTTTTCTAATATTTTGCTAATAATTTTTGAGTCTATATAAGGGATATTGTCCTGTAGTTTTCTGGTTTTGGACTTTTATCTGAATATAGGATTTTGAGTTAATTATTTTTTTAAATTTTATATTAGTTTCAGATATACTGTGCAAATGGTTAGACATTTATATAATTTATCACCTGATCCCCCCCACCCCTGCCATTACTCTAGCACCTATCTAGCTCTACACATGGCAATTATGACAATTCTTTTCTTTCAGTGCTTAAAAAATACTGTGTCCCTTCCTTCTGGTGTCCATGGTTTCTGATAAGAACTCTGCAGTTGTTTTAATCCTTTTGCTAAGTTATGATTCCTTTCTCACTGCTTTCGAGATTTCTTCTTTCTCTTTGGTTTTCAGAGTTTGACTATGATGTATCTTGGTATGGGTTTCTCTTGTTTGGAGTTCGTTTAGCTTTTGGAATCTGTAGGTTTATCTCTTTTGTCAGTTTGAGAAGTCTTCAGCCCTTATTTCTTTGAGTACTCCTTCCAAGATTCTGATGACATGAATATTCAATCTTTTGTTATAGTCCCACAGGTCCTTGAGGCTCTGTTAATTTTTTTTCATTCCATTTTCTCACTGTTGTTCAGACTATGTAATTTCTATTGTTCTGTCTTTTAGTTCATGATTCTTCCTTGTGTCTCCTCCATTCTGCTAGTAAGTTTGTTATATTTTGGTTATTGTATTTTCCAGTTCTAAAATTACTATTTTTTCTTTATATATTTCTTTGCTCAGACTTTTTCTGTGCTTCAGCTTTCTATTTTTCATTTGTTTTAAGCATGTTTATCTTTGCTTGTTGAAGCATTTTTTAAAGATGGCTGTTTTAAAATCATTATTAGGTTATTCTAACATTCCTGTCATCTCGGCGTTGACATCTAATTATTGTCTTTCTTCATTTAGTTTGAGGTCTTCTTGGTTCTTGGTATGATGCATTCTTTTTTATTGAAACCTGAAAATTTTGGGTATCATGTTATGAAACTCTGGATCTATTTTAAACCTTCTGTTTTAGCTGGATTTTTCTGATACTGCTCTAGCAAAAGAGATGCTGTCTCATTGCTGCCAGGTGGAGGTAGAAGTCTAGGCTCCCCACTCAGCTTCTGTTGACATCTGAGAGTGAATGGCTCTCTGTTATGAAGGAGATGGGTGTTCTCGCTTGATATTAGGCCTCTGCTGATAGCTCTGGCTGGTCGGGGTAGGAGTATCTCATGGCCTCCATTGACACCACAGTGGGAGTGAACTTGTTGTTGCTGGGTGGTGAAAGTCCTGACTCTCCACTAGGCATCCTCTGATACCACCCCAGTGGAAAAAGAGAGGGGTGCCTTGTTATTGACAGGTCAGGGTGGAAGTGCAGGCTTCCCATGTGGCCTCCGCTGACCCTATTGTGGGGACGTGGACTCATTACCACCTAGCAGGGATGAAAGTCCTAGTTCCTTAAGCCTTCTCTGACACCACCTCAGCTGGGAGATTGGGGTGGCCCATTATAGCCTAGTGAAGGTAGAAATCTAGGCTCCTCACTTGACCTTTGCTGGTGGGGTTGGGACTGGGGCCACAATATTTTTCCTGTGGTATTTGACTGCCAATTATGAGTTATTTAAGCTCACCATGCTTTACTTTTTCTCATCTGTAAAATGGAGAAAGTAATAGAGATATTACAATGAATATGAATTAATACATTTGAAGACCTTTAAATGTTGCCTGGCATAGAGTAAGTGTTCAACAAATGTTATCTGCTATTTTTTTCTGACATTTTCTTAAACTACAGTCCATAAAAGCACATCTGGAGAAATATTTGTGACATAAGCAGCATGAAGGCTATTTCTGTACCGGAATGTCCTTATCATGGTCATAGTGGCCAAGTCCTGTTGCAGATGTGCAGTCTGCTCCCTGGTTCTCATTGCCTTTGTGGTTGTGATTAAGAGCTTTTTTTCTGTTTTTCTCTAGAAACCAAATGGTTTTAGCTACCTTTATTTTCTAAAAATTCTAGGCTTCATAGGGCAGTGGATTTGTTTGAACGATAAAGCCAAGAAACTATAAATACTATTTATTTTCAATTCCCTTTATTTGATTTAGACATAATCCCTATTATTTGTACATTTTCTCTAGGAATCAATGAAAAGATTGAGAATGAACCTGAGCTGTAAACCTGCCATTGCAAGATATAATTAGCGGCCACAAAGAATATTTGATTTTTTGAAAGCTATTTTTTAAAATCAGTATTGAATGTATGCAAGTGATAAATGGTGAGAATTCTTTCTCACAATTATTATTTTAAGTTTCTGGAAAGATGAAGCTCGATGTTTAAATGTTATCATTAATTTCATTACTAAGCCATCTTTTAAATTTTACTTTACAGATCAACAGTTAAATTTTGAAGGTCAAACTTTCTGATGGTGGTGACAAGCCATGGCGACAGATGATAAAGTTGCCATCTTAACTGATGATGAAGAGGAACAGAAGAGAAAATATGTTCTTGCTGATCCCTTTAATGGTGTTTCCAGGGAACCAGAACCACCTTCAAATGAAACACCCTCCTCCACAGAAACAGCTGCTATTCCTGAGGAGGACATAGACTGGATAGAAAAACATTGTGTTAAAATAAATAACGATCTTCTAATTTCCAAGGTCTTTTATTTTTTCTTTTACTCTGCATATGGCTCTCTTTACCCACTTTTGCCTGTGTATTATAAACAGCTGGGAATGTCACCAAGCCAGAGTGGATTGCTAGTAGGTATTCGATACTTCATTGAATTCTGCAGTGCTCCATTTTGGGGTGTAGTTGCAGATCGCTTTAGAAAAGGCAAAATTGTCCTCCTCTTTTCTCTTTTGTGTTGGGTTTTATTCAACCTGGGGATCGGATTTGTCAAACCTGCTACCTTGAGATGTGTACCAAAGATTCCCCCAACAGCTCACCCTACCAATTCAAGTCACCCGCTGACCATCCTGCCAACAAATTCTTCCATTATCTCTTCCATTACTGCATCATCAAGAATGCGTGAAAAAAGAAACCTGCTTCTTTCTAGTGGGCCAGTGATGTTAGAAACAGGGCCCAATGTCACAGAAACTGTCATCTTTTCAACAGCTCCAAACAAGACCAGTGCACCCACTCTGCAGCCTCAGACAAATGAAATTACAGACCATATTATGGACTTGACCTTGAACCCAAGCACAGCAACTCCTGCCCCCCCAGGAAATGTAACCAGGGAGAGAACCACTATTATTGTCACTACCACCAAATCTTTACCTTCTGACCAAGTCACTCTTATTTATGATCAACAAGAAGTAGAAGCTATATTCTTGGTAATTTTGGTAGTTGTCATAATAGGAGAATTTTTCAGTGCCTCTTCGGTCACCATTGTGGACACAGTAACACTCCAGTATCTGGGAAAACACAGAGACCGCTATGGATTGCAGCGCATGTGGGGCTCTCTGGGCTGGGGCCTGGCGATGCTGTCCGTGGGCATCGGGATTGACTATACCCACATAGAAGTGCTCATTGACGGAAAGGGATGTAAGCCCCCTGAGTACCGGAACTACCAGATTGTCTTCATCGTCTTTGGAGTTCTCATGACCATGGCCTTGATCGTTGCTACTCAGTTCCGGTTCCGCTACAACCACTTCAAAAGTAATGAAAATAAAGGGA